>NC_046308.1:14738021-15041051 GCF_004115265.2 Rhinolophus ferrumequinum | reverse complement strand
AATTAAATATATTATTAAAATGAATTTCACCTGTTTTCACTTGTGACTACTAGAACATTTTAAGTTATGCATATGGCTCACCTTGTATTTGTCTCCTCTAGAACTTACAGTCAACTGAGGCCATCGAAAAGCTTGCTTACAAGTTTCAGCCTGGCTGTCAAGCAGACCTGAATTCAAATCCCCACTGAGCCACTAACCAGCTGTGTGACCTTGGGCAAGTCACTCCCACTCTCTGGGACGCAGTTTCCTCAACTGCAAAATTAAGATAGTAAGAGTACCTGCCTCATAGGGTTTTTCTGTGAGCAACTGAGAGACAATATAGACAGTAGTGCAAACAGTGCCAGGTGTCAGGTGCGCATTTCATCACTGCGAGCCCGTCGTCGTCGTTGTTCTCGATTGTTAGCGCATATCACGGATCCCAAACCTCTGCAGCCGCATGAATTGTGTTTGAGTTATTTTTTTGTTTGTTTCTCCTGTGTTTGGAAAGACGTTGGTCTCTGAAATAAACGACATGATTTTAAATAAGAATTCTCTTTACTCCCCCACTAAATTAAAAAAAAAAACCAACTATCAAAGACACTGGTAATCAATTGTTAATGAGGAATTCTGCTTATCCTCAGAAAGGATTGACTCTAGCACTGAGTTAGTCCTATTCCAGCCAAATGTGCATTGTTGAGGATTCATGTATAATTTCTAGGGTTTCAGAAATTCTAAGAGGTCCCATGGGCCCCTGTGGTGACTTCAGTCCTTTTAAGAACCTGGGACCATGGGAAGGGGAAGAGGACCATGATCTCTTTCAAGCTTCTCATCTTGTGGACAGGAGAACAGATGACCAGAGAGGTTAGGCAAACCTGTCCAAGGTCACACAGCATGTAGGCAGCAGGTCATCTGGCTCCAGGGTCTATGCTCATGACCACTTGCTGTACTGTACCATCACACCCAATCATCACAACAGTCCTATAATTATCCCTATTTAAGAAGGGGGAAACAGGATCAGTGTGGGTAAGTCCTTTGTACCGTCACACAGCTGCAAGTAGCAGAGGTGGGATTTAATACCGGGTATACTGGATGGAAGAGAGTCCCTCTAAATTTCGTGTCCATCTGGAACCTCCTAATTGAACCTCACTTTGAAATAGGTGTCATAGTTAAGATGAGGTCATCCTGGATTTGAGTGGGCCCTAATTCAATGACTGGTGTACTGTAAGAAGAGAAAACAGAGACAGACACGCAGAGAACGCCATCTGAAGATAGAGGCAGAGCTTGGAGTGATGCATCTATAAGCCAATGAACAGCAGAGATTGCTGCTACCACCAGAAACTAGGAGAGAGACAGATTCTCCCTCCAGAAAGAACCTCCAGAAGGAACCAACCCTGCCGACACCCCGATTTTCGAATTCCACAATTGTGAAAGGATAAATTTCTGTTGTTTTGTTCCACCCAGTTTCGGTAATTTGGCAGCTCTGGAAAACAGATACACCAGGCATGATATGCTTGCTGCCCAGTCACTGTAAAATCCCCAGCTTGTCCTAGGGAGCTGTCAAGATGTGCCCTCCTCCGGTCCCCAGACCCTCCCATGAGTCCGTAGCAGCTGCTGGGCCTTCAAGTGGCCCCACGGGCTCTGAGCTGTGAGAAAGGCCAGCTGTGGTTCAACTGTGCCATCCTCTCCGCTCCTTGCATTGTGAGCTCTTGCAAATTACTGTTTTCAGTTGAAAAGAGGCTCCAGAGGGCTCTTCAGTTGCTCAGCAGGAGATATGGATGCTCTTGAATTAACACAGAGAAGTGGAACCTTCTATGGCTGATGGCGCAAGGCCCCCCTTTTGTCCTGTACCCCAGTCAGGACTGGGCGGGACAGCAGTGCCTCGTGGTTCCCACAAGGGCGGTCTCAGCTGAGGCCAGGTCAAAGTCGCTTGTATTTGGAATGTCTGTTGAGAAGGAGTCAAAGGATGCTGAATTCAGCTTTGCAGTTTCCAAGGAAGGGGTCAGCAGCCTTCTGATGTCTCTTACCCAACCTAGCAGCCTGTGATTGGTCAGCATGCACAGTGAGCCTTTGTTTGGTCCAATCAGAGAGCAGGAGGCCACTGAGGAAGCGTCTGCTCCTGGTTCACTCTGTGTGTGTGTGTGTGTGTGTGTGTGTGTGTGTGTGTGTGTGTGTAGGACTGTCTGGGATTGGAACATCCTTCCCTTGCTGGGTGATTTGATGTAAACTCACCTATGCCTCTGGCTCCCACCTTAGCAGGGGCCAGTCTCCCCAAAACCTACTGTGTACATCTTTCCAAACAGCATTAACTGAGCGTAAGCTATTTCCCAGACTCCAGTAAGCGCTTTACAGCATTATCTCATTTAATCTTTACAAAAATCCTGTGCTGTATTATTGTCATTGTCTCCATTTTACAGATGACAAAATCAAGGCCTGGGTACTTGCCCAAGTTCACAGAGGTGGTAAGTGGCCAAGCGGGAATTGGATGCTGGTCTATCTTGCACCGAAGTCCACACTCTTTATCATATTAATCTTGACAGGTTCTCTGCTTTTGGACCACATTCCCTCCCCACATGTGTGGACATGTGTCTGGATCTACTGTTAAAGAAAAGTCAAAGCTGGACGGTAGTTAAAGTGACAGAAACAGATTTTATTCAGACTGTTGCAATAGGGGAAAGAGACCTCAGGATAGAGCCAGTTCAACTCGGAATCCAGCAGGAGCAAGTGGGAATGGATGACAGGGAGCAGGGAGGGGTCAGTGTGGGGCCGGAGCCCCAGAGAGCAGTTTCCAGGCTCTCAGCCTCATGTGGAAAGGTGCTGGCTCGGGTAGTAGATGGCCATCAGCTGTGACTAGTTGGCCATCAGCTGTACCCAGTTAGCCATTAGCCACTAATATAACTGCCATGGCTACGTTGGTGGGTTGGTTGGCAGAGAAGCAGATGGCGGATTGCACATTGGTTGGATCCTTCTTCCTTTGTCTCCAACCCAGCCTCCAGTGAGAATATAGTAGTATGACTCCCCCATCTATGGCTCCGTGGGTGTTCCTTTTTGGCCTCACCATATTCTGCGTTCTTGTGCAGGGAGCGGGACCAGAGACCCTGCATGATGGCAGGATTCTTGCTAAAATTGGACAATGCAGAGACACCTACGTGAAAAAGAGTTCAGGGGAGCCTGAGTAGAGTTTGGTTAGGGAGAGAGAATCTTTGTTCCTATTTATTCCGCATCTTGTCCTTAAAAAAGGCAGCTACGTTAAGTAGAGTGCGATAATTAAGAAACAGGGCTCTGGTGTCAGACATTTCTAAATTCAAATCCTAGCTCTACCACCCACTAGCTGAGTGCCTCAGTTTCCTCACCTGTAACTGGGGATAATCACGGGCCTCGGTCCCAGGGCTGGGTGAGGTCATGTGGGAACAGCCTGACACGTGGTACAGATCCACACAGAGTGGCCAGAGACTGACTGCTAGACAACGCCCCCCATACCGAGGCAGTTAGTGACCATCAGCGTCACTCCTGCTGCCGTCCCACAAAACGTCTTTGAGCCTCTGGTATGTGAACGTGCCAGGCACTGTGGAAGGGATACAGCGGTGAAGAAGACAGAGTCCGCTCTGTCTTTCTATGAGTCTTGGAAGACAGAGGGATGCTGAGGTGAGCTTGTACCTCTCTTGAGTGTACCTCTCTGCGTGTGTGCCCGTGGTTCTTAACCAGGGCGATTTTGCCCCCTGGAGGCGTTGGGCAGTGTCTAGAGATATTGGTGACGGTCATGACTGATGGCAGAGCCAGGGATGCTTCTGAACATCCTGCAGTGCACAGGACGGCCCTCTCAGCAGCAAATCATCCAGCCCCAGATGTCAGTTACACCAAGGCTGAGGCACTTTTGTGGCCTCTACAGAGACCCCAGGGCTCCAAAGGGCTGGGAGGAACCACCTACCTGCACCACCCTCCTTCCCCTGCCCTCTCCCGTCAGCTACTGCCAGCCAGATAACCAGGCCTCCCCACGTTTCATAGAATCCAGGCAGCTGAGGCAAATTTAAAAACAAAACCCAGTGCAAATGTGTTTTTATGTAAACACAGCAGGGGGGTGGCGGCTGCCTGTGGAGAAAGTACCCTGTGGCTGGTACTACTGGATGCAAAAATAACCCCTAATACTCCTGCTCCTAGAGCAGAGCAGGCAATGAGATGAGGGTCACACAGGGAGCTGACTCTGCCCAGCATGAGCCAGCCCTTCCCTCCAGGTGAGCATCCCAGGGGCCGGGGATGAGAAGGTAGCAGGTGTTGATTTTCCTGGAAGCATCCCTTCCTTCCGGGGTCAGCCAGCATTGCAAGAAAAAACACAGTGGGTTTTTTTTTTTTAATTTAGTATAATTTACCTGTAATAAAACTCACCCATTGTAGTTTATAGTTCTATGAGTCTTAACAAATGCATTCAGCCAAGTAACCACCACCAGAATCAAGATATACAAGAGTTCCTTCAGCCTCAGAAATTCCTCTGGGCCCTGCTGCCCTATCCTAGCCCCTGGCAACCACCCATCAGTTTTCCTTTGGCCTTTTCTAGAATGTCATCTAAATGGAGTGATACAGCGTTTGAGTCTGGCTTCTTTCGCTTGGGCGAATGCCTTTGAGATTCATCAGCGCGGTTGTACGTACGAGTAGCTCATTCCTTTTTATGGCTGCGTAGTATTCCATGTACATGCAGCACCGTTGACCCATTCACCCTTGAAGTACACTTGGGTGGTTTCGTTTGGGGCAATTACAGATAAAGCTGCTATAAACATTTGCATGCAGTGTTTGTGGGAGTATGTGTTCTCCTTTCTCTTGGGTAAATTCCTAAGGAGTGGGACTGCTGGGTTGTATGATAAGTGGGTGTTTCGCTTTATGAGAAACTGTCAAACTACTTTCCCCAGTGGCCGTAAGCCCGCTGGCTTTCCCACCGTTGCTGTCTGAGAGTTTCAGTCACTCTGCATCTCTCCAGCACTTGGTATTGTTGGGTTATATATTTGAGCCATGCTAGCGTGTGTGCTATGGTATTTCAGTGTGGTTTTCGTGAAGGTGCAGGTCGTTGAGTTCTGTGGTCCAGGGGCTGCTACGTAGCAGGAGCTGGCAGGAGGCAGGTGAAGTCAGTGGTTAAGAGCACAAACTCTGCAAGTAGCCACACTCCATCCCAGCTCTGCCACGCACTTGTTCTGTGACCTGGGACATGCATCTCAACCTCTCTGAGCCTCAGTTTTCTCCTCTGTAAAAGGGGGATGCTGTTAGTATTTACTGCTGGTAATACTATATAGTATATAAATAATATAATGTGCCTGGCCCAGAGTTAGAGCTTATTACTTGATAGACGTCACTGTGATTATATTTACTGGGCACTTACTGTGTAATATACTGTGTAATGGAAAGTACAGTGAGTACAGCCAGACTACCCAGGTTCACATCCTGATTCTACCACTTATACCCTAGCTGTGTGATCTTGGGCAAATTACTGAACCTCTCGGGGCCTCTGACTCCTCATCTGTACAGTAGAGAAAACCATAATGCGCTTTTCAGGGTTTTTGTTTTTGTTTTCTTTTTTTATGAGGCTCAAGTGAGTTTATATGTAAAGCGTTGGCTTCCTCTGTGCCATACTGTTCAGCCATTTATGAGGCTTAAGAACAGGCAAAACTAACCTATGGAAATAAAAGTTAGGCCAGTGATTGTTGCTGGAGAGGGGGCATTAACTGGCGGGCGCATGAGGGAGCCCCTACAGATAAAGGGAATGTTCTCTATCTTGATCTGGGGGGGTCACGTGAGTGTGCACACAGGTAAGATTCCGTTGACCTGTGTACTTAAGATGTGTGCATTTTCCAATCCATATGTACATTTCCTCATAAAAAATAAAAAAAAAGAAAGAAATCTGAGGTGTTCCACAGAGAGCCTGTGTATTAGTGTCTTAGGGTTTCCATAATAGATGGGGTGGCTTAAACCTCAGAAATTGATTGTCTCACAGTTCTGGAGTCTGGAAGTTCAAAAGGAAGGTGTTGGGAGGGTTGATTCCTTCTGAGGGCCGAGGGCAGGATCTGTTCTAGGCCTCTGCGCTTGGCTTACAGAGGGCCGTCGTCTTCCGGTATCTTCACCTCATCTTCTCTGTGTACCTGTCTACATAGACATTTCCCCTTCTTATAAAGACACCAGTCACATTGGATTAGTACCGACCCCCGACGACCTCATTTTCCCTTGAGGACCTCTGTAAAGTCCCTTACCTCCTAGGAAGGTCATATTCTGAGGTACTGGGGGTTAGGACCTCAGCATACAAATTTTGGGGGGGCACAATTCAGCCTATCACAGTACATAGACGCACTCTCTGAGCATTCATTCATTAGTATTATAAGGTAGCACTCATTTACTCCTCACCACAACTTTGGAGGGAGTCACTGTCCACTTCACATGTGGAAACTGAGGCTCAGACAGGCTCCTGCACACACCCCGTGCCTCACAGGTACCAATGGTGGAGCTGGGATTTAAATCGAGGTCTTCTGGGCCCAGAGGTCGTGCTCTGTCCCAGAGGATCACATCCTGATTTCTTCTCCCAGCCTCCTGTAATCACTTCCATGTGGGCTGCTCTAATTACCTAGACAGGAAGTTTTACCAGGCTGGTCCCTGGACCAGAAGCAGCTGCTCACCTGGGAGTTTGTTAGAAATGTACGTGGTCAGGCCCCACCCCAGAGTGCTGACTCAGGAACTCTGAGGGGGTGCCCGGCCACCATGCCTGCTCCGCCAGAGAAGGCCTGCAGGGGTCCCTCACTGAGGATCAAACTGAACCCCGGAGTTGCCTAACTGAGTCTGATCAAAAGACCACGTCAGGTCCCAGCTGGAGCCTAAAGCTTCAGCCCCGAGCGGATCATGGCCAGTGGATTTCTCTGACGTTGAATATCTTCCTCTGTCAGATTCCGGAGAATTCAGGGACCATCTTGCTGTGTGAGGAGCACAGAAAAGGCTCCCTTTTATCTGGTGGGGCTGGCATTTGCACTCAGGATTCCTCCAGGAATGATGTGCTCCAGACACTCTATCAGGACTTGGGAGAAGACGCCATGTCCCAAGGGACAAGTGAGGGAGAGACTCGAAGCCAGGCCCCCAGCCCTGAGGAGCTCACTTCCCTTTGGGGAGGTGAACTTCTATACAAAGAGAGTAGTGGCGTCACCAAAAATTCCTTTGGAGCCACACAGCCCTGGGGTAACATCTTGGCCCTGCCACTTACAAGCTGTGTGATCTTCATCTTACAAGCTGTGTGAGTCCTTGACCTATCTGAGCCTCAGTTTCTCATCTGTATAGTGGGGAGAATAGCACCCACCTTATGAAGTCATTGTGAACATGAGGCATTATGCATTTCTAGGTCTAGAAGCTCAACAAGTGAAACTGCCATTGTTAGTGCTTAAAACCAACACAGACCCCAAGATTTTAAAAGTTAAAAAATAAGCTGGTCATCTTGCTGATGGCCCAGGCAGGCCACATCTCCTTCAGGGGTGTATCCACAGCACCTGGCATACAGTAGGCACTCAATAAATGTTTGTCGAATGAAGAGATAAAAATATGCCGCATCTCTAGACTGGGGTTGAAGGCAGAATACTGGGCCCCTGTGGATTGGAGTTGAGGTCTTCTGAGGTGGGGAAAGAGAAATTTTCTCCAGAGACGATGCATTTGTGAAGTTTGTGCAAGATAAACTCTTCCTATGGATTGATCCCCTCGGGCAGGCCAGACTTGGCAGGTGGCTGGCACTCAGTGAAAGTTCGTTGAGTGAGTGAATGAATGAATGAATGAATGAATTGTAGTTTGCATGGGGTGGGGGAAGGACAATAAGTAGGAGTCAGAAGAAATTTTGAAGCAGTTTTCAGTTTTGTGTTTTACAAACAGAAACTGAAGACACAGAGAAGGTAATCCACTTGCCCCAGGCCACACAGAGTGAGCTTGAACAGTGGGGTGGAAAGAGGAAGGGAAGTGAGAGACCAGGCTTGAGTCTCCACCGGTTGCCCTGCAGGGGGCTGGGGCGTTCACCATCAGGAGACCCCTCCAACCCTCACAACCACCCAGGACCAGCTACATAATTTGCAGGGCCTAGTACAAAATAAAAATGCCCCTTGCTCAAAAATTAAGAATTTCAAGAAAGCTACAGCAGGGCATTACCTCAAGTACAGAGCCCTGTGTGACCAGGAAAAGGATCCCGCAACCACCTCATTTACAGATGAGGAAATCCCAGCTCCCAGAGGCTACGGATTTCACCCAGGACACTCGCTTGGACGCTCAGATTTGAACCCACAAATCTTAGGGGTCATCTAGTCCACCCCTTCCTTGTACTAACCTTGCTTGTGAACACCCTCCCTCCCCGCCCCAGCAAGTGTCCCCACTCCCCACCCAGGTCCCATGTGGACCTACAGGAAGTCCCCTGCCCCCAGGCACTTAACTGCTGCAGGGAGCCAGCTCCTGGCTCCCTCTCCTTCCTGGGCTATATAAGGAGACAGACCTTCCCTCCCACACCCCTCCCAGATTTATTCCTGGAGATGCGTGGGTGGACGTGTGTTTGTGTGTGGGGTGTTCATCTAAATTTAAAGACATGATAGCAAGGACTTATTAATGTTCGGGCTGGTGAGGCCTCTTCTTTTAGAAGAATCACAAATAAGTTGAGAGCTGAGGGGCCGCCTCCAGTTCCACCTTCTGCCTCGTTCCACCCTACCTGGCTCTGTGCCTGCCAACCCTCTGGAGTGGGGTAATAATAGTAAGGCATGCCAGATGCCTGTGGGGTACCTGGAGCAGTGACAGCTTTGTGCCCATTTTATAAGTGGGGAAAATAGAGTCTCAGAAAGGGGACATGCCCTCCTGAGGTCTTGAGTTACAAAGTGACAGAGCTGGACTAAGACTCAGGCGACTTCAACACATTCCAGAACCCTTATGCCTTCAGCCAGGCCATGGCTGCCTGCATTGATTCGAACGTGAAGTTAAGAAACCATTGCGGCCCGGTGTGCCTGGCCCCGTGCTAAGCATTTTGCATGTGTTACTTGCACTAACCCTCTCAACAACCCACCCTGTGGGCACTTTCATTCTCATCCTGTTTTACAGATGAGGAACCTGCAGCTTAGGGCAAGTGGCCCCCTCCCCTTCCCGGAGTTAGTGAGTGGTAAAGCCGATTCCAACCCAAGTCTAATTGACCTCCAAATGCATGCTCTCTGCGTCTCTCTTTAAACCACAGCCATTCATGGAAAAAAAGAAAATACAGATAAGCAAAATGAAAACAGCAAAAAAATCATTCCTCAACCTACCCTGCAAGAGGTAACACCTCCGTGTGTATCTTGGTGTGTTTCTACCCCACTGTTTTTCTCTGCTGAAGGGAGGTCCTTGCTCCCGGCCATTGACCCTTGGTGTTCTGTAATTGCTGAGCAATTTAGAGATGACTTGAAATATATAATTCATGGGCACATCTTTTATCCTGGTCACTGGAAGTCAGCGAGGCGTGGCTGTCTCCTGGGAAGAATTTCAACCTTGACACGGGAGGAGATAGCATCTTAGGAGCTTAGAACAGAATTTCTGAATCAGAGAATTCTCCAACATTGAAACTGAACTTGGTCCCCTGGCACAGAGTGCTAGAAGCTGGGGATCCTACCATGGGACCTTATAGTAAAATCTTACGTAGAGCACTCGGATAAAATCTAGCATTGAGCTCTAGAATCAGAGACTAACACGTTGTAAATCTGGAGTCAGATGGGTCCAAGAGCAGTATTCTGGTCTCCTCTTCCGTGCATTCACCAGGGCAAGGTCTAGGACAGTCTAGAGATGGTTTTCAATGTCACAGCTGGGGGGACGATACTGGCATCAAGTGGGGATACTGCATTAACATCCTACAATGCACAGGATGGCCCCCACCCTGTCCCCTTGCCAACAAAGAATTACCCAGTTCAAAATGTCAGTGGTGCTGAGGTTGAGAAACCCTGGTCTAGACTCTGGAAGACATGTGCCGATTTGTTCTTTTGGTGGTAAGACACCACGTTTGGTGAGAATGAAAAGCTTCCGTACTAGTTTTACCTGCAACACTAAACATATTTCTTAGGCAAGTGACAGAGTCCCTGCTGCTTCTCATTTGTGAGGCGGGTTGCAGGATTCCTGCCACGTGCTGTCAGTGGAGCTGGACAAATAAGGACGGGTGCATATGTGTATGTGCTGGGCGGGGCGGGGGGCTGGTTGGCAGGCGTTGGGGATGCACATGTTCACGCATGTGTGTGTCTCTGTTGGCATGTTTATATGTACGTGTGATCGCATGCCACCTTCTCAATGGTGTCCAGATGGTGAGCCAAGGGACCGAAGCATCGGTCAGTTTCTGCTCTCCTGGGAGGGGACACCTCTGTTGGATGCTAGCAGGACTTTTGGGGCCACTGAAGGACATGGTGAAGGTACCACAGAGGTCGGAGGACCGCCTGTGTCTGCTCCAAGGGGCTCATTTCCCTCATTTCCAGCTGTGAGGGGTCTCAAGACCCCGCTTGCTGAGCAGGTTCCCTGGGTGTGGAGGGCCTCAAATCACCCCACTTGCTCTGCAGAGGTCAGGGGATGGTGCTACAGCAGGAGGTGATGTCACACACAGGTTATGATGAAGGTTCTGGAGTCGGACAGGCCTAGGTTCGAGTCCTGCTCTGCCACTCACCAACTCTGACTTCCGGCAAGTTGACTGGCCTCCCCCACCTCGACTGCCTCATCCGCAAAGGGAGTATAAAACCTGGCTGCCAAGGCCAGCCACTGGGGAGAGTCAAGGACACAGTGTAAACGGAAGAGCCTGGCACACAGTAGGTGTGCAGTAAGTAGTAATCCTTCCTTCCCAGGGCGAGTGCCAAGGCTAAGGCTGGGGGCCAGGAGGCCTGGGTCTGAGTAGTCACTGCATCACCGTGGGGAGCCTTTCCACCTGCTCTTTTGGGCCTCAATTTCCCCATCTGTCAGTGAGGAAACTGGCCTGTGGATTGGGAAGGGGCCTCCCTCCAGCTATGATGGGCTACTTAGTCCAGCTTAGTCCGGCTCTGAGCCAGCCGCAGGGGCTGCGCCCCCCTCGCCCCAAGGACACTGGGTGCTCTGTGAGGGAAGAGAACTTGGACTTGTGCAGAGGCCACACACATACACACACCCCCCACAGTGGCATGGACAGAAAGACTGGGCTGCGGTGGTTTGAGGGTGAGGACCACGGTTCTTGCCGGGGAAACTCCCGGTGGAAAATTCCTCTCTGGAGACGAGTTTCTCATAGGAGCTGTCACTGTTCCTAAATTAGAGTTTAATCTTCCATGGCCAGCGGGGAGCCAGCCTGTGGCAATTCGCTTGTGGTTGGGGCAGGGGGGTGATGGGGCTGGCGAGGAGAGGTGTGTCCCTGGGACGAAACCTGCAGGGCAGCAGGCCTGGTCCTGGAACCGACTCAGCCCTGGTCTGGCTGTGTGACCCTGAGCCTCCGGTTACTCATCGGCAAAATATCAGGCTTGTACCAGCTGGTTTCTAAGGGGCCCGTGAACTCTTAGATACTACGGCATAATAATAATAACGATAGCAACAGCTAAAACGTCATTGGACGCTTACTGGAGTCCTGGTCCCTGCGAAGCATTTCACATGGATGGGGGTGATTTCTCTTGAGTTTCTTTGGGTCTCAGTTTGCTCTTCTTACTAGGGAATGGATCTTCCACTAGGGAATGGATCTTACTAGGGAAGGGGCTCTTCCACTAGGGAATGGATCTCCAGGCTTCCTTCCGGCTCTTTGTCACTTGCTCTAAGGAAGTTGCTGAGAGACCAGACGTTGGTCTTTGGGGCTGGACAGGGCCACCTCTTCAGTGGCCCGAAGCCCCTCTCCTGTGACCTTCACCATCAGCCTCCATTGCTGATAAAGATCAAGGTTGGGAAAGCTTTCTGTAGAGGGCCAGACAGTAAATATTTTAGGCCTCGCGGGCCAGGTGCAGGCTGAGACTGTGCCACACCTTATCCTTGTTCTTCTTCGTGACCCATTAAAAATCCAGAAGCCACCCTTCGCTCTAGGGAACTACAAAACCAGGCTGCAGGGTAATGTGGCCGACGTCATGGTTTGCCATCCGCTGAGAGTGATGATGTCACCGGAATTCATCCTCCTTGGCACCTTTTGCAGCGGCAGGTTGAGCCCCGTGCCCGCCCTTTCTCAGATGTTTCCCCTGAGCCTCACCCAGAAACGAATTCTAGAACCGCCACTGACCCCTGTGGAGGGCCCGGCCCGCAGCCTCTTCTCAGCTCCTCCAACCAACCAACATTTCAGCCTCCAAGAGCCAGCAAATCATGGCCGTAGCCCCCTGGGACAGGAAGGGTCCTTAGGGCAGGCTGATGGCACTACCTCCACCTGCTCATTGCACATGGAAGGAAAAGCCCTGAGCACAGTGGGGTCCCCCCACTCCCCAGCCCCCACTCTCACTACGCTGACCCTGCCCTCCATTCTGGTTCCTGGGATGTGCTGGGCCCTTCCTCACCGGCCAGTCTGCATTCTGTCCCCTCAGCTTAGGATATTCTCACCCTAGATCTTCCCACGGCTGCCTCCTTAGCTCAGATGCCTCCTTCTCAGTGGGTCCTTCTGCACCCACCCCACCCAAAGTAGTTTTCCCCTACTTGTCTCCATCACTAGGGCTTTCAAATGATTGCAATGGACCTACAATGCATGGTCATCCAGAGCGCGCGCGCACACACACACACACACACACACACACACACACAACTAAAGCAAATTTATTTAGGTTCACTAAATAATACTTCTCCCTACGGCATGTGAGTCAGAGGTAGTTCACTCTGTTCCATTCCCCTCCCTTCCATCCCATCCCACCCCCTTCTTCCCCCCTGTCCCCCTTCTCTGCCACCACCTTGTGGGTAAACATTGTTCCCAGAACCAGCAGAGCCACCCATTATCTCCCCCAGACAATTAGCAAGTGTGCACTCACTGAGCCATGACCCAGCCGCTCCTGCAGGAGACGGGTGACTTCAGACGGCTTAGTCACAGGAATTCGGGGCCCTTCTTTAGAAGTCTCTCTCAGGGGAAAAGCGATCTGGGTTCAGAGAAAGGCTGCCAGCTGCAGCAGGGAAGGCCCATGGGTGAGGTGGCCTGCGGCTTGGGCCTCATTCCAGAAACCACTGGACAAGGGAAACTGTCATTTTACCCCTTTACCCCCATCCAGGACCCCTGTCCCTGCCTGCAGCTCGGTCCCTTCCTCCTAACCCAGAGTGCGGATGGTTCCTTGACATCTACTCCAGGGGGTTCCTGCCTTTTCAAGTATATGATTGGCCCCCTCTAGTTTTTAAAACAGACTTGACTTTTTATAGAGAAGTTTCAGGGTCACAGCAGCCCTGAGCAGAAAGTACAGAGATTTCCCATCGAGCCCCTGCCCCCAACCAGACACAGCCTCCCCCGCTGTCAATACCCTCACCAGAGCAGTCCGTTTGTTACAGTGGACACAGTGGATGAACCCACATTGACACCATTCTCACCCCAAGTCCATCGTTTCCATCAGGGTTCACTCTTGGTATTATACATGCTGTGAGTTTGGACACGTGCAATGACACGTATCCACTGTCAGTTTCGTGCAGAAGTTTCACTCCCTTAAAAATCCCCTGTGCTCCCCCCATTCATCCCTCCTTCCCCTCAGCCCCTGACAACCACTGATACTTTTCCTGTCTCCAGAGTTCGGCCTTTTCCAGAAAGTCATACAGTTGGAATCACACGTATGTAACCTCACAGACGGGTTTCTTTCACTTTTATTTATGCACTTAAGGTTCCTGTATGTCTTTTCACAGTTTGATAGCTCATTTCTTTTTAGCGCTGGATGATATTTCATTGTCTGGCTGTCCCACAGTCAAATTAGGTGAATCCCATTCACCTACTGAAGGCCCTCTTGGTTGCTTCCAAGTTTTGGCAATTCTGAAAAAGCCGCTATAAACATCCACATGCAGGTTTCTGTGTGGACATAAGTGTTCAGCTGCTTTGGGTAAATACCAAGGAGCGTCACTGTTGGATTGTTTGGTTAGAGTATGTTTCGTTTTGTACGGTTGTCCTTTGAAGACTAACTGTAGATAACTCTCAGTGAGTCCCTGCTGTATACCCGGCACCATGGTAAGAGAAGCAGCCATTTTTCTCATTCGGTGCTGCTGAACCCTGCAAGGCCAGTATTTGGCTCTCAAGAACCCAGAGCTTTCTCAGCATCTCGGTCTTGAAATCTCTCCTCTGCTTATTTGCTTTCTTTGTCTTCTCTTTGCAGACTAACTTTTGCTCTCTCTTTGGGCCCATGATAACAGCTCCTAAGGTTACAGGTCCTTAGTCTAAATGACCCAGCAGAGATCAGAATGTCTCAAGTCTCAATTCCACATTCCGGAGGGCAAGAATTCGTTGACTAGTTTTATACCTGAGTCCACCTATGGTCCACCAGCAGTGTCAGTGGGCAGGGATATGTGGTAAAAACATGACCACTAGGACCTACCCCTGTGAGCAGGGGCTAGGGGGTCACTCACTAGATGGACCCCCCCATGTATCTCCCACATATACCTAGGGTGGTCTGTAATCATCACAACTCATCAAATCTCCATCTTCTATTGAGATGAAGTCTGGGCAAGTGATATTGTCGTGAAAAGGAAAGAGGTGGTTTGTTTAGTTCACCAAAGTTGGGGCACAGAATGACCATCTATTGAGAAACTGTTATGTCAGTCTTAGCAAAGTGAAGCCTCTGGAGCAGACTACCTGGGTTCAAACTCTGCTCTACCATTCCTAGCTGTGTGACCTCACACAGGTGACATAACCTCTCTGAACCTCAGTTTTTCTCATCTGTAAAATGGGACTAACAAATGAGAGTTTTCCCACAAGATTGTTGTAAGGATTAAATAAGCTAATATCTAGACCAGTGCCTGGCCCATAGTAGGTGCTCAATAAATACTAGCCCATACTATTGTTATGGTTTTATGTATTTTAAATGCATTCGCTCATTTAACCCTCATACCTTCCCTACAAGCAGGGTGGATTGGTCTTATTTTACACGTGAGGAAACTGAGTCTCAAAGAGACCACTTGCTGAAGATCGCACAGCCACCATGTGGCTGAGGCAGGTTCAAATCAGGAATGTCTAACACTAAATCTGACCCCTTCCCCTGTTTCTTCCTGGCAGTCATTTCCACTCACTGAGGCCCAGCCTGATTCCCTGAAATCAGTGACGATGGCCATAAAATTTGACCAAGAGGCACTGGAGTCATTACCCAGGAAAACAAAATTTTAATATTTATTTATAATGGGCGCCATATGCTCCCTCTGGTTTTTTTATTTAATTACATCATGGCAGATGGCTGGGTGTTAAAGGCCATTTAGCTAATGGCACTTTGCCTTCTCATTTATTTTCCCAAGTTTTGGAAAGATGAATGAAAATGGATATGGAAGGCAAGCTGTGAGCGCTGGGTGGTGGCGGGTAAGCCCCCTACCAAGAATGGAGAGAAGGAAGTGTGGGGGTGCTGGGGACTCTTTCGGGGAGGTGTGTGAGGGTGCAGGAGGCAGCTCATCCTGTGCTTAGGAGCCTGGAGCCAGGATTCCCCTGTGAGCACACACACGCATATGCACACGCAGTAATCTCACTTGTTTGACCCAGAAGTAAGTCCCTATGTGCGGAAGTGCCCACTGCAGCTTTGCACAGAGTGGCCCAAAACTGGGAAAACAACACAACACGTCCCTTGCAGGCACAGTGGGCTCATTACACTATGACACGCCCGTGAGTGGAACGGTCCACACGCCATGTGGGGTGCAGAATTCTCCCCCAGGGTTAGCTGGGTTAATAAAATTCTGGGTTCCTAAAGCCTGTGAGTGGACACTGCAAGCTTGGCATTAATAATAGGATTTCTCAGACTATTTTATTACCTCTTTCACTTCAAAGTGGTTGCTCCAGGAGCACGAAGGGTGAGAAGGGACTTGGATTAAAGGAGTTGAGGGGTCCATCTCCCTGGAGAAGACGTACCTGAGGGATGGTGTTCCCTGTCTCCAAGCTCAGGAAGGATCCTTCCATTGAGGCTGGGATTCAAGTGACAGATGTAGTGGGTAAGAGAGGAGTTAGCTGTGCTGGTGGTCTCCTCGGTGTGTGCCACTGCATCACGACATTGAGACTTAGACAGTTCTGCACTGGAATTCAGGCTCCACTTCTTGGTAGCTGTGTCTTGAGCAAGGTACATAATCTCTACGAGCCTTACATTGCTCATCTGTAAAATGGGTATAAACGTACCTACATCTCATTGTTGAGAGGTCCTATATCACTTTCCAGGAATGTGGACAAAGAGCTACCCTGTTTCCCCGAAAATAAGACCTAGCCAGACAATCAGCTCTAATGGATCTTTTGGAGCAAAAATTAATATAAGACCTGGTGTTATTTTATTGTAATATAAGACCGGATCTTATATAATTATAATGTAATGTAATATAATACCGGGTCATATATAATATAAGACTGTCTTATTTTACTATAATATAAGACCAGGTCCTATAATATAATATAATATAATATAATATAATACCAGGTCTTATATTAATTTTTGCTCCAAAAGACGTATGAGAGCTGATTGTCCGGCCAGGTCTTATTTTCGGGGAAACACGGTACATGCAGGAGATTAATCATTACATGACTTGTTTATGAGGGAGGAAAACTGGAAATATTTTACATGTCTAATGATAAGGCTGAGGTGAAACAAATCCCGGCATATCCCAAGTAATCGGTATCATCAGTCAGTGGTTTTATTTAAGAGGTGAAGCACACCCTGACTCCTTTCATTCCCTGAGTGGGAAGGGAGACAGGAAAGAGAAGAAACCAATACACGGGGTGCTGTCCAGTCAGCACCCCCTGACAGTGACTGACACCCAAGCCCTCTGGGGAAACTCAGGGAGCCTGTGTAAACACAGCCTCACCGTCTATTAGGAGGTGAGGGAGCTGGGGCATTTATACACCACCTCCCATCAGTCACTCACTGAGGCTGCCTTCACCTGGCATTTGGAAGTTAACTCTGTGGGTGCCGCCCATGCAGCATCTGTAACAGATTTCCCAAGCTGGCAACCATGAAAAAGGCAGATGACATTAAGTGCTGATGTGAATTTGGAGCAACAGGAACGCTCATACACCACTGAAGGGAGTTACAGCCACTTTGGGTGATAAGTCAGCATTTCCTGGGATAGCCGTGAGACGCTCACACAGTAGGACCAAGCAATTTCACCCCTACAGTAATTCTTATGCACAAGTATCAGGAGTCAGGTGTGTGTTTGCAGCCACTAATGAGGGCATTCCGTTTTGCCCAAGCTACATGAGCTGAGAATTGATGACAAAGAAGCTCTGTAAAGGAAAATGGGGTCCTTATACCAGGAAAAAAGGGGCACTGAGCAGGCAAAACCACATATTCTCCAGAAGTTGTTATAGTAAGAAGTAACACTTGCATATATTAATTAACTCATTTGGTCCTCACACCAACCCTATTAGATAAATACTATTATTTCCCCATTCCTTGATGGGGAAACTGAGGCATAGAGAGGTTAATAACCACCTCAGAGGGTTCTCGTGAGGCTTAAATGGCACAATGGAAATAAGACGCCTAGTAGAGTACCTGGCATACAGGAAATGCTCAACACATACCAGTGACTTCCGATATTTTTATCCTTAGACCAAGGCTAAAGTTTCACCTCTGGCCTGGGCTCTCAGTGACTTGGAGATCCCCAGCTGGGTCTCCTACCTAGAACTGTGAAGATATCAAACCTTCACAAACCCACTTTCTCAGCAGCTATTTCTTAGCCAAGCTTGGATGGTCAGAGGGTCAGCTGGTCCCAGGGATTCTGCCCTCAAGTCAAGTTCAGGGGGCTCTGGACGGTGGGCCAGCCCTCTGCCCAGCCTCATGGGCTTGCAACCAGACCTGCCTGGCCCAGAATCTCCAAGGAGAAGCCCTGTGGCCCCTCCCAGGGGAGGGAGCCTCAGGGCAGGCTGCACCTTCTGTTTTCCCTCTCCGCAGGGCAGCTCTGACCGCCAGTCATTTTCTTGGCAGCTCCACACCAGAGGTTCATTGTGGTGCTAAAAATAGGTTGTGTTTAGACACTCTGAAGCTCCGCCTGGAAACACGAAAGGCAGTAAACCAAACGCTGCCATTCCCGCAAAGGGAGCCCCTGGGCCTCATCCTTGTGGAAACTCATGCTAGGCCTGGGATGGAGGCAGGCTAGGCGTCATTTGCCGCGTTCAACAGGTGGGGAAACTGAGGCTCAGAAGGGTCTCGTGTAAAATGAAGAGGGACAAAGCGATGCCCACCAGCTCTTAGCGAACACCAACTCCCGCCTTATGGATCATCTCATTGAATCCATCTAAGTCGCCAGGAGGGAGATTCTATGGTCGACTCACTTTCTGGAGAGAAAACCGCAGCTCAGAGAGGTGATGGCACCTGCCAGGGTCTCATAGCTGCGAGTGACAGGACAGGATGCTAATGAGATTATGGTTTCCCACATGTAAGGAACAAACGGAGACGGAGAGGCCAAGGAGATTGCTAAGGCCAACCCGGGCCCCCCGCCCGGGGTTGTAGATACACAACCCGTGGAGTGGGGAGGACCATCACACCCACCTTGCAGGTTGCCGGGAAGGAGGAGTTTGTGAGAATGTTTGTAAAACCTTTATACACAGTGTCCAACATAAAATAGGTGCTCATCGAATGACAGTTAGCTTCATTTCCCCGTTAGAATTTCTGATAGAATTTCTGTCTGGAGGGAAAGGGAGAAGGAGAGGGAGAGAGGAAGAGGGAGAGGGAGGGAGAGAGAGGGAGAGAGACAGGCTTGTGTGGGGAGAGAATGAATGATGGATGGACATGAGAGGCAGAGAAGTCTTTGGGGTTCCCTTGGGGAACCAGCAGGGGCCCTGAACTCCAGGACCAGACTGAGTCCTACCAGATGCTGCCTCCACAGAGCCCTGAATGTCCAGTTTTCCGAGGCTGTCACGGTGTCCCAGCACATGACATGGAGCCATGGTTGTTTAAGCCTCAGTGGGGAGGCCAGTCCCCTGATTCTTTTCACTCATCTCCACCAGTGTTTCTTGGGGACCTACTACGTGCCACATGCTGGGGCTAACGCGGTGAGAGCAGACACGGTCCCACCCCCATGGTTCTGGGTCCTCTGCCTCTAGATGAGCTCCCCACCTCCCAGCAGTGGCAGGATGGTGTGGGGGGCCCAAGTCGGCACCCATTGCCCAGGGGAGCCCTCCTCCTCACAGTCCCTTCCTGGGAGGACCCCCTTCACTCCCCATGCCGCCAAAGCCTCAGTCTCTTTCTGATCCCTGCCAGATCCTAATGAACTCATTATCCTCTAAAACCCATTTGGCACCCACTTAGAGAAAAGATGTGTTGAAATAGAAAAGATTGAGAATGGAACAACAAAAAAGGATGAGAAATATCCTCAGAGAGACAAAGAGCCTCAAGGAGCACAACAGCTGAAATCTTTGTCATCTCCACGGCAGCACTGTGCTGCTGTGGCAAATGGCTTTAAAGGCTGCTCACATGTGCCCATGAGAGGGGTGGGGATGGGGGCGGGCGCTTCTCTTGAGCACCTACTATGTGCCAGACACTTCGTGCAATTTTCCATTCAGTCCTCCCAGCAATATATTTTTTTGGGGAGGGGCGTCAAGATTCTTCGGTCCACTTTACAAGTGAGGAACCTCAGTGAGTGGGAAGAGGTGTCTTGCCCCAGCCACACAGGTGGTGGGTGGAAGAGGCAGGATTTGAACCCAGGTCAGCCTGCCTCCAGAATCCATGCTTTTGCCTGCGTGCCTGGAAGTGCTGGTGTCCCCCTGCCCATCCCCATGAGGGCTGCTAGCGTTTTCTCATCCTGGCCCCGCTGCAAAAACATCTGGCACGTGTGTAATCTATATGGCATAACATGGGGCACCACTCACTGCCCAGAGGTTTTCAAGCTGATTAGAGACTAGTCTTTCTAAAGTGTCGGTGTGACCATGACACTTCCGTGGATCCCCACACACACTGTTAGAGCACAGTCCGGATTCCTGAGCTTGGCGTTCAAGGCTCCCCAAGGTCTGGCTGCTTCCCACTACTTAACTGCCTTCCTACCGTGCCCTAAGCTCCTTTGCTCCCTCCATCCCAGTGACTGTCCCTTTGTGTGTACTGTCCCTCCTCCCTGGGGTGTCTTCACCCAAGAACTTCGACTCCTCTTGTGACACCTGCCAGCTCAAAGAACCCTCCCTGAGGAAGCCGTTTCTGATCCCCCCAGGCAGTTTCAGACCCTCACTTGTCTGGGATCCCATGTTCTAGGACTTCTCACCCCAGGGTCCACAAACTCCCTGATGCGATAAGCCCAAATCTGGAAGC
Source organism: Rhinolophus ferrumequinum (assembly GCF_004115265.2). Taxonomy (NCBI): domain Eukaryota; kingdom Metazoa; phylum Chordata; class Mammalia; order Chiroptera; family Rhinolophidae; genus Rhinolophus; species Rhinolophus ferrumequinum. The sequence continues at coordinate 15,020,733 of NC_046308.1, read as the reverse complement.
TTAGGTACCAGAGCTCTTTTCTGGGTATACATCTGTAGTTTTCATCAGATTCTCAAAGGGATACAAGACCAGACTAGACCCATGGTTAGGAAAACAATCTGTGAAGTCCAGTGGTCCTGGGTTAACAACCCAGCTGTGGCTTACTAGCTGTGTGGCTCTGGACAAGTTACTTAACCTCTCTGAGCCTCATTCCTTTCTTCTGTAAAATACAGATCTCCCTCACTGAATTGTTATGAGGATTAAGTCAATATGTATTTAGAGCTGTGTCTGGCACATAGTAAGTGCTCAACAAACATGAGTTTTTAATATTAGTTGCTGTTCTATATCTTACACATAACGCTTACTACAGGATTTATCGCTGTCTGTCTAGTATAGTGATTTGGTATAGTACTTATTTACGTCATTGTCTCCCTCAGTTAGATCCTGAATTCTCTGAAAACAGGGACTCGGAATTATTTATTTCCGCATCCCAAGCACACACACAGTAGGCAAGCAACACCATGTTTTTAAATGAGTGGAAGAATGGATAGATGAATGGATAGGTGGAGAGTCAGATGGATGAACGGGCTGCTACAGTTCAGATGAATTGATGGATGGATGGATGTATGGATAGATTAATGATGGATGGATGGAGGCATAGGTACACTGATGGATGGATTAAGGAATGGATGATGGATGGGTGGATAGATTGTGAATTAAATGTATGGATGGGTAGGTGGTCTGATGGATGGATTAAAGGATGATGGGTAGATGGATGGATCGATGGATGAATGGATAGCTTGACCCCCACAGAAGCATGCATATTTGGCTGTTTTGTTCACTGATTTATTCTAAGTGCCTAGAACAAGAACTGGTGAATAGTAGATGCTCACTACTTAGTTCTTGCATGAATGGGAAGGCATATGGAGGACTCTACCTTGAACCACAGTTAAATTCCCATGCTGCTGTCTGGATTAGGAGGGGCTGTTACCATTCAGATCACCCATTGGCTGACCGTTGAATCCTATGCATTGACCAAGATTGTCATGAGGCCCCCTGCTGGTGGTAATGTGAAACAGCATCAGCCAAATGGAATTTGCTGTTTTCTAATTTACATTCCATTTTCTTCCTGGCTGATGATGATCCTGAACGTTCACTCATAAAGCAGTGGTTCTCAAACCTTTATGCTCATTGCCATCACCTCAGGGCACTTTGTTCCACCTGTAGGTATCCCCCTCAATGAGAGATTCTAGTTGGAGAGGTCAGGAATCTTGAACCCGGCTTCCAGGTGATTCGGAATCAGATTCTCCACAGACCACACCTGTCAAAGGGTGAGCCACTGCTGGTCACTGGGAGGCAGTGCAGAAGGGCTGCTGCTTCAGGGGCCATCTCTGAATGCCCAAGTGATGTGCACACCACGTGGGGAAAGGACAAAGTCAAAAAGGCAGTGGTTAAGAGCTGTGGTTTTGTGTTTGGACCATTCTGGATTCAAATCCCAATGCCATCACTCAGTAGCTGTGTAGCCTCAGTCTCCTCATCTGTAAAATGGGGAAACAGTTACCTCCCATAAGAATGGGGGAAGAATAAATGAGATATATGCAGAGGGCTTGGCACAAAGCAGGGCATACTGTAGACACTCCATAAATACTGATTGAATGAATATGTTGCTAAATAATCCTGTTTTCCTTCCTTTTCCTTTTTTTCCCGTTGGATAGAGGGGAGAGGCTATGGATTTGAACTCTCCCACTAGAATGTGAGCCCTATGAGGGAAGAGACTTTGTCTCTCTTGTTCACAACTTTATTTCCAGCACCTAGGACAGTGCCTGCTACATAGTAGGTGCTCACTAAATATTTGTTAAAAAAAAAAAAGAATTAATTTGATCTGGCCCCATTACCAGCCAGGTCCAGCAGACAGTTCAGCAAGAACCGAGAAGTACTTTTGGAACTTCAAGTAACCCACAAATCAATGTGTATTTGACACATATGTAGGAAGTGAGCATAAGAAGCTGTGCTTGTCCACGATAAAGCTTGTCCCCAAACCAGGACCCAGTAGAATGCAAGCCCCCAAATTCCCAGTGTGGTTTAAAGGAAAGGCGGGTGTTCTGGAAGACTCAGGACTGGGCTTCTGTCCATCCTTGCTGGTGCTTCGGGCCATTGGTTTCCTCCCCTCTCTGGACTCTGCAATGTCCCTTGAGAATGTTCAAGAACCCCTGGAGCTGTGGCCTCTGGGAGGAGGCCTCTTATGCTGTGTCTGTGCTGTTTTGCAGGTGGCAGCCCTGAGCCCTAATGCTTGACCAGATGGAAACCCGCCAGCTTCTGCTTCCACGAGGTGGACGCTCCGAGCTTGGTCCCCAGCTGGGGAAGAGGCCAGAAATGGCCTCCGTGAAATAGTCCGGCCCCCACAGGCATCAGGAGCCTAGAAAGGGCGAGAAGTGCACTGCGGGTGCTGGTGACTCGCAGAATCGTCCTGCGGTCGCTGTTTTCGAAGTTCTTTGGGGACTCTCTGAGGCGAAGAACAATGTAGGAAAATGGGACCAACTCCCGGATGTCCTGAGCCTCCAAACCCCTTTCGTGGCCCAAAGAAGCTCACCTTGATCTCGGGAGGGCCGGTGAGCTCTGTCCTCCCTCCTCTCGGCCACAGCCAAGTGCTGGACTTGCCCTCCTGCTCTGGTCTTGGCGGTCGCCTGCGCAGAGGGCATAAGACTGAAACCCCCCCGGGGTGCCATCGCTAAGCGGACCTCCGAAAGGCCGCCCCCTCCCTCCCTGCCCGGAGCGCCACCCCCACCCCCGCCAGGCCGGAATGATCCCACTATGGCCAAGCTCTGGTTCAAATTCCAGCGGTACTTCCGCCGGAAACCTGTGCGTTTCTTTACCTTCCTGGTGCTCTACCTGACAGCCGGGAGCCTCGTCTTCCTTCACTCCGGCTTTGTGGGCCAGCCCGCCATCTCCCAGAACCAGGCCAACCCCGCGGCGGGGGCCCCGGCCGAGGGCGCGGAGCTGCCCTTCCTGGGCGACTTGCATCTGGGTAGAGGCTTCCGGGACACGGGCGAAGTCGCGAGCATTGCCCGCAGGTACGGACCCTGGTTCAAGGGCAAGGATGGGAGCGAGAGAGCCAAGCTGGGTGACTACGGAGGAGGAGCCTGGAGCCGAGCCCTCAAGGGGAGGGTCGTCCGGGAGAAGGAGGAGGAGCGAGGTAAGAGGGGTGCGCCTTTGGGCAAGGACGGTGAGAAGGAGGGGAGATGATAACGTAATTACAGCCGTCAGTTTCCAGTGTTTAAGGTGAATCTGCTGTCAAATAATTACAGCTATAAATATTCATTAGCTGTAATTATTCACGATCACCCCCATGTCACAGAGGAGAAGACTGAAGCTCAGAGAAATTAAGTAGCGTGCCCAAAGTCACACAGCTTGTAACTAGCCAAGCATGGATTTGAACCCCACATCTGTCAGAGTTCAAAGTCTGGCCCTCCCCTGCAGCCTTTTCCAGTCCGTATTAAATACACGTGAAAATTAAAACAGCTAGCATCTATTAAGCACTTACTATGGGCCAGGTATTGTGCCAAGCACTTTCCATGTGTTGAATTATTACCACAACTCTCTGTGGAAGGTGCTATTATTCCCATTTTAAAGAAGAGGAAACTGAGGCACCAAGAGCCCAAGGTTACATAGCTACTGAGTGACAGAGCTGCTCCACCACATTGCTTCTTGGTCTACCTTGCTGGTTCCCTTGGTGATGGCGCTTGGGGGACATCATTGCCCTGGGCATATTTTGTTGCATTTTCTTAGCCTTTCACAGTCAAAAAGGGCTTTTCTTTGTGAGTGCATTACCTGACTTGATTTTCATTGCACTTCATGGACTTGAGCAAAGGAGTGTGATCTAGGCCCAGTTAACAGAGGTGGAAACAGGCTTGAAGAAGTGAAGACACTTGCCCAAGGCCACACAGCTGGTAAGTGGTGGCGCTGGAATTCAAATCAGATCCTCTGGTCTGAATGCTTGACTCTAGGACTGCCTCCCAGAGTCTGCTGGCATCTCTGCCCATCTGACCAGCTTGCTGGGGAAGACCCCCCCCAACCCCTGCAATCCATGAGATTAACACGAATGAACGTTTTGAGAGTCTGGATCAGATGGTTTGGGAGGCTCCATCACCAATCAGGACAGAAGGAAAACCTCCCGAGCGTTGGTGTTCCCTGCCACATGTCACACTTCCGCTGTGATTCAAGTCGTGGAAGACCCCTTCTCCCACCGTGGAGGGAAGCAGGATTAATGCAGGGGACTCATCCTGGACGGCCCGCTCCCCTGCTTCAGCCCAGTCTGCACCTGGCTCAGGAGCCATCCAAAAGACCTTACCTTCCACCTTCAGGCATTTCCTAGAAATCTGTGTCTTTAAGAACCCAGTATTCACAGATGATAGAGAGGTGAGAAGTGGCAGAACCAATTAGGGGATTTGTGGCCCAGGCAAGTGGCTTCACCTCATCATGTCTCAGTTTCATCATCTGTACAATGGGAATAATGACTCCACCTTTCCAAGGCTTCTCTGAGAGTTCAATAGGACAACAGTTACGGAAACACCTAGCACAATGTCAGCATATAGGAGTTTCTTAGAGGTGATCAGGAAATTCTCATGGGTCTACCCTGGGAAGGGACCTCATCTTGTAGGCTACGTTGATGGAGAAATCGTGATGTGGCTTCTGTCTCGCCCTTCTCCACTCACTAAGCTCCATCTCCACCCAGCACTCCAAACTCCGTCTGGTACTTTGCAAGCCCCAAAGTTTGTCACAAGCTTGAACTTTAGGATATGCTCCCATTATGCTTAGGATAAATTCCAGGGTTTCTTTCATGGCCCATCTCTCTAACCTCGTCTTGTAACACTCTCCACCCCCCTCACCACACCCCGCCCCCCGTCCTGGATCTTGCCGTTCATTGAACACACCAAGCCCCTTTCTACCTCAGGATCTTTGCATAGGCAGTTCACCTGGGGTGCACATACCCTAGATCTTTGCATGGTTCCCTTCCTCCCTTCCTTCAGGTCCCCGGTCCAACCTTGCCTCCCCATACAGGCCTTCCTGGTCTGCCCTAACTAAAGTAGCCTGACTTCATACCTGGTCACAACCACATTCCCCATTTTATTTTTGTCACCACACTTCTCCCAATCTGAAAGCATCCTGTTTATGTGTTTGCTTCCTTGTTTATAATCTGCCTCCCCTACTAGACTGTCAGGTCCATGAGGGCAGGGAGGTTGCCTGTCCTGGTCTGTCAGAACCTGGGACAGCACCTGGCACAAAAGTGGTGCTCAATACCTACTTGTTGAATGAATGAATGAGTGAATGAATGAATGAATGGACAGTTGAATGAATGACCATCCCTCTGGATGGACAGCCTCCAAGGGTGTCTTCCTCCAGGTCTCAGCTTAGCTCACCTGCAGGAAATTGTCCCCAGTCCCCCTCCAGACATGATCAAATGCTCCTCCTCTGTCAGGGCCTTTCTATGAGTGGTACTTGCCTGGACTTGTCCAGGTCCGCTGATAGAATACAAATTCCTTCTGGCACAATTGATACATACGACAACAATAACAGCAACACCCCATTTGTTAGGAGAATAAAAGACCACTGCCGCCACTCGTAGTAATTACCATTTCTTGAGCATTTACTTCACACCAGCCACTGTCTTATTTGCTTTTCATATGTGATTTGCATGCAACGATATGCTTATCACATCTCCTGGCCCCGAATAATTGGTCACTTATTAGTTGCTGTTACAATCAGGAGTAGAAATAACAGCTAATATCTCCTGAACGATCACGATGGGCTAGACTCTGTCCTAAGTGTTTCATTGCCTTTTATGATGGTCACAACCCAAAAAGTTAGAGATGATTGTTACCGTCTTTCACAGATGGGAAAAATTAAAACTCGGAGAGAAGTCAATTTCCCTAGGTTACACAGGTAGTGAGCGGAGGAGCTGAGGTTGGAAACAAGGCCCATTGCATTCCAAGGCTTGTGGTCTTGTATACCATGCTAACCCTCCTGTCCCTGGAAATCTTCCCCGTATTTTATACAATGTAACAAGAGAAGGATGAAAAAATAAGGAAGGAGCCCAAGAGCTCAAAGCTCTCAGCAGGCAGCCTTTGGAATCAGGAAGCATTATTAAGAAAACCAAATCCAGCCTGTCCTTGATTAACTTATTCAGAGTTCAGTGAGAAAGGCAACATATTAGATTAAGGCTAATAAAAACGAGCCGCTTCTCCGACTTGACGCTAAAACACATTTGGTTTTCCTCTGAAGCTGGCGAGGGCTCTCTGCTTGATGCAGTTAATGCTCGTGCGGGATTTAAGCTATAAGGGATTCAGAGTCCATCTCGGGGGCAGGAAGGGGAGGGCAGAGCTGCTGGCGCTGGACAGGAAGTCCGACTGCCGGGGTGGAGCTGGCACCTGCCATGTGTCAGTCACCTTGCTAGGTCCCTTACCTCCTCCATCCTTTCCAGTGCCTATGCTCTGAGCAGCCAAATCAGGGTTCAGCTTGCAGCTCTGCAACTTGCTGGCTGTGCAGCCTTGGGCAGATCACTTCACCTCTCTGAGCCTCAGTTTCCCCGTGGGGGAAAAACGTACGTAATATCAGATGGCTGTCGTGATTATATGAGATAAATCGATGGTGTGCTCTCTGAGTACCAGGCACTGCTCTAAGCACTTTGCATCTATTCTATCACAGAATCTTCATAGCAACCTAATATTAACTCCATCTTACAGGAAGGAAACTGAGGCAGAGAGGTTAAGTAACTTACCCAAGGTTACCAAGCTGGAGGAGGGAGTAAGCCAGTATTTGAACCCAGGTGGTTTGAGTCTTACACCTGATCCTTAAGCAGTGCATCACCTCACTTCTCAGTGCATGAAAAGGGCTCAACGCAGAGTCCAGCATGAAGTAAGCACTTAATATGTGCCAGCTATTATTATTAATATTGAAATTCTGCAGGAGAATACGAGGCACATAGAGGTGATGTGACTTGCCGAAGGTGACACAGTTAGTTGGGAGCAGAGACAGAAGCTAAATCCAGATTGATTTTCAAAGCCTGGGCTGTTTTCCATTTCCCCCAAAATTACAGAGAGGCATGGGCTGGGCATGAAGGAAACATGGGGAGATTAGTCCGCATTTTGGGAAGGAACCACAGGGTACCCACTCCCCATCTCCTCCAGCTGAAGATGTAATCTCTGCAGGTTATTGAGGGTCTGGTCTGTGTTGGGGACTGGGCTTCCATACTCTTCTTTCAAGCCTTACATCAGGTAGGAATTTGAGCTCCTTTCAGAGATGAAGAAACAGAAGCTCAGAGAGATTAAGTATCTTGCCTGATGTCACACAGCTGCTAAGAGGCAGAGCGCACTCCAACCTAATTCTGTCTGAATCCAAAGCCCTTATTTTTAACCACTGAGCTATACAATCACCAACTCCCATCATTCATTCATTCATTCATTCGTTCCTTCGTTCCTTCCTTCCATATTTACTGAACACCTACCATGTGCCCTACCCTGTGCTGGGAGGTGGAAACAGAGGAATGATTCAAATAGCTTTGCCTTCTGAGGAATATTCATAGCCCCCTGGAGGAAGACAGGCAAGTAAAAAAATAAATTATTGTTTTCAAAAAATAACTTTTTCTTGATTATCAAATTATATAGGCTCATTATAGAAAAATTATAATACATAGGAAAAGAGAGAGATGAAAATAAAAATGATGCAGAGCCCCACCACCCAACAACAGCCACCGTCAACACCGTTGATGTATTAGTTTCCTGCCTTTTCCCTTTATGTGTTTATTTCCGAAGCATGTATTTTCTATATGTAGCATTGTGTCCAGCTTTCCCCCATTATAGCACCTTTTAATTTTGGTGCCAGGGATTGTGGCTGTTGGTTGGTATCTCTGGGCTTACAGAAGATTTCGTCCCCCCATCTTTAATCTATGCGAATCCAAAGAATGGGTCTTACGCTCCTTCCCAAGAGCAATCAATTGCTGGCGGGTGGGAGGGACAATAACGATTGGCCCTGCCAGTGTCAGTGTCTCCCCCATTGACAGGGCAGGTAAGGTCTGTTAACGGAAAAACAGGAGGAAGAGTGCGATGAAAGCACCCACAGTACATTACGGTCCACGCCTTCCCTCCACCAGGGACAAGCCTGGGACATGTACTCTCACTCCTGTTAATTTGATTATATAAAATCTCCTCTAACACAGTCCACTTTTGCACCGACAGCCAAATGTACCTACCCTCCCCCTAAGTCGAGACGACGCGAAATCATTGTACATCCACCTACTAAGCCTAGTAAGTTACGAGCAGCCCTTCCCATCAGGTGTCAGTGTGGCTCTTTATGATCCTGAAGCCCGTGGGCCAAAAGTGGAACCTCCCCAAATGTAAAATGGACGGAAGATAGACCTGAGCTTACATTTCAGGAACTTGGGCAGACTACATAGCTTCTAATTCCACTTAGAAAAGTGTAACATGAAGTAACATGAGTGGTTACCTGTTAGAATATATACTGTAGGCCAAAACTAAGATTCACTTCTAAGGCAGACAGATGGAATAGGCGCTAGGATCAGTTTCCTCATCTAGGAAATGGGTTAATAAGAAGGATGTTAGGGTTGAATTAAAAAACATTAGGCATGGCCCATAGTAAAGTTGATAGCACATAGTAGGTGCTCAAAACATAATTTTGTTCCTATCTCTTTCTGTGTCTCCATCTTTGTTTCTCTCTCTCTCTCTCTCTCTCTCTCTCTCTCTCTCTCTCTCACACACACACACACACACACACACACACAATCTGTGGGTCTGATGTCAAAGACCTCATGCTGTCAAAATAACCCTGTTCCCCCTTCCTCCCTCTCTCCCTCTCCTCTGCCTCGCTCCCTCCCTCCTTCCCATTCTCCTTTCTGTTTCTCCCTCCCAGTCCCTCATTTTTCCCTCCTTCTGCCATCCTACAATGCATCCTTGGACACTCTGTCCTCTAGTGAGCTATTGAGCTGAAGCTGGTGTAAAAGCCCTCAGCAACAAGGCCCATGGATGTCCTCTCTCCCTGCTCAGGTGCAAACGGCATCCATGCCGCAGGTCACAGGGCAGGATTCCATCTGTGACAGGAGGGACATATGTTGTTGAACAAGCATAATGACAAGACGTGAGCTTCTCCAGAACTGTCACTCTGTGATGTGCCCGCTCCAGGGAGGCGATGTTTCTTTTAAAGATGGACTGTTCTTCGTTGACCAAATCACCTCTGTCTTATGCCAGAAATTCAAGGTGATGGAGGTTGTTGCGGTACATCTCCAGGAGGGCTGACAAATCCTGCACTTAGCAGGGCAGCACTGATGGGCACGAAGTGATGAGCCCGCATCCTCTGCTAGACCCTGCTCTGCCCCACGAGTGGTGGTGGGGGAGAAGCAGCCCACAGGTGAATAAACAGCAGCCTCGCCAGGGAAAGTGATCAAATGGCATGTGGAATTTGCCTCGGTCATTCCCTATGGGGGCCATTTAATTCCAAGGGCTGGCTGGATCCTCTTTCCAACTTCCAGTTACTTCCAAGTGGAGCAGAGGAAAGAGCACTGGTTTGGGGGTCCAACAGACCTGGATTTAAATCTTTGTTCTGCCATCAGTTAGCTGCAGGTTTCAGGTGGATCCTTTCACTTTTCTGGGCCTCTGTTAAATCATCTAAAAAAAAGAAAACGTGAGCGTGCCTGTGCTTCCCACTTGACGGGTGTCATGGCAAAGATCGCCAGAGCCAAGAAGAAGCAAGCAGTAGTTCAGAACATAGATCAGATTGCCTGGGGCCAATCCTGGCCCCACACGTACAAGCTGCTGTTTTTCCTTGGGCCAGTGACTTAACCTCTCTGGGCCTCAGTTTCCTCTTCTGTATAGAATGGCAATATTAGTACTTCTCTTATAGGATCCTTGTAAAGATTCGATGTGTAAAGCACTTAGCAAAGTGCCTGTTCAAATTAATAATAATTTTAAGAACATAGGTCTTAAGAAAAGACCTCACAAACTGTAAAGTGCCATCTTCATGTGTGAGAATGACTATTCACCATGAAGTACAGGAATATGTTTACTACTTTAAGAAAATGAAGTGTATGGTTTAAAACAGGATAGTTGTTTTACAGACTTTAAAATTTTCCTTTGGATGGAAGCATTCAACTTGGCTCACGATTCAGGTAAACTGTAAAGTACTTACACAGCCCTGTGAATCACCAGTTTCTTACTCCACTCCCCTTCACTTTATGCCTGTTCTATGCAAGACACTTTGGCAAAAGCATTTACACAAGTCATTCCATTTTAACCTCACTGGGTTGGTATTTTCATCCCCACTATGAAGAAAACCAGGCCTCGGGGAGGTCAACTAGCCTGAACTCACTAGGCCAGTGCTAGAATGTAACACAAGAGGAACACCCAGACCTAGAGATATCCAAGTCCAGTGTCCCTCCCAAGGACAAATAAGTATCTTCAGGCTAGAACGGAGAACATGCTGTCCAGTGTCAAACTCGTCAGAGCTGCGTTAATATGGGTCTTATCGGCTCGGTGCTTATGGACTGGCCTTGGTTTGGGTTCCTGCAAGCCCAGTTGTCACCAGTACAGCCCAAGGCTTTGACCTTCACCCTGGCCACAGGAGGGTCCCTTTCTCTATTCTGTTGACCTCCAGGGCCCACAGCCTTACCCATTGGACTCCACTGCCCTTATGCAGCAGGTTTTGCCAATGCACCATGACTTTCAGTCTCTTTTCGTTCCGCTTTTCTGCTTAGAGGAAGAAATTGGGACCAAAAGGTCAACAAGGCCACACAGCCAGAGGCCACACTGGTTACTCCTGTAACCCTTTCAGCTTTGTCCCCAGCCAAATCTGATTTTTCTCCTTTCCTCAAAGCCAAGTACATCGGCTGCTACCTGGATGACACCCAGAGTCGGGCTCTGCGAGGCGTGTCCTTTTTCGACTACAAAAAGATGACCGTCTTCCGTTGCCAGGACAACTGCGCAGAACGGTAAAGCCCCGATGTGCCAGGGTCCATTCATGTCAGACCCCTTCCTTCTCAGGTTCCTACCTGTAGTGTTGCTTCCTTTTCTGTGGAAGGATGTGACGGAGAGCGAGCACGTGACCACAAGGAAAGGGTGATGCCAGGGTGTGTGTGTGTGTGTGTGTGTGTGTGTGTGTGTGTGTGTGTGTGTGTGTGTGTGTGTGTTGTGTACGATGCATGTAAAACAGCAGGATTGTTTGGGAGTTGGTCTATGGGGTTGTGAGTGTACAGCTAGGACTGTGTGTCGGAGTGAATTTGCAATGCACAGTGTACTGGGTCAGCTGGTTACACCTGTGAGCTTAATGCCATCACACAGTTATATTTGAATAATGGTGGCTGTGTGTGAAGAAGTCTGTGACTACGTGGGCGAGGGTCTAGAATTTTGCTTGTGTGTGGGCAAAGCACAGTGAGTGTTCATGTGCATGAATGCCTGAGTCTGAGCAGGAGGCTTGTGAGACGTCCTGGGAAGGTGAACTGGGAGCCTGGGTATCCTGGGTACTTAAGGGTTTCCCAGCAGAGAAACCCCTTGTTATTCTCCCAGGGAGAAACACTCACCTTATAGATCGTGTTGTTTACCCTAAGAGGAAAAAGGATATTTTGGATTCAAATGTGCACTGGGGAAGGGAGCTGACTTTCCCAGAGTGGATGAGGCCCCCAAGGAGTGGCGAGCAGGGACGGAACCCTCCATCCAGGCCTGGGCACCCACATTGCTGCCCTGGGGGCACCGTGAGGCTACACTGACCCTCTCCTTCCCTTGTGTCCTGGGTCCCTTAACCTATGTGACTTGTGAAGAGGCCTCTAACACATTTACCTTCAGACTCTATCTGTCTGGCTCCAGAGGTCACACGCTCTGAAGGACCTCGGCTCCACGGCTAGAGTGGAAATGGGCAAGTGGGTGACCAAGGCACTCTTCCCTCTGCCCCTTATTAGGAAATGCTGTCCCCTCTATAATCGGCTTCCAGTGTATCCACCACTGAAGTCCTGAGCCCAGGACCTGGAAAGGTGCTGAAGACGCAGAGATGAGTCTGCCACAGCCCTGCCCTCAGGGGGAGCCCCAGCTCTCTGGGGAGACAGAGGCATGAACAGGTTTGGGCAATAGAATAGCAGCAGCTTACACTTAGTGGGTGCTTGCTCTCTGCCAGGCACTGTTCTCAGCACTTTGCAAAGATTAATTATTTAACCCCCACAAGGGCCCCTGTGAGGCAGGAATGTTATAGGATCCACATTCCACAGAGGGGGAAACTGGAATACGGAGATATCAAGAGTGATGGGTGCTGAGCCGGGAGTGCTGTACGAGGTGCAGGGGGTTGTGAACGTGGAAGGAATGAAGGGCTCCACGTGGAGGGCTCAAGATGAGTTGCAAAGGTGAAATCTTGAGCTGGGTTTTGGAGGATGAATAGGAGTTTCCTAGGTAATCACGGGGGGGGTGGGGGGGCAGAAATAACAGCATGGTCAAAGACCAGGACTCCAGAAACGTCCTAACTACTCAGTGTCCTGAGGTAGGCAGTTTCGGGGTGCACAGAAGGCCCAGTGGGAGTCGTCAAGAGGGGAAGCTGCAGAGCTGGCTGAAGTCCACAGACACAGGGTCCGAATGTCAGCCAAAGCATCTGGATTGGCCTCGAGGGCAATGAGGAGCCACTGGGAGGGGTTGTTAATTGGGGGACTGCGCTACACTCATTCATTAAATATTTACGGAACACCCATCACACGCCAGTAGCCAGGGGGTGTGGTGCTGTCAGCCCGCGTGCGTCTGTCTCCCCAGAAGCCCCCTGTCCCAGGATGGGGAGGTGAACACCACCACAAGGTCACTGCCCACTTGGAGACGGTATTCTAGAGCAGGAAACAGGCCGTTTACAAGAGAAATGAAGACATATACTGGATCATTTTACAAGTGATAAGAGCTGTAAGGAAATAAAACCGGGCAATGGGAGAGTGCCAGGCAGCGGGGTGACATTAGGTGGGTGGATAAGGACGGCTTCTGTAGGAAGGACACTGAGCTCAGACCCAGAAGGCAGGAAGGAGCCAACCAGGTGAGGAGCAGAGTCCGAGTCCAGGCAGAGACAGCAAGGATAAAGGCCCCGAGGCAGGACCCAGCTCGGCACGTTGAAGGAACAGAAAGCCCGGGACGGGTGGCAGAGGAGGAACAGCATGGTGGGGGATGGGGAAGGATGAAGAGGAAGGGAGGTGGGAGGTGAGGGAAGGAGGGGGACCAGATCACCGAGAACAGGGACTCTGAACCTGGAGGGTACATCAGCATCACCCGGTGGCACAACTTTTCGAAACACAGATTGCTGGGCTCCACCCCCACTTCCTGATCCCACAGGTTTGGGGTGGGGCCCGAGAATTGGCATTTTTAACAAGTTCCCAGGGGATACGGACCCTTAGGTTCCTGGGAAGAGGGATGTAGCATCGGGCATCGCTGTTGTGATTTTCACACCCAGCTGCACAACAGAATCACAGAACAAAACTTCTTGCCCTCCAGGTCCCACCTGAGTCCGTTAAACTAAACCCCCTGGATATGGGACCCAGGTGTGGCATTTAAATATATGTTCCCTAGGTGATTCTAACAGCCATCCAGGCGAAAGAACCACTATCAGGAAGGTTCGTAGGCCAAGCCACACCATCTGGGTGTTTTCTGAGTGCAGTGGAAAACATGAGGGTTTTATTTTTGTGATTGGTTTTCATTTTTGAGAAGTTCTTCTGGCAAAGCTGACAGCATGAGGGTGTGGTCAGTAGCCGGGGTGGGCAGAGGTCTGAGTCTGGGTGGGTCTGTCTCTCCAGCCGGCCCCCAGAAGTGAAGGTGTGAGCTGGCAGCGGGCCGTTGGTTCTGCCTCCCGTGCCCGGTGTCCCGCTGCTGCTCCCTCAGGAGCCCTCCTGGTCCTAGAGAACGTCTCAGAGGCCCCTCAGAGGCTGGCAGGGGTGAGGGCTGAGCTGGGCTTCTCCTCCTCCCCACCCTCCGTCCCACTCCCTGCAGCCAGAGCAAGCAACACCCTCTTCATCTGTTTACAGGGAGGGTGTCCACTAAGAGGCCTGTTTAGGAAAAGATTCCATGGCTATGGAAAAAAAAAGGAAAGAAAAGGAAAACTTGGCAGTGCCTGGACTTTTTTGTTTTAAGGGAAGGAATTTTTTACTTGGCTGGATAAGTGACCTCGATTTTGCCATCTTCCATGGCTACGAGGGCCCCTGCCTCCGCCTCTTGCTTCAGCTTCTCTCAAGAGACATATAGTGTCATTCCCGAGGATGCTTCCTGAAATAAAGGGGCTGGATTCTGGGGAGATATTTGGCTCATGGCTCTAGACACGGAGGAGCAAGACAGTGGGGTGGGGTGGGGGTACCCCAGGATGGGTGTGTGTGTGTGTGTGTGAAGTGTGCCATGTACGGAAGTTGTATACAGATGGGTGTCAATATGGACATGGTGTGTCTAAATATGGTGTGGGGACAGAGCCAGGAGTGCAGTTTCCAGGCTCTCGGCCTCAGGTGGAAAGGTGCTGGCTCAGGTGGTAAATGGCCATAAACTGTGATTGGATGGCCATCAGCTGTGGCTAGTTGGCCATCAGCTGTCACCAGTGAGCCATTGGCCACTAATATAACTGCTGTGGCTACGCTAGTAGGAAATTGGGGGCTAGCAAGAAGATGGGGGCTGAGCTAGCAAGAGCAGGTTGCAGTTAGCAAGTGGGGTTGGTTGGTTGGCAGAGAAGTGGACGGCGGGTTGCGGAGAGTGTGACTCCTGCTTCCTGTGTCTCCAACCCAGCCGCCAGCGAGACTATAGTGGTATGACTCCCCTATCTATGGCTCTGTGGGTGTTCCTTTTTGGCCTCACCATGTCCTGCGTTCTTATGTGGGGAGTGGGACCAGAGACCCCAGAAGAGACCCTGTGTGACACCGTGCATGATATATGGATAGGTGTATGAGGGTGGAAGACGTCAGGCAGGGATGAAGGCAGGTGGGTGGTCCTTGGTGGTCCTGGTCCCCAGACCCCTCCCACCCCCAGGTCTCCACGCTGTGTGAGTCTCCCTGTCCCAAGGGTGTCTATCGTGGCAGCTGCCCTGGCCTGACACCAGCCTCCCCCAGGGGTTACCTGTACGCTGGGCTGGAGTTCGGCGCCGAGTGCTACTGCGGCCACAAGATCCAGGCGACAAACGTGAGCGAAGCAGAGTGCGACATGGAGTGCAAGGGCGAGAGGGGCAGCCTGTGCGGCGGTGCCAACCGCCTCTCCGTCTACCGGCTGCAGCTGGCGCAGGAGTCGGCCCGCAGGTGTACGTGAGTTGGCCCCTGCCCTCTCCGCGGCTCCTCCCTTGGCCAGCCGGTCACGGCCCGCCCCTACCTGCACGCCCACCCAGCACCTTCCATGGCTCCCCGTCACTCCCAAGCCCTTGGCTGCCTTCCAGGATCCTGCCCCAGCCTCGCCTCCCACCCCACCCCGTGCAGGGCCCTTGGCTCCAGCTACTTGGAATGTTTCCACATGCCCTCTTTTGTCCCCTTCTGAGCTGCCTCCTAGACCACCTGCAGCCCTCATTTGCACCCATCTTCCTCCTTAACAAGCGAAGCTAGAGCCTGAGCTCAGCCTGTCCTTTCTGAAAGCAGACTGTCTCTAACAGGGTGACAATGACAACAGCAAACAATGCATCCTTTTCCAAGTGACTTATGTGGAATTGTCCATCGAATGCACACACTGACCCTCGAAATAGGCATTGATATTCACCTACTCCCATTTCACAGATGAGGAAACTGAGGCCCAATGCCACATAAACAACAGGATTTAACCCAATTCCAGCGCCTATGTCTTTAATGTTCCTATAGAGGGAATTTATCCCTCACTTGTCAGTGCTTCAGTCTTGTTGAAAAAATTCTCTAGTTTCCAAACTAAGGGAGGAAGGGGGATGAATAGGAAAGGCCAGGAGCTGGCCCTCTTCTGTGGACACTGTCCCTTTGTCCCCTCTCTGAGGGTTTAATAGCAGTTAATATCTGATTATCACAAATCTGCTGTGCGCTAAGCCCACTGAAGGCCTGATCTCATTTACTTTCCCGACAACTGTTTCAGGCAGGGATGTTACCGTTATGGATTATCCCCATTTTAGTGGGGAAACTGAGGCTTAACAAATTTAAGTAAGCCTGCCCACGGCCACACAGTCTAATCAAAGGTGACCTTCTGAACTACATAAAGAGCTAATAGCTTTGACCAAAGGTGGAGGGCTGAGGTTCCACCTGGGTACCCTTCGGATGCAATTCCAGAGGCAGCAACAGGAATCTGGCAACTGCATCTCTCACCCTGGGGCCAGCGCTTCCCAAACTTGAATGTGCCAGTGAACTCTACAGGGATCTTGTTAAAATGCAGATTCTGATTCAGCAGGTTGGGGTGGGAGTCTGTATTTCTGAGATGATGCTGGTCCAGGGGTCACACTTTGAATAAGAAGCCCTTAGGCCTCAGTGACGCTGACAAGGCCCCCCTGGAAAGTAAGCCTGTCCACACAGGTGGATTTGGCAGAACCTAACTCCGTCTGCACGTAGAGAGAGACCTCATCCATGACATGTGGATGTCATTGTTTATAAAAATTCACCATTGGTTTGCTTACTCATGTGTTCTGTTTGGCAAATGCCATATTTTTGAAGCCCCATTCAAGCTTTGCTCTGCAACAGGGTTGAGAATGCTGCCAGTTTGCAAAGGGGCTGATGCCTGCAAATGGAGGCCCCATCCACCTCCCGATGGATCCGAAGGCCTCGCTGGCAGAGGACAGAGGTGGTGTGTGGAATCCAGGCTGGAGAATGTTCACACGGAGGGTTCCTGGTTTGGCTGTTAGTGTAATGAGGTTTTAATTTGATAGCAGATTTATCATCCTCATCACTGATCCCTTTATGCCAATATTTATGTTATTTTGATGGTGACTTTTACCATGTGAAGAGATGGCGTTAGAGTCAGGGTATTTTGAGGGAAAGCTGCTACCACTAACACATTCTAGTGGATGAGGATGAGTGAGAAAAGAATTGAGCTGTGTATGTCATTAGCCAGATATTAGGCAGGCGTCCTTTTGGTTAATGTTCGGATTGGCTAGATAATCTGGTCTCTCTCTCTCTCGCCCTCCCTCCCCCCTTGTCCCCACCCCCTCCCCCCTTCTCCCTTTCTGATACACACACACACACACACACACTTCAGATCATCTATTATAATAATACTCTCATGGACCATCAGAGATTTTTCAATCAGCTGAAATATCTCTCTCAACACACAAGACCCCTAGACCTGTTACGATAGGGTATGTTTTGCCCTTGTAGCATTGGGAGGGCTGGGCGGTTGCTAGTGAGCAGCCCCTGCGGTGTCCAGTGGAGAGACAGACCCAGGACCTGTGGGACCTGTTCAAGCATGGGGACTATGTACGGGGGTTGTGGGATCTCTGTCTGCAGGAGCCAAGGGAGCCACACTGGAGCTGAATCTTACTCTAAGGAGATTTCTAGGTGAAAGGGAGAGCCGTGTAGTCCAGCCATGAGCAAAAGCCCAGGGTCAGCAAAGGTCATATGTTGAATGTCGTGTTGGAAGCACCTTCCTTGCTGATGTTCCATTTTACAGTTTTAAAAACTGAGGCCCAGAGAGCAGAAGTGGCTAAATTGAGCCTCCTGGGGAAGGCTATTGGACTGGGGCTTGAAAGATGCGTAGGATTTTGCCTGGTGTAGAAGAGGAGGTTATCCAGATGCAAGACAAGTCGCTAAGCAGTGGGAGAGAGATCTTGGCAAAGGAAATAGTGTGTGCAAAAGCCTAGATGTAATTTCAGGAAATGAGGGGCAGGTATGATTCTTCCAAGGCCCCGGTACCTCCTAGGGACCGAGCATGGCCTGGAACCAGGGTCTGACTCCTGGTGTGGGTGCTCACTCACTACAGTGCGATAGACACGCTTGCACTGGATTCAGGACCCCATCCTCTCTCTTCTGGGGCAACTGCTTGGCTCCAGCTTACCGCCTTCCTTCCCTGACCCCTGGTCTCTCTTCTGCCTTGTTTCCTGACTAAACAATACAGAATGTCCACAGTGTTTGCTCTGCCTCAGTGGCATCCCTGGCTTCCCATTCCTGGGATCTGATTTATACACAAATAAATCCAAAAAGGAGGCTTCCAAGTCACTGGCACATGAGACTCGCTTATATTCCACCAGGCAGAGAAGTGAGCAAGCCATCCAGGAAGCAGGCGGGATGGAAACCAGGTTCCGTTTGTAGCGTCATCAGTTGGTATTAACACTGTGCCTAATTGTGCTTCCCTGAGCAGTGGCACAGAACTCAAAGACTGAAGATTCAAAGGAGGTTTGTTATCTCCCAAGCATCACTCGGGCAGGTGGGGTGGGGGGATCCACCTTCTGTTTCTGAGGTGCTGAAATGCCCCGACAGTAGCGAGAGCGTTAAAAAAAGTTGGCAGAGCAGGTGTCTGCAGGCACCCTGCTATTCTGCCTTGACACAGACTCTCAGGCACATGGACTCATTGCCCTTGTTACCGAGGCACGAGACACGGACCGAGAACCGACACACAGACTTCCTTCTTGGTTGGATTTTTCACAGCAGTTCGTTAAATGTGTCGGCAAGTGTAGCTCTCCTCCCAGGGGCAGAGACCTATCAGTGATTTGAGAGTATTATGGCTTTATAGGGTGTTGCAAGACATATCGTTTGCCTGAAAGATTCTTACAAGATTTGTGTTGCAAGGTTCATTAAAGCCACGTATACACCCAGGTCCTGTGGGTGGCTGTCCATGGTGCTGACCGACCTTTGGCGCTGCCTGAAGCCCCATGACTGCAGACCAGTCTCTCCCAGGGCCCAGCGCTTTATCCTCTTGTTTCTTTTCTATCTTGGTGAAAGTATTATGAAACTTATACTATCACTGAAGAAAATAGGTCCTTGATTTATGGTTCACAATTCACGTACTGTTTGTGTACCATTGTTAGTTCTGGCACCTTTTTTTTTTTTTTTTGTCTTCGAATGTTATGACGGAAATTTTGTTCAATGCTTGTTCTTTAAGCTCACCAATACTCCATTCTAACCACTTCTGCTGAGGGGAGCCTCAGATGATCATGGAAAGTCACGTTTTGATGGATAGACCATTTCTAGCTCTTTCTTTGCCGGGCCTGGAGGCCTCTCCTTGCCCTTGATATATATCTGGGACTGCTGAATTTTATAATTCATATGGACCTTCATGAATTATGCTGTGTAGAACCAAGAAGATGATAGCTAGAAGGTTTTTTTTCTCCTCCATGATGATGGGGGAGAATTGGTTTGCTGTTCTCCCCTAAGAAAATCCAGAAAGGGTGTGGGAGCAATGTGGGTTTTGAAATCAGGCAGACATTGTTTCTATGTCAGCTCTCTCACTTACTTGCTGTGTTGCCTTTGACCAAGCTACATATTCTCTCTGAGCCTCAAGTGCCTCATCTGTAAAATGGGGACAATTCTAACCTTTAAACATGGCTATGGCCTCCAAGTGAGATAAAATTGAGAAAGCACTTAGCACAGTGCCTGTTACAGAGTACCTGTGATGCCCCCTTCTTCCTAAGATGAAAAACTCTTCCATTCACTCTGAGAAGCACCTGATTCAAGCCGCCTGAATTTCCACCAGTCCACAGGAGGCTTTGGTGATGCCTAAAAATGGCTGGTTTGAATTCTCTTCAGAGAGTTAAGCTCTTTGTGTAATTCAGTCTCTCTCTGATTATAGGTACCTGTTAACAGCTTCCAGCTCACTGCCTTTCTTCGTCACTGGCATCTTGAATGCAGTGGAGCTTGGCCTAATTACCGGGGGGATGGTTGCAGGGGGGCTCTTTCAAACCAAGGAGAACTCTTCCACACCTGCCTTTAAGCTGAGGCCCGATGCCACTTACTTCCTTTCTGTGAAGCCCCAGAATAAAGAGATGATAGAACTTCAGAGATTACTTGTGGCTTATTCTGGGCTATTCTTCATCTGCCCCCAGCAAAGAGAGTTGATGAACAGTTTCTCTGCTCGCGTCTTGCTGATAAAAACGCCAAGCTGCTGAGGTCGTGCACCACTTCAGCTGGCCTGGCCATGGAGAACTGACATTGTCAGAATGTGAAGCATAGGCTTTTGTGATCCTTAGACCTCCTCGACCCCCCTACTGCAGGGCCGGAGAGGGTTTCTGGGAAATTTGGGTGGCTGGCACGGGGTCTCTGGAGCTCAACCGTGTTAGAATTGGGCAGGCCTCCTATAGCCTAGCAGAGAGGTGGGAAACTAGGATACGACGTCAAACACGACTGGGGTCAAATCCCAACTCTGCTCCCCACTGCGCGGCCTGGAAAAGGGCCCAAATCTTATTACATCTCAGGGTCTCTGCCTGCAAAACAGGATAGCAGGTATCGTCTCCCTCAGAGGCTGTGGTGAGGTTAATTGACATACTATATGTGTAACGTACTTAGCACTAATGACATGCAGGAAACAGTTGATGATATTACCATTGCTGTTCCTCTTTAGTAAGTGTTGGCCATTAGAAAGACGACCCAGGGTCACTGCGATTGTCCACGGGCTGTGGACTGCACAATCCCAGGGACTACCACCATTCTCAGACTCTGCATGTGCAGAACAGTGGCCCTGAACTCCATGCAGCGTTTCCCTTGTGGATTCAAAACGGTGAAAGATCCGAGATACTGTAAGTTGGATTCTCCCAGAGACAAGGACGTGAACCTTGGTTTGCTTGGGAGGTGACCCCAGGATGCACCTGGAAGGGACTGAGGAAGTGAGACAGGGAAACAAAAGAGCCAATGCAAGGTCCTTTACAAAGCAGGTCACTACAGAGGACAACTGAAGCTTGATCCCACTGGGAAACCCTAGGTGGAGACGGCACTTCAGAGGTATCCCACAGGAGGGGCAGGAAGCTGCAGTATTTATCTTTGCACTCTTACCCATCATTGGCTGAAGGTGGCTCCCAGGGAGATGAGCTCCCTCACGGCCCTTAAGGCGGAGTCCTGGGTGTTTATTATAGGTCCCTGTCAGCTATCCTGGGATGGTGAGTGCCAGCGGCATATTGATGGGGCACACTGTCTACTATGTAGGATTTAGCCACCCTTCACATATCACAGACAGATGATGGAGAAAGAAGCAGGAAGAGACATTGACTGAGTCCTGGTTAGGTCTCAAGCACTGTAAATGTCATCGCAAGAACTTCCGCCCCAACTGTGCAGGGTAGATATAGTGATCCACATTTACAGATGAGGAAACCAAGGCTCAGGAAGTGAAGACACCTGCCGGGGACATACAGCTGACTAAGTGGGTGATCCAGATCTATCTGAATTTAAAACCAACTCCCTTTCCACTGGGCACCTGGGCTTTTTGCAAACAGGCAGGTGTCCCCCACTGCTGTGAAAGTCTCAAATTCTTTATGTCCTTAGGAAGGTCCAGGGATCCAGGCTGGCCACTTCGCTTTCATTTTCAGACATAAGAGATGTAAGAGCCTCTAACCACTGATGGGGAGAACCAGGTGGCCCATTTTACAGATGGAGAAAATGAGGGTAGAAAGATGAAGTATCTTGGCCACCCTGTATATTCTCAGTGTCTTGATCACCAAGCCACAATGGAGATCAACCTGCCAAAACAAATGGCCTTCAGAGCTCTCCCCAGATCCCTGGGAGTCCTCAGAGCCCTTCTGGTTTCCCTCAAAAGCAGAAAAGGCAGGACTATAGGAAGACCCCACATCCAGCAGGTCAACTGCTCCTGGAACCAACTTCCCAAACCTGTTCCCTCCCCCACCCCCACCCCCAGCATACACCTTGGCCAAAGAGAGATTCATAACAGTAGTTCCTGATTCCTGTCTGGCCCTCTAAGGCCTCGGAAAAACCTCACCTTATTTGGTATTCAGGGCACTCAGCGCAGTCCTCTCTCAACTGAGAGGGTCAGGGACTCATTAACAGATGCTTAAATGTCACAGGAAGACAACCTGAGCAGAGCGAGCTTACAGAGTCTAACTTCCTCTTCCCACCCTTGCAGCCTGGCCTCCTGACGTCCAGGAAAGCAAGAGAAAAATCCTATGAGGAGATGCCAGGGTCGGGACTCAACTTCCTCCTTCCCTTCCTTTCCATTGAAGTCTGAAGGCAGCCGGCAAGGAGACAGATGCGCAGACCTTTGCCTGCCCCTTCCACTGTACTCACAGCTCACAAGGCTCATCCCTGTCCGTCTCTGAATGATCCACCTAACATTCATGCCTCCATTTTAGAGATGAGAACACGAAGGCTCTAAAAGGAGAGGAAATTTGCCCGAGATCAAAGGGGTCAAAGGCGGAGGAGAGCTGCCTGTTTGATAGGTGTAGACACTGCATTCCAGGGAGGAGAAGCAAAGTCAGGACCAGAGCTCCTGGCTGCTGGCTGCTGGTCTTCTGAGAGCAAAGCCAGCATCTCCTCACTCTGTAACCAGAGCTGGCATCTGGCTGAGTTTTCTGATGAAGTAAAGATTCGCCCACACTGTTTCAGGCCTCCCCTGTCACTGCTGGGAATCTTTAGCTCAAATGCGTGATCCCCTCCCTGCCCTCACCTTGTATGGCACCTTTCGTGAGCATCATTGCGTCTTCTTCGGGGTGGCTGATAAACTTACAGGGCTTCCCTCTGAGCACCCCCGGCCACGGGACAGGAGACTGGTGGCACTGGTGGCATTTGGAGTGTGTCAGTTCCTCACTTGGGGGGGCGGTCAAGGACTGTTCTGTACAGAAGGGAATCACTGCATAGTCAAAGTCCCGCTCCTCGCCATTTACATGTGGGGAAACTGAGGTCTGGAGGACCCCACAGCGAGTCAGCAACCTCCTAACCACCCCCAACCACCACCAATGTCACCACTGCCTCCCTCACCAGGCTGGAGCCAGAGATGGGGACGGTGGGGAAAAATAGCACTGGGTGTGTGCAAGCCTGCGGCATGTTCTGGAAATCAGCCATTTACCCAAACTCCAGATGTCTTCTTCATTTGCTAGATTGGCCTTCGCAGAATGAACAACTGCAGGCTACTGGGTACCAGGTGGTAGAAGTAATCACTAGGACGCTTTTGACAGCTGAAATGTAAAATTGTCATTTTTAAACTCCCTTCGCTCTTCCCCCTTCCTTCTTCCCAAAGGTTAACCTTTTTTTTTTTTCCCTGAGATAATCCTCAGTACGTTCTTTTGCTAACGGTGAGCCCTCGGGTTTGTCACGTAACTGCCCCTCTCTAAGCCCTGCTTCTCTCATCTGTGAAATGAGAGTTGACTACAGACCTTGGGGAGTTTTCAAGGTCAATGAGATGATGTTTGTAGAGTTCTCAGCAGAGCTGATCACACGTAGTACTCAATAAATGTACCTATTTAGTGCTGCTGGTTTTGATTTATGCGGTGCCAACAGCATCCTTTGTTTTCTGTGAAAGCCGTGCCTCTCGAAAGGTATGTGCAACACACATTTGAGAACAACTGAACCCAATTTTAAATGAGCCATATGAGCCTTTCCATAGATGTGACAGGAGCCACTTTTTTAAAAAAATGTGTCTTCATTACATTAAAAAGCTACATATTCACTCTAGAAAAAGCTAGAAAAGCTTTACAAAAAAGATGGAAATAGAAATTGTTGATAATTCTACTCTGTCAATCAAGAGTTCTCCAGAGAAACAGAATCAGGAAATTAGGTAGATAGATAGATAGATAGATAGATAGATAGATCAATAGATCAATCGGCAGATAAAAGAGATATATTTATGTAAGGAATTTGCTCACACAGTTGTAGAAGCTGGTAAGTCTGAGATCTCTAGGGCAGACCAGCAGGCTGGAAATGCAGGCAGGAGTTTATGCTGCAGTCTCGCGGCAGAATTCCTTCTTCTCTGGGAAGCCTCAGGTTTTCCCTGAAGACCTGCAACTGATTGGGCAAGGCCCACCCACGTCTTGGCAGGAAGTCTCCTTTGTCTCTTTAGCGTCAACAATCGGGATGTTTCCAAATTAGATGACGGTAAAAGGAGTCCCTTCGACACATCGGTCCCTTTTAGCCTGAAGGTGTTCAGCGCGGGGTGGGCAGAGACTCCGGGGGCCCAGAGTTTTCCCCCAAAGCCCAGGATGATGGGAGAAGGGCAGGACAGCCCTGGGCCCTTTGCCTACCTCCATCCTCACAAGCCCCACATGCTCGGCCCTCCCCTGATAAGATCATGAAAACCCTCCATGGCGTCTCTCATCGCAGGGCATGGGGAGTTGCCACTGTTGAGAATGAGGAAACCAGATATAGGAAGGTGACACAGGAAAGGGGAAATGTGGCCCAGCAGGGACATCTCAGTGCCCTGGATGGCTGACAGAGACGCCAGGATTGAGGAGAACAGTGAAGGACATAGCTCCATTAGTCTCCACTTTGGTTCACTGTGTGCTCTTGGGCAAGACTCTTGCCTTCTCTGGGCTTCAGTGTGGAAGTGCTTCCATCAGAAGGTGGTTCTCTCAGCCTGGGTCTGATGACTCCTTCCCGCTCTGGCTCTCCAGATGGAAGTGCGGTCTTCCGAGGCTGCTTCCGCAGGCCCGACAACCTCTCCCTGGCCCTGCCCGTGACTGCTGCCATGCCGAACATGTCTGTGGACAAGTGTGTGGACCTCTGCACAGAGAAGGTGAGCCCGCGGTCCTACTTACGAAACTCCGGGGAGGGGCAGTTTGGAACAGGATGCTTGGCTGGAGAAGCAGCAGCCCAGAGGGGATGAGGGAGGTCATTACGATAATCCATGACATGGGGGAGGGGTATGCCTGTTTGGTGTGGATCCGAGGCATAGGAGTGACACAGGGCCGAGTTCTCTCCCTCTGAGGAAGTGTGTTTGTTCCAGTAGTGAGGAATGCTCAGGAATGAAGGTGACCTTTGAACTGGGGCTAAAAGATGAGTAGAAGATTGCCAAATAAAGGCAAGGACAATTCCACCCTGGAACGGAGTGAGTTCCCTGTCATTGGAGGTGTGCAAGCTGAGGCAGGCGTGGTGTCCAGAGCTTTGGGCATTGGATAGCAATTGGACTGGATGATCTGTAGGTCCTGTCTCAACCCGAGATCCTTGATGGCTGACTGTGTGTATCTGTCTTCCCTGGCCAGGCAGTGAACTCCACAAAACTAAGAACTGTGCCTTTAACATTCTGTGCCACCCCCCAATACTCAGGACAGAGCTGCCGTGTTTCTCCGAAAATAAGACCTAGCCAGACAGTCAGCTCTAATGCGTCTTTCAGAGCAACAATGAATATAAGACCCAGTCTTATTTTACTATAATATAAGACTGGGTCTTGTATAATATAATGTAATGTGATATAATATAATGTAATATAATACAGGGTCTTATATTCATTTTTGCTCCAAAAGACGCATTAGAGCTGATTGTCTGGCTAGGTCTTTTCAGGGAAACACGGTAATACCTCTTAAGAAAGAAATCAAACCTACTCTGGCGAAGGCCGCTGGATCCAGCCATGTAGGTGTGACCTTGTTTGTTATCAGATTCTTCCCAATCCAGCCTGGGGGAGAATTCAGGGCTCTGGGTCTGGAATAGAAGCCGAATGGACAAAGGACAGTCCACTGCCCTGAAATCTTAGGTCCATCCTGCTCCCACTTAGCTGTTCCATGGACCAAATAAAGTAATCAGAAGCTGCTCTCCCAACAAAGACTGTGGAGGCATGTAGGTCCCAGTATTCTCCTTGGCTTAAAAGAACGGACTCAGACGGCTTTTCCCAAAGCAGGGGCTTCGTCTCAATGTGAGACCAGGGGGCATTGACCGTGGTGGGTTACATACCGTGAGAAAGGCATTTCTTTTTCAGTTTTCTTTCAAGTCCTCCAGGGGAAAGCGTCATCTCAGTGCTAAATTGTCTTTAACCCTTCTGTACCTTCGACTAATCTCCGTTTTGCAGGAAAAATGGAGCCTCCCATGGGGCTCGGAGTCTTGGCAGGCAGAGTGCCTTAGTTAGAATGTAATTACAATGTTTGGTTTCTATAGTATTTGCGTTTCCAGTATGGAAATGTATGAAAGTGCTACTTGTCCATAAGTACTACTGGTGGGAGTGATATAACGTTTCCTTTGAAACTTAAATCGCAAAAGGCGAGTTAAAGGAAACAAATCAATAAAGAATAGTATAGCAAAACGAAAAAGAAAATGGTAGCTCTGTAAAGCAATGGGTATATTAATTAGCTTGATTGTGGTGATTAAGTCACAGTGTATACATACTTGTATATCAAGACATCAAGTTGTACACCTCAAATGTGCACAATTTTTATTTGTCAATTATACCTCAATAAAGCTGGAAAATATACTGGGGGTGCCAAAAAATGTATACAAGTGGACACTTTGGTCAACGTTGCTCAAGCAGTAGTTCGCCATAATCAGAAGTATCTGGACACTGATTGTAGTTGCAGAAGTCAAACGTGACCTGTGTTCATCTTTTGTTATCGGTACATATTGAGTATTACAATTTTAAGACAGTTTTCCTTTCTTAATGTGTATACATTTTTTTCACTCCCACTGTATAATAGTGCAGGAGGTACACAGATGGGGCAAAATCATAAGAGCAGGGTTCACTGTTTGGGGATCCTCAAGTTGGAGAGAGTGATGGAGAGTCTGGGCCGTCCAGGGACTTAGCGACTGTTCTTCGTCTCCCACTCCATCCGCAGGAATACCCGCTGGCAGCCCTTGCAGGCACCGCGTGCCACTGTGGGTTCCCCACCACGCGATTCCCCCTTCATGAGAGGGAAGATGAACAGCTCTGTGCCCAGAAGTGTAGCGCAGAAGAGTTTGAGAGCTGCGGGACCCCCAGTTACTTCATCGTGTACCAGACGCAGGTCCAAGGTAAGCCAGGCCTCCCCCGGGCAGATGCCCAGAGGTTCTCCCAGTGGCCACTCTCCCAGAGGTGCCCCAGTCAGTCCATTCCATACAGCCCATGCCTTGCAGGGCAGAGGGCAGAGGGCAGGGCTGGTGAAGTTGGCCAGGCTTAGGGATCCTAGGTAGGCAAGAGAGAGACGGCCCCAGACAATGGGGCTGGGTGCTAAAGACCTTCATCTCTCCCTCACACGGACGACCCCCTGAGTGGCTCTTTTCCTGTAAGGGAGGCAGTGAGATTGAGTGGAAGGATACCTGGACTGGGATCACACAGACTCGCTGCATGATCCTGGACACGTCACTTCTCCTTTCCGGGCCTCAGTTTCTCCATCTATAAAATACACCTGTAGATTGTTGACCTCCAAGGGCCCTCCCAATTCTAGGATGCTGTGTGTTTATCTGTAATTTCTTCTCTTTCCATCTCAGTCATCATTTCTGTCCTTCTCTTGCTAGTGGAACCCACAGTCACTGTTTGTGTCTTCTTCCGGCTCTTGGGGCACCAGACCGTGATAAAGATGATGGTGCTGGTGGCGGTGGCGGTGGTACTTGGGGTTTCTCAAGGACTTTCTTTGGGCCAGACTCCTTGGGCGTGGAGTCCTTTGTTTGCATTTTCTCCCTGAAACCCTCAGCTCTCCTATGACGGGGTAACAGTCATTATGCTCACTTTACAGGTGGGGGTCCTGAGGCTCGGACACTTAAGGGACTTGCCTGAGGTCACTCTGTTTATAAAGTTTCTAGATGAAAATCTTTTCTCCCGAGGGAGGCATCTCAGAAAGCGGGTGGCATTTGAGAGGGGCCTTGCTGGGACACTCAGCCCAAAGTGTCCCTGGAAGGATTACCCAATATGTGAATATACCGACCACCCACTATGCACTACTCTTACGCCTAAGCCTCACCCCATGTAATGGCGTGAAGCCCACAGTAAGCCTGTGATTGGGGCAATATCATCCCGGCCTCACAGATGGGGGAAGCAAGACTCCGCGAGGTCAGGAACTGCCCACAATTACACACCGACGAGAGTGATTTGCTTTCAGTTCTCTGACTCCAAAGCCCCTGCTAGAAACCTCTGCCCACAGTGTAAAGAACACCCCCCAGACCCTCTGAAGGCTGGGGAGCCAACAACCACCATGGGGCTAGACCTCTTTTCTTCTTCATCTCTCAGGAACCAGGCTGCCTTGTATGGTTGGGCAGGTTGGGCACTGACTGCACAGGCACGACCGACAGGAAAAGTGGTGCCTGAAAGCCAGCCCATGCTCTGC
The DNA here is from genome assembly GCF_004115265.2 of Rhinolophus ferrumequinum. NCBI lineage: Eukaryota > Metazoa > Chordata > Mammalia > Chiroptera > Rhinolophidae > Rhinolophus > Rhinolophus ferrumequinum. The sequence goes on along the minus strand of NC_046308.1, from coordinate 14,992,686 downwards.
CTGTCATGCCACGCACGCTGGATGGCAGCACATCTGCCCGGAGGAAGTGGAGGGCACCTTTTTCTGATTTGCACAAAGGTGCTGTCAGAGCTCATGGCAGCCCCACCGATAGCCCAGCCCCTGCTTGGCCTGATGGCCATCGCAGTGGTGGTCAAATATGGCTGCTGCCTTGGTGGCGAAAGTCCTGCTAAGAGCCCAGGGAGTGGGAATGCTTTTACCAAGTGCAGCCCTTGGCTTTGTTTAGACTCCAGTGAGGACGGATGAGCGTTTGTTAGTTTTCAGGAAATGTTGGTTAGTCTGTGCAGAACTGGGTTGTCTCAACCTACAGGGTGGGTCGCACACAGGTTAATTATCCCATGGCCATGAACGGCTGTGATGTGGGCAAAACAGACACTGGAGCCTTTTTTCTTTTTTTAATTTTTATTGGGGAATATGGGGGAACAATGTGTTTTTCCAGGGCCCATTAGCTCCAAGTCAAGTTGTTGTTTCCCATCTAGTTGTGGAGGGTGCAGCTCACTGGCCCATGTGGGAATCAAACCAGCAACCTTGGTGTTAAGAGCACTGTGCTTTAACCACTGAGCAAACCGGCTGCCCCCAAGCCTTTTCAATAGCCAATAAAGAGCGCCTAATCGATTGGTTTGCTCTCCCCTGTGTCCTGCCCCCAGGCCATTACTGCTTTTCAATTTTTCCATGTCACGCTTATAGTCTCTACACACGGGAGGTTTGAGAGTCATGCTGCCAAGAGCCTGGTCCACCATGGCTGCCATTTATTGAACATCTACTATGTGCTAAGCCCTGATGCTCTTTCCAGGAACTAAGTAATTATTGAGCACTACTATGTGCGAGGTACTGTCTAAACTCTTTAGACCCGATTAACTCACCTAACCCTCACAACAACCCAATGATAGAGACGCTATTTTTATTACCATTTTACAAAGGAGGCCACTTGGCACAGAGAATTGAGTAGCTCAGCCAGAATCATACAGCTGGAACAGGGCAGAGTTGGGAGTCAAGCCCAGACAATCTGGGTCCTGAGACTGTACTCTTACCCACAGCTTTTCAACATATACCACAAATACCTCACACACACTATCCATTTAATCCTGTAAGATTTTAGCCCCATTTTACAGGTGGGGAAACTGAGGCTTAGAGAGGTGAAGTGCTTTGTTCAATGTCACACATCCAGACCATACGTATCCTGGATTGAAACCTAGGTCAGTCTGATTCCAAAGCTATACACACTACTGTCTCCAGCATCTGCTTTGATTTGTGGAGCTTCAGAGCCAAATACACTTTCTTTTTCATGCTGAAAACAATTGCCTTTACCTTGAAGTTGGTCTTGGCCTCCCAGGCGGTATTTCAGCGGAGAATTCTGTTTTCCAGGAAAATTGAAGTGCTAGGTTCTTTCTCTCTCCCAGCATCTTATTATGAGAAAATGTGAAACCTCCAGAAAAATTTGAAAGAATTACGTAGTGAACACCCATATACTATCCCATAGATTTTACATTTGTCCACATTTTGTTATATTTACTTTTTCATACATCTCTCCGTTTCTCCATCCTTATTTTTTGATGCATTTCGAAGTAAGTTGCAAACATTGTTACACTTCATGTGCATATCATTAATTACAAGTTGATATTTGCTGATGATTGTTTGAAGTAACATTTACAATAGAGCAAAATGCACAAAATAAAAAACATAACCATACTCCAGAAGGTTTTACATCTAGGCTCCTTTCTACAGTGTGTTCCCATGAAAACCATTCCCAGATACCACTTGGTTCCAACAAAGACCAAGACTTGGTTTCTTATTTCCCAAGTCGGCTCTCCTCTGAACCAACAGATTAAACATGGCAGGTGGGAGGAGAGCTGGGCCTCTGGCTGGTAGCCACCGTTGATTGGCACTCACAGCATGTGACCCCTGCACTAACACTCAACACACATTCTCGCATTTAACCTTCTGACAAACCCAAGATGCGATTGCTGTCAATAGTCCCATTTTACAGGTGAGGAAACTGAGGCTCAGTCCATCATTTTTCCCGAGGTCGCCCAGCAAGCAGGTGGCAGACTTGTCATTTAAATCTAGGAGTTTAAACTTCTCTCCCAAAGGACGGTTGCAAGAAATCAATGTAATCAAAGTAAGATTTCAATAATGGCAGATCACCACAGAACAGGACATACTGGGGGGCCGTCCTGGGAGGAGTTGTAAGCAGGGCAGAGTGATGGGTGGTATCAGATGCTCCTGAGTAGTCCAGCGAGGTGAGGCCAGATTGAACGCCAGTGACTTTAGCAGGAGCTGCTTCTGTGTAGTGAGCAGGGAGGAGCCCAGAGTGCAAGGGTTGGGAGCAAGTGGGAGGACTTGGAATGGGGTGTGGGGACAGCTCGGCCAGAAGTACGCCTGGGAATGGGGTGAGGAGAGAAAGTGGTCGCTGGAGGTGGGGGAGTTAATGATGGAGTTGTTTGTTCATGTTTGACTACTCGTGCTGGAGCCCGCTGAGAGAGAGAGAAGATACAGGGAAATCAATGGAGCAAGGAGACTGGGGAGAAGGGCGTAGAAGGGATGAAGACACTAGAGCGGGGGATGGCCCTTTCTTCCGTGGAAGAGGATGGGATGCAGAGCAGTGTTGGGAGCGCAAAGGGCAGGAGAGGGAGGTTTGCTTGCATCACCATCATGGTAAATAAGGTGAGGTCATCGGCCCAGAATGAAGAAGCAGGGCTGGGACCAAAAGTCCAGGATTCTCTCTTCCTTTTCCACAGTAAAGCTTACACGGGGCCTTCCCTCAGCCGCCCTTACATCTGTGGGGACCAAAAGAAATCACCACTGTGCTCTCACAGCTCCAGGATGGGTTGCCGTGGGAGGTGTGGAGGCACATACTTTCCATGAGCTCGGATAGTAGTGGCATCCTGAGGTCTCTGTGAAGGCAGAGAGTCAAGAATATCAGAACGGTATTCACCTGCCCAACCCATTTTACAGATGTGGAAGTTGAGGACTAGAGAAAAATAATAATTACACCCTTTGAGTACTTTAGTGTATGAACATATTACGTGCATTATTTCGTTTAATCCTCACAAGCACTCTACAAAGTAGATATTATTGTTACCCACCCATCCATCCAACCACCACTGCATCCATCTACCCACCCATCCACCCATCTGTCACGCGCCCATTCATCTACCCCCCCATCTACCCATCCATCCATCCATCTATCCATCAATCCAAGAAACATTTATTATCTCTGCTACATGCCAGACTGGGGAATCAGCAAAGAACAATACAGGCAGGGTTTCTGACTAAACAGATTATTCTTTGAATTACAGTTGTGATAAGTGACATGAAGGAGACGATATAGTGCACTAACGATAACCCCAGGGAGTCAGGGAAGGAAGGAAGGAGGTACCAGTGTAGCTGAGAGTAGAAGAATAAGAGGCAGTCTACCTGACAAAGGCAGGTTGGAGGCAGTGAAGGCTGAGGAAACAGTACGCCTGAAGGTGCCGAGTCAGGAAGGAACAGAGCACGGATGAGGAAGTAAAGGGATACCAGGTGGCTGGTAGGTGGCGGTGGGATGGAGCAGGTAGGTGGGATGAGCCTGGGAGGATGCAAGGGCTGGGCCACGCAGGCCATGGAGGCCAAAATAGGCACCTTGGATTGCATCTCATGTAGCTGGACACCATTTGAGGGTTGAGTCTGGGGTGGGGGTATGAGAAAGTGACTCCTGGTGCCAGGGAGAAAATGGAGACAGTAGGGAAGACTCATCCTCCAAGCTGAGTTTTATTGAATCCCTACTATGTGCATATCCTTTTCAAACATTATGTCATTTAATCCTCACATCGACCCTGTGAGGGAGGAACCATTTCTCCCATTTTACAGATGGGGAAACTGAGGCCCAGAAGAGGTTTCGTCATGTGCACTGGGTCACATGGCTGGGTAGTGGCAGGGGTGGGACTCACACCCAGGCTCCATCTGCCCCTGCCCCCTGTCTGTGTCCTGCCCTTTGCAGACAATCGCTGCATGGACAGAAGGTTCCTTCCAGCCAAGTCCAAGCAGCTCATCGCACTGGCCAGCTTCCCGGGTGCCGGCAACACGTGGGCTCGCCACCTGATCGAGCTGGCCACCGGCTTCTACACTGGCAGCTACTACTTCGACGGTTCTCTCTACAACAAAGGTGAGGAGGCGGAGGGCAGCAGGGAGGACGCACTACGAGGGCATGGGGATACCCTTCTTGAGCACCTACTGTGTGCTGCTCAGCACGCCTGGGCATGTGTATTGAGACCTACTATGTGCTTGGTACCTTCTCTTTGCTTCTATCCACAAACATCTTCCTGAGCATCGTGTCCTGGGTACCTCACCTGCATCTGTTCAATAATGGACATTGATCACGCACCTGCTATGCACCTGGTACCTGCCGTCCATGTAGATCACTGCAGACATTCCTTGAGCACCTGCAGTGTGCAGATACCTCATCGCAGACATTTACTGAGGTCCAATAACTATGGTCACTTGGGGGCCATTTGTTGAGTACCTACTACTGCTCATCAGGTATCTTAATTTACATTTAAGTCAATGATAGTTGTTGTGCAGGTGCTTTATTTTCACTCCATTCACAGGTGTTTACTGAGCACTGCTATGTTCTGGTGTGTTTCCTAAGTTTGGCTTCCCAGCAGGCATTTATGGAGTGCCAACTGTGTGCCAGGTAGTTTGTGTAGGTCAGATTGCCACAGGTGTTCTCTTGGCCACCTACGACGTGCCAAGCGCTGTGCCACGTGCTCTGTTTTTGTTTAACCCTGCACAGTAAACCTGGGAGGTAGGGTGATGGTACTATTTCCCAGATATGAAAACTGAAGCCTGGAGAGGAGAAGTCACTTACCCAGAGTCATACAGATCTTTTTTTAGTGGGCTGATCCACAGTTGCACCCTATCGTTTCCTGGTTTCAAAGCCCACACTCTTATTACTCCACCACACAGGCAAGAAATCCCTGGAGTTTCTTACTGGGGAAGTGGAAATCTTGGATGAAATGACCACGAGGTGTGAAGCCCTCTTCTGGACAAGGCAGAGCGGGGGTAGGGAGTATCAGGGAAGCAGGGGCTCTGGAGGGGTTTTGAGTCTCCATGTGGAGCAGCCTTAGGCCATGAGTCTTTCTGTCTGCAAACTAGATAATGACCACTTCTCGGCTGTGTGACTTTGAGCAAGTTACTATACCTCTCTGATTCTGTGTCATCATGCACAAATTAGAGATAACAGTATGTACCTGGTGAGGTTGTTGTGAAGGTTAATGAGTTGGTATATGTAACATGCTTAATACCTAGTAAGTGTTCATAAATGTAGGCTGTGAATTCTATGGTCTGGATGCCAGGCACTGGCCAGGAGCAGGTGTTGACAAAGAGCATCCCCGAACCCCAGCTCAGGGAGAGCCACGGGCTATATCTGTCTGAGGGTGAAAAGCAGGCGGGAGACGGAGAGTAAGGGAGAAAAGCCAAGAAAGGTGAAAAGGAACGGGTCAAAGGATGGAGTTGGCAAGTGGTGGGGTATAGGGTCCACCTTAGAGTCCTGACGTTTTGCATATTTATTCGTTTTCAGTTTTGAATTAGGCAATCATTTGTGGAGCGTCTCTTATGTACGAGGCTCCTAGCTGAGGGTTTTGCATGTTTATACCAGGATTTGAACCCAGGCCTGGCTGTCAACAGTATTTCTGCTCTTCACCTACGCTGTGCTGGCTTTATGGGAGGAGCCCAGTCACATTGTAGAATGTCCCTAGCATGTCCTGGGGCAGTGGCTGGGGAAAGCAGGCTCAGAAAGCATCCTGTGTCTGGTCTGCAGTCTAACCTTCCTGGCTGTGGCTGCTGCCACCCTACTCATGGAAACCTAGAATGTCACACATAAAAGAGTCCTTAAGGATCATTTAGTTCAGGGATCCAAAGTAGTTTCATTGCGTGTGTCAGTTCCAATGAATCCTTGCTTTAGGCTTGTCGACGAAAAACATCCAGCCTAAGAGAAAACATGTAAGAGTTTATTTGAGCCTAACTGACGACAATTGCCGGGAAGCAAAATCACAACGGATTGAAAAAATGCTCTGCGAAATGGCAGTTTGCAGCTTATTTTATACAGAGAATCAGAGGAGGAGGGTTACATGAAATCCTTGGTGATAGATTAAGGGGGTGGGAGAAGGCAAAGCGGGGAAGTCTCTGGGATTGGATAAAAGTAAACTGGAGAAACAGGTACTTCTTTCACATAGGAGGTTACAGGATAGTTAATAGTTCACACAGAGATGGTAATCAAGGGACAAGAATAATGAGGGATTCTGGACTTTCCTGCTCTGGTCCAGAAAAAGGGATGACTGACATTCCAAGGATGTCATCTTAGGTGCAAAACGACAACAGACAGGCCCACTGAAAGGCACAGATTAACTTTATGAAGGAAGCTAACGATGTGACTTCCCGCCACGGCCCACTTAGTTATGACATTTATGCTCACGCCATCTTATGTGGTTATTTTCAGTCTCCTGAGCTTGTCAGGTTTAACCTGTGTCCCCTTTTCCGTCCTCAGGATAATGTGTTAAGAAGGATTCTGAGGTTCTGTTCTCCCTCAGAAACAAAGTGTCTTAATCTAGTATAGTAGTGATGCCAGTGGCGGATGTAGAAGGGGGATGGTAGCCTACATGCCAGGTCTTTAACATCTCTCACCTAACGCAACCCCCTAACTTCAGACAGGGAATCTCAGGGGGCTATCAGATCGGATTTTCAATCTGAACTCCGTTACTTATCAGCTGTGGAAACTTAGGCAAGATTCTTCACCTCTCTGAGCTTCAGTTTCCTCATCTATAATATGGGGATGTCATATTATAGAAATTAGAGAAGTTACAGAGATTTTGAAAAAATATAGTAAGATAATGTGTGATTCTGTGTTATAAAATATACATGATTTTTCAAATGACATGTAACCAGGACAGGCAACTCTTCTGTCAAAGTCCAAGGGGGTCAGTCTCTATGATGTGTCCCTACACATTAGAATCACCGGGGAGATTTTGACGTCCTGATGCCCAGGCTGCACGGAGACTGTTTCCATCAGACTCTTGGGAGTGGTCAGCGCATCGGTGTGTTTTCAAAGCTCCCACGTGATCACCCCAAAGTGACTCTGGTGCAAAGTCAAAATGAGACCCCTGGCCCTAGACTAGGAACCCGGTATTCTCACTTCCAGACCCACAACATTCAAAAAATTGGTCTTTGTTCTATATTTTTAATACTCAAGTCTTGGGGAATATCAAGAGTCAATAATGAATCAAGTGAGCTGTTTACTAAAATTTTAACAAGAAAGGGAGGGAGGGAGGGAAGGAGAAAGGGAAGAAGGAAAGAAGAGAAAGGAAGAGAAAAAGCAAGTATCCACCCTCCCTGGCCATTCCCCTGGCTCAGGCTGTGTAATGTTTCCTTAAGTCCCACAGAAAAGGCAGAGGTTTGTGGGCAGGTCACAGGCGCCTGAAGCTTTGAGTGGAGCTGGCTTTTGACTAGGGGCTTAAAAATACTTCCTGTGGCCTGAACCCTGGCAGGAAACAATGAGCTCTCCCTGGGAGTTCAGGACTGACAGTGGGGGGCTGGCAAAGAGGGATGCCTGCCCCCAGTAGCTTCAGTCAGTCTGGCCGACCCCGAAGTCCCTCTGCCATCACCTTTGCCGCTGAGAGATGCTTAACTTAATGAAATCCTCAAACCGATGGGTCCTGGAGCCTGGGGGAAGCGGGAGGTGGTGCCAGAGGGAGGGGTGATTTGCCCCCACTGGGCTGCAGTTCTGCCCCGTTCATGCATCAGACTCTGGGCATAATAAGCAATCTGCAGATGAAAAACACACCAGACATTGGCACCTGCTGTCTCCTCTCCCTGGGACATCAGCCCTGCCCCCACCCTAATTCTCACTCATCTGCCTGGAACCTGTTCCCGCAACCGCAGCTCATGGCCCCCTTTGCAAAGTCTCCGGCGGACTTAGGTATCCTTCTCCTTTATCTTCCTTGGACCCAGGGCACTCCAGCGTCACGGCCATTATTATTATTCCTGTATTCATGTCACTGTTAATAATACTAATAATCGCGGGCATTTATTGAATCTGTGATGGGCCCAGCGCTGTGACAGGTGATTTATATATTTTGTAACTCAGTCTTGGGGTGTGTGCACAGCAGGTGGGTAGGACTTACCCAAAAGGACAGGAGGGAGTCCCAGGCAAGGAGAGGGGGAGTAACACAGCACGATGGGTGAAGGGCAGTAGCTTGGCGATATTGTGCAGTGAAGGGGGTGGGGGCTGGGGCAGGAGGCAGGAGGGGCAGCCAGGGCTGGACAAGGCAAAGCCCCTGGAAAGCTCTCCTGAGAGCTGTGCACATTATGCTGGGGGCAGTGGGTGGGCGGGGGCCGGGGGAGGGGTATAGAGAATTTTAAGCAGAAAAGTGGTGTGAAATAACCCGTCTGGCCACAGGGGTAGGATAGGGGACATTTAGCCTCCAGCATCATCTAGGGAAACAACATGGTGGGGACGAGGGGACAGTGGGGAGGGGCACTTAGGAGGTGGTTGATTCGAGGTGAGGGGGCCTCCGTGAAGGGCTTGAGGGGGGTTCTGTACGAGCGGATTCTCCAGCGATTCTTGCTGATTTACATAAGCCCCTTAGAGTTTCCTCCCTCATCTCTGCTACCAACTAGCCGGAGAACTGGGGTCATGTCCCCCTTCTACTTGAGACCTCCATTCCCTCCTCTGTTACAAGCATGTGTCCTTGGGGTGACCCTCAGGGCCCTCTCGGTCTGCAGGGCTGCTCACATCCTCCTCTTCCTGCACTTTCTCTGCAACCTTTTCTTACTTCATTCTGGCAAAAGACCCACCCCACCAAAGGGCTGGTGAGTAAAAGAGGGAGGGAATTGAATGAAGGAATGAACGAACGAAAGAACCCTTCCCTCCCAGAATCCAGGTGTCTGTCCCACTTGAGTTTTGCTTTCTCTTCCCTGACTGACCGAGGCAGTTTGGCCGTGTGCAAAGCATGGTTTTCTCTGTGACTGTCTGTCTCTCTCTCTCTCTCCCTCCTCTTCCTCCACCCCCTTCTCTGTGTCTCTCTGTCTTGTTACACGTACCTCTGTCTCCCTCTATTTCCTTCTATCTTTGTGTCTCTGTCCTGGCTCCTTATTTTGTTTCTGTGTCTGTTTCTCTCTCCCCTTCTACTCCCTCGCTTTGTCTCAACCATCCGTCTCTCCAGACATCTCTCTGTTTCTGTCCTTCGCTTCCCTCTCCCCCTCTCCCTGGGCTTTGTATCCCTTCTCTGTCCCCCTCCGCATCTTGGGGACTCCACAGCCCTGAGTCCAGGCTCAAGCTCTGGCCTGTCAGGTCTCAGAAGCCGGATCTCTGAATAGGAAGGGACTGGGACAACAGCCCAGAGTTGGGCAGGGCCCTTCTTAGCTGCCAGATGCCTACAGATGGGGCAGGGGATAAGTGAGGCAGCCTCTCAGCTGACACGGGACAAGACTCTCTGAGGACTGCCTCAAAACAAACCCCACTGTTCCTGGAAGACCACCAGCGCCCAGCATGCCCAGGTCCAAAGCCAGGAGTGGGCCTTTCCTGCCCAGTAAACTCCAGGGCATTCAGAGATGTGGAGTCTTTGCCACTGCCCTTCTCTGTGCCTCAGTTTCCCTAACTGCAAAATGCATAGGCAACTATAATATTGGGGGGTGGGGAGAAGAGAAGGAGAAAACCTGTCTTGTTCTTCCTGTGGCCTAAACCTGCAAGGTCATTTCTCCAAATCCTAGGAGAATTGTCTAGTCCCTAGAGTTTGGGGGTTATGTGGGTGCCCCAGATAAGCTGTGTCTTTGTGACCCTTCAAAGTAATGATTTAAATATTCCACATTTACGTAAAGGAGGTGATGGGTCCTGTGTCAGAGAAAAGTGGAGATGGGAGCCCCCTGGTGGTAGGGTTCAGCAATTCCGCTCCAGCCCCAAGTTTGCATCCCTGATTCCGCTGCAGTTACCTAGAGGGGTGTTTAGGGGACAGTTGAGCAACCATCTGTTGTTTCTCAGGCAAGCTCATTCCATGTAGCTTCGCAAAGCCTGCTTTCCAGACATGGGACTCTTCTCTCCCTGGGAGACAGTCTGCTGACTGGAATTTTCCTTACCTCCCTACATTTCCAGTGCTCCCTTTGACTAACTCCCCAGGCAACCAAAATCTAGAATCTGGAGCAGATCTCTCCCGGTGTTCAGTTTTTCTGTTTTTCTCTTGAGAAATGCTGTGCTAGAGTGACCCCATCGTGGAACAAAGAGAAGTGATTCTCACAGTGCATGGAACCAATTTAAACTAGTTTGACTAATCTGGCATGCATCTATTTTCCTTCTCTGAGAATCTGCATGCGTTCTTGTGTGTACCCTCCCTATGTTTTACTTTGCTGTGCTCATAGTGAAATGGATTTCGGTGAAGATAAAATGAAATCATAGATGGGAAGTCCTTTGTGTATGTCATGAAGAGCTCCACCAATGGAATGCATGACCACATGACATGAAATTTTTTCCGGTGCTGCCTTGTGGGTAAACATTTATGTCCCAAGCTCTCTTTCAAGCTCCCATAGCCCACTCCTCTTTGCCCTCAGGAAGCAATTTTCCCCCAGCAATTTATCCCACGATACTGTGCTTCCTACGGGCCTCAAAGATTGTAGGTTAATATTCTCTCATGGATACGGGCCAGTGTTAATTTGCAAGACTAGGCTAATCCTTGCAACTTATTACAGCTTGGCAAGTCCCAGGATAAAATTTGACTCAGGAAATCACACTCCATTCCTGGCTCTTCTGCCCTGTGGCCCTGCACAGAGGGCTGCACCTCTCTGAACCCTGATCTCCAGGAACAGGAGGAGGTACCATGCTAACCTCACCTTAATCCACATTAAAAGCCAGAGCACAAAGCCTTTGAAACTCTTGTGAGTGGGCAAGGAAGGAAGAACCTACTCCAGATTTGATGAGGCAGCATGAAGTCTCAGCCCAAGATTTCACCTCGAGACTTGTTCCACACTAGCTGCCATTTATTAAAATCTTACCGTGTGCCTCACTGATTTCTCACATCAGCCCTGTGAAGGAGAAGCTGAATGGTTCCATTTTACAGATGAGGAAACTGAAGTCCAAAGAGATGACATGATGTCCAGGATCACTCATTGAGTTGAGAACAAAGTCAGTATTCTTGAAAGACTAGTGCAATAATATTTCTACTTGCCTTGAAAAGATACCATACAAATGCCTTAGCTTTCACGAGAGTGAGAGGCTTTGATGGTGAAGAACACAGTCTTGAGTGCCTGGATGGCTTGGGTTTGAATCTCAGCTCTGCCTCTCACTAGTTCTGTAACTTGGGCAAGTTTGTTGATCTTTCTATGCCTCAGTTTCCTTCTCTTTAAAATTCCTCATAGGATTGTTGAGAGAATTGAGTTGCCTAATATATGTAAAGGGCTCAGACCAGTGTCCAGCACAGACTTGGTGCAATTGAAGCGTTCCCCTACTCTCCAGCTCCTCAGAACGTGTCTGTTCCTCAGCGTTTGAAATGAAAACCTGATCGTGTCCGTCCTCCCTTTTGCTTAAATCCTTTCAGGGGCTGCCCATTCTTTCCTGTCTAGGAGTGAACGCCTCATCACATCCCCTACACACAACCCTCGCAGCCTCCCACTCCCTGTTTGCTCTCTGCTCTCACTTAGCAGTCACTCCGAGGTGACACGTCTCTTCCCACTGACCACAGGGCCTTTGCACCTGCTGTTCCCACCACCTCTCGCTTCTCCCTTGGGCTAGTAAATGCCTCCTCATCCTGCAGTTCTCAGTTTAAGCACTTCTTCCCCCCAGAAAACCTTCCTGGATGCCACCTGACTAGGGCAGTGATCTTGGCTAGGCTGCTCAGCTCCAGACTCCAGGTTGAATCCACATCAATTTCATGTCTCTCACCATCTGGGACCAACAGCCCTCCAGGGCGTCCTCACTGTGTTTGCAGAAGCACACAAGAGTGAACAGAAACATGTGATGTAACTTGAGACTTTGGCAAAGACCCACCTCCACCCTCATTCCACTGGTCAAAGCAAGTCACATGGCCATGCCCAACATCAGTGGGGGGGATGTAGACTCCACCCAAGAGGAATCAATCATGCATCATCCAACATGTCACTGTCAGGCCCCTCTCATGGAACCCAAGCACGAATGCTTCTTTTCTGTAGCGCTAATCATGGCAGTGACCTTACATTCATTTGTGTCACTACTTGAATAATCTGATTCTCAAAAACAGTAAGAACCATGGAACTTTATGCAAATCAGTTTATCCCCAGCTCCCAGCACAGTGCCTGGCACATAGTAGGTGCTCAGTAAATATGTGAGTAAATGAAGGAGTTGGCGAGTGAACATATGAGGACTCCTGAAGTGGCTCAGAAGGGGGTGTGGTGGACCTCTTGCCTCCCCCAATTTACCTGCCATGTTCCCCACCCCCTTGGCTGTGGGAAGGGTTTAAAGGTGAGCGGGACCATTGGCGCAGCGGGAGGACCATCTGCATCAAGACACACGAGAGCGGCCAGAAGGAGATCGAGGCCTTCGACGCGGCCATCCTGCTCATCCGTAACCCCTACAAGGCCCTCATGGCGGAGTTCAACCGGAAATATGGTGGCCACATCGGCTTTGCTGCACATGCGCACTGGAAGGGCAAAGGTACTGCTGGGGAGGGGCGGGGAGGGGGCGGGGCAGAGGGCGGTGCCCAGAGCTGTCTTCCAGGAATTCAGGGGCGCTTCCTTGCAGGCGTGTGTGTGAGGCTCCAGTTTACCAGCTGATAGCCAAGGAGGTGCGCTTCCCACATCCCAGCATCAGCCTCTGTGAGCTGGGCTGTTGTGGTAGCACAGTGGTAACGAACACGGGCCCTACAGCAAGGCTATGTGGGTTCAAACCCCGGCTCTACCACTTCCAGGAAAAGCACCTTTACCTCCCAGGACTTAGATTGTCCCATCTATAAAGTCGGGGATAATGACTGGGGTGGGGCTCTAAAGGTTTAACCCTTTAAAGTCAGTAGCTGTGATTCATTATGGAAATGGAGACCCTCCTGTGGGATTGATTGCAGCAGGTTCAAGAGCCCTTTCCTGGGAGGGAGTCAGGAGACCTGACTCCAGCCCAGCCCCAGGTCAGAAGCTGAGTGGCCCTGAGGGCACCTGTGAGGTCCCAAATGATCACTTCACAGAGCATAATTTTAATCAAAACTCTCAACAACTGTGGGTTGGGAGGCTCAGAGAAGTTAAGTGACTTGCCCCAGGTCACACAGCTGGGAAGTGACAGTGATGGCCCCCGAGCACTGAACTTCATTAAGATGACCTGGGTTTGAGATTCAACTCTGACACTTATTGATAGATAACTGCTGTGTGAGTGAATGTCTCAAGGCAGGGTGGCAGCCCAGGGTCGTGGTGAGAAACTTTGGAATCTGACCCATCTGCCATCTTGGGTACCTTTAAGCCCCCTAGGTCGTAAAAGCCCATGTCAATTATCACCATCACAAGAAACACCCATGAGTATTTTAAATCCCCAAATTAACGCATTTTTTAAATAGACGAGACAAGCTAAGTTGATGGGACAAGCTAAGTTCAGGGAGGTGAAGGACCTTTTCTAGAAAGTGATAGAGCTGGGTTTTGAACCCAGCCAGTCTGGCTCCAGAGCCCATGTCCTTAACCACTGTGCAAACCCATGATAATGGAGTAGGTGAAATGTCAATGGATATGAATCCCCCAGCCCAGGGCCTCTGACACCCAGTAGGTGCTCTGTAAACGTGAGCTCCTTCCACCTCATCCAGCCTCAAGCCCAGGGGTCCTTCCTGCTCCTTCCAACCGTCCCCCTGGCTCCCAGCTACTCCAAAGCTCCAGCCCCTCCCCAGAGAGGACCTGAGCATGGCAGGACGATGTGAATTCGGCGACACACCAGTCACACCCTCAACACTGATGTCATTGATTCAAATTCTTGGGCCTGCCTGGCCAACTGTGCTCTGGTTTCCTTTCACTCAAGGAGGCCCATCTGTCCTTCCACTGCCTGGCTGCCCCTGTCTGAGGAAGTGGAAGTTGGACAGGTGGTGACATTTGTTCCCTTGTTCCCAGGAATAAACAGGCCTCTGAATTATTTATTTGTAGATCAACTGACAGTGAACGCTAGTCAGGGGCAGGCAGAGAAGTTCTGCAAAAGCAAATGGCAAGAGCCAGTCCTGGGAGGAGAGACTCGGCTTGTCGAGCTGGAAGGGACCTGGGAGATGACTGAACCCAGTGGTCCGCTGCCCGGCTGCACATCAGAGTCCCCAGAGCAGTATGGGAAAATCCCAGCACCCAGGCCATACCCTGGACCATTACTGGAGTGGAGCCTGGGCAGCAGTATTTTTTAAAGCTCCCCGCTGCTTCCGGTGTACACACAGGACTGAGAACCCCTGATTCATTCTGTTTATTAATGGGGAAACAGGCCCCGAAAGAGGCAGGGTCACTTGGGCACATAGTGGCAGGACTAGAACCCAGTTCTCCACTTCCCAGGCATCCTGCTGCCCATGTGAAAAGTGAGGGGACTCAGGAAGTTCATGGGGGACCAGACATTTAGCCCTCATTATCTCATTGAAACCTTCCAATTCCCAAGGAGGTAAGGAAGGTGGCCATAACCATCCTACCATTCCATTTCCCAGGTGAGGAAACCATCCCAGGAAGGGAGCAAGTCCCATGGCTAAAGCCCCAGGTATAGATACAGCTGGGATGCAAACCCAGGCATTAGCAATTCTCTCTTACCTGGGGGTGTTGCTGACTTTCTGATGCATCCATTCAGAGGTTCTCCTCTCCTGGCATAGCCCCTTGTCTCATGTTCAGACAGTTTTAATTCCCGGGAGCTGCCTTACCTCTTTTTCCTTCTTCAAGACAGCTGGGAGCTTTAAAACCAAAGATAAGGGAGGCGCCAGAACAGGCTGAGCCAAGAGGCTGCAGGGAATGGGGGCAGGGGGGTTCCAGCATAAGCATGTCATAGTGGGGGTCCCCACATTAGTCTCGGATGGGGGGTGCCCCCTCCCAGGCTGACCCAAGTCTTCAAGTGCTCTGGATGAGAGCCTTCCCCAAAGAACCCAAGTCCCACCGTCCCCACCCAGCCCGTTCCTCTCATTTTGTTAACATCTGGATCCCGTAGGCACTTAAGAATGAGACCTTTGCTGTAGGGCCCTGTGGGGACAGAGCCAGGAGTGAAGTTTCCAAGCTCTCAGCCTCACGTGGAAAGGTGCTGGCTCAGGTAGTAAATGGCTATCAACTGTGATTGGATGGCCATCAGCTGTGGCTAGTGGGCTGTTAGCTGTAACCAGTGAGCCATTGGCCACTAATATAACTGCCGCGGCGACACTAGCAGCAAATGGGGGCTAGCAAGAAGATGGTGGCTGAGCTGGCAAGAGCGGATTGCAGTTAGCAAGTGGGGTCGGTTGGCAGAGACAAGTGGACGGCGGGTTGCGGATCATGTGGCTCCTGCTTCCTGTGTCTCCAACCCAGCCGCCAGCGAGACTATAGTGGTGTGACTCCCCTATCTATGGCTCTGTGGATGTTCCTTTTTGGCCTCACCATGTCCTGCGTTCTTATGTTCTTATGGGGAGCAGGACAGGAGACCCCGCATGACACCCCACTTGACAGGCCCCTGCACCAGCAATGTCAATACCATTTGGGAACTGGTAGGAAATGCAAATTCTCAGGCTCCACCCAGACCTGATGACTCAGCAACTCTAGGAGGGGGCCCTGCAGTCTGTATTTTAGCAATCCTTCCAGGTATTTCCGACGCACCCTCCAGTTTTATAATAGAACCACTCGTTCAAATCCTTGCTGTTCCAGGTGTGGCCTGTAGACCGGCAGCATGGGCTTCATCAGGGAGAGTTCTAGAAAAGCAAATCTCAGGCCCTCACACCTCCAGGCTCTACTGGATCATAATTAGCATTTTAGCAAGATTCCCCCAGAAGCTCTGTGTGCACTTGAAAGTTTGAGAATTGCTTTTGGAAGCCCTCAATCTAGAATGTAAGGGTCGCCCCCCACCACCAGAGCAGAGGTCACCCGCTGTTGAGCGTGTCTACCCACCCTGCCCTGTTCTCTCCCAGCTATAGGTGGGTCGAGGCTCCTGCAATGCCCACCCCCACCCCGACTTTTTGTTCCATAACGTTAATTTTACAATCTCCCTGGAGTGCATCCAAAGCAAAGTTTTATGTGATATGATTACACAAGGTGAATTGTCCTGGATCTGTTTAATGAAACAGAGACTATGTTTAGTGATTCCGTGGGGAATTAAGTACAGGGAAGCTATTAATCAGACCCCAGTTCCTCCCATGGGCAGGAAGATGGAGCGAAGAGTGGCCAGCCCGTGCCCTGCCAAGCCCACGTGGGTGACAGTTCCGGTGGAACCAGCCCCAGTTACCGGTGGTCCTCAGCTCAGCTGCCTTTATCACCCAATTTGAAGGCAGCAATCAATTCCCGGAAATCCTGAGCTAATCGAGGGCTTTTGTGTTTCATTTTTATTCTTCTCCTTTCCAATGAAGTAATTGAGGAGCAAGTGGGGAATCTGGCTGGTGGGAGCAGGAACATCTGCTGCTGAAACATCCTGGGTATCAAATATGGTGTTGGAGGGAAGCTCTGACCAACATGACGGGGCCTGCAGGACATCCCGGAGATGCCGGGGGGCCAACAGCCAGAAGAAGTGTAACTGGAGCCAGCATTT
Source organism: Rhinolophus ferrumequinum (assembly GCF_004115265.2). Classification (NCBI taxonomy): domain Eukaryota; kingdom Metazoa; phylum Chordata; class Mammalia; order Chiroptera; family Rhinolophidae; genus Rhinolophus; species Rhinolophus ferrumequinum. Next base: position 14,975,987 of record NC_046308.1, on the reverse strand, counting down.
ATCAAGCGCCTCCTGTATCCAAGGCCCTGTGCCAGGGTCTTGGCAAATCTGGTTCCATTCCATCTGCACAGCCTCTAGGGTGCAGTTCTTCGCATAGTCACCATTTTGCAGAAGGGTAACTGAGACTCAAGGAGATCGACTAATGTCCCGAAGGTCACCCAGCAAATGTAGAGAGGGAGCTGAGTTTCAAACACTGGCAGTCGGACTCCAAAGCCATCTGTGAACAGACCCCGGGTTTTAGACAACACCCGAAGACGATGTGAGCAGTGGTAGAGTGGGATCTGGAGCGAGAAGAGTGCCTGAGCTGATCGGATCAGGAGCTCTCAAAGGGTTTGCTAGGAGGGTGGGAGCCTGGCTCGGTCTGGGATAGACGGGTTCTAATCCTGCTTTGGATGCCCACTGTGTGACCTTCAGCAAGTGGCTTCATGTCACTGATCCTCCTTTACCCCTGTGTATAAAGTGGGGCTAATAATTCCTACTCGCCAGTCTTCTTGCGGGCACTGCATGAGATAATGCACGCAAAGTGTCCAACACAGCCCTGACACACAGTAGGTGCTCAGGCAACGTACGTTCCCATCCCAGGGAGGTTTGCAGTCAACAGGATGCCATGTCATCTCCATCCCACCTGCATCCAGGGCTAGGGGTACCAGCTGGGGGACCCTGACCACCATGCAGAAGGGTCCTTCCTTTTCTTTGAGGACCACCCTGCAGTCCTCCTCCAGCTGCCACTTGAGATGGTCAGAAGGGGCCAGACCTAGAAGTGTACAGATAGACCTGTGTTTCACTGAGTGTCTGAGCACTATATCCATTCACCTGGGCATCTGCCATGGGAGGAGCAGTTGTCCTGAATCACCAGGAATGCTGTGACGTGACTCAGTAGTGGAGAAATTCTAAAAAGAAATAATAAAATAGACTATACGTGTACACATGCTAAATTTTTTCTAATCACCCAGATACATCTGGTCTTAACCCATTATAGCAGTATGGGCCCAATTAGCTAGATACGTTGTAAATAATATATTTTAAGGATAAAAAATATCCTTGTCACCAGCATAAATATTTCCCAAGCAGCCATGGTGTTCCAGGGGGACCCTGGGGGAGCAGGAGCCCCACCACAGATTTCGATGTGTTCTGCCAAGAAAGAGGAGTCCTTTATCACATTGCAACGTGGCAGTTGGGAATTTCAATTTACTTCAACAACCATTTATTGAGGCCCTGCTGGGTGTAAGGCAGTGGGAAGAAGTGGGGTGAGGCTGCTGGTGCCTGGGAAAGATCAGGACCTGGAATCCGGCAGGCCAGGATAGTGCTTCCTGGCTGTGTGGCCTTGGGCAAGTCACTTCACCTCTCTGAGACTCAGCTTCCTCACTGGGGATAAGTGCACACTAGTCCTTTCAGGGTGGTCGTTAGGATTAAATGAAACCATGGGTATCCATTACCCAGCAAGGCATGGGGATTTAGTTATTAAGAACCAGCTGGGCTCCCAGCCTCGCTTGGGTGACACACAGCTCTTCGTTCAATAAACAAAACCTTCTGGAGGGTACGGGTGGTGGTGTCCCCGTGAAAAGCAGTGGGTCTGGCTTCAGGGTTTCAGTGTGCCTGCCCTATAATTCTCCAGCTGAGGCTCAGAATTGAGGCTGGAATCTCTTTCTCTGTCCCCACCATCTTCCCAGCCCCCTCCCCCAGTAACCCCAGCTTTTAGGCTTCTGTCGAGTTCCAGCAGCCCAGTTCCAAAGAGACCAGCTGTCTCTTGGAGTTCCTCTCCAGGGCTCCCCGAGGAATCTCCAAATTCTATTGTAGCCTGTCTTTCAAGTCAGAGGATCCCAAACACACCCTCCCAATTTTGGTGACAATTCCTCCTGCCATTTCACCATAGCGAGGTAACAAACAACAAAAAGAAATAGTACACGATTCTCCAATACAAAGCAAAGAAAGAAAAGTAGAATAGAAAGGTGGAAAGATGACAATAGAAATAATCTGACTTCACTATGCACAGCCCCACAGTATGTTGGGGAGACAGATAACATACGTGGAGGGTACAGTGGAGGCTGTGAAGTCCAGAGAAGGCACCTGCCTGAGGCTGGGAAGTCAGGAAAGACAACATTTTACCTGAGACCAGAATACTCACAGTAATAAGAGCCAATGTATACTGAGCACCTCCTGGCTACAGGGTACCATGCTAAAAACTTGATACGCTTCACCCACTTACTCTGTACAGTGGCCCTATTATTTTCCTATAAGCAGATACTACTGCTACTACACAGGACAACTATTACTACACAGGATACTTTGGTAGTGAAAAGCTCAGACTTTGAAGCCAGACTGTGTGGGTTCAAATCCTGGTCCTGCCAGTTATTAGCTGTGTGACCTTAAGCAAGTTACTTAACCTCTCGGTGCCTCACTTTCCTCTTCCAAAATATGAAGAAAATAATACCTGCCTCATAGAGTTGTTGTGAGGAATAAGTAAATTAATAGCTATATTAATCTGTTTCCTGTATTATATATCAATACCAGGGCTGCCAAAAAATGTATACACGTGCTTTGTATTCACCTTTTATTATCGGTATATGTTGACTATTACAATTTTAATACAGTGTTTTCCTTTCTTAAAATGTGTATACATTTTTTGGCACCCTCTGTATAAGTATATAGTAAAATATAAAACGTTAGTAACATACATTTCTGTATGTTACTAGTCTGTCTTTGGTGTAGTAGAGCACCAAACAGATGTCACTATTATCCCCAAAGAGAAGGAAGGGCTAAGACTATTCCAGGCAGAAGTCGCAGCCCCGAGGTGGGAGGAATCTGGAGATGCTGTGAATACCTGCAGCCACCGCCAGCGCCCTCTGACCTGCGTCCCTGGAGCCCTCCGTCCTCTGACTCTGCTGCCCCTCCCCTCTCCACAGAGTGGCCCGAGTTTGTGAGGAACTATGCCCCGTGGTGGGCCACGCACACGCTCGACTGGCTCAAGTTTGGCAAAAAGGTGCTGGTGGTACATTTTGAGGACCTGAAGCAGGACCTCTTCGTCCAGCTGGGCCGGATGGTCAGCCTGCTGGGGGTGGCCGTGCGGGAGGACCGGCTGCTGTGCGTGGAGAGCCAGAAGGACGGCAACTTCAAGCGCTCGGGGCTCCGGAAGCTGGAGTACGACCCCTACACGGCGGACATGCAAAAGACCATCTCCGCCTACATCAAGGTTGTGGACGCGGCCCTGAAAGGCAGGAACCTCACGGGCGTGCCCGACGACTACTACCCCAGATGATGCGCTGGGGGCGCGGCTGGGAGGCGCACCGCGCAGGAGACTGGAGACCCCGGGACACCTGCCCACCTGTCCTCTGGTAGGGGACAGCCCCCTTGGCTGCTGTTGGCCTCCAGTGAGTTTCCTGCATGACAAAGGAGGCTCAAGGGGAGAGATTGTCCAGCTGGCCCCACCTGCTTACAGCCCCCTGTGGAGATGGCAGAGGCAACTGATTTGGGGAGTTCCAGCCACATGGACCCTCTTCTGTCTCCCAAGTCCCCGCCCCCACCACTCTGGGTTCCCCTTGTGGGAGGGAGGGCTCCTGGGTGTCCCCGAAACATGGGTGCCTCACCGCAAGTGTTGGGGACCTCCATGCAGGAGCTGAAGGGACTGCTGTAAAAAAGTAGCCTGAGACGCCCTTCCCGCCTGGGCTGAGCTTTCGTAGCCTCCCCTTCTCTGCCCCACCCAGGAAGCGCTGGCACCAAGGTTGGTGCAGGCCGCTTGTGTGAAGGAAGATTGGCTGGGAAGTCTCTCTGTGGCCTTAGGTTGCTGGCATTCTGTGTGGGGTGGGGAAGCGCTGGTGCTCACAGTAGGTTCATTGTCAGCACCATGTGGGGTCCCTGGCGTCATGAGCCCACCCCCAGCTCACACTGCTCCTGAGGAACCATCCAGTTGCCCGTCCACTTCCAGGGCTGGAATTCTGCCCTTTGTTTCCCCTGCTGTATCCAGGAGGTGACCTTGGGATGCTTGACCCCACTTCCCAGGGTTCCTCAAAGCACCAACAATTACACCATGTGCAGAATCGGAGTAAAAAATGAGAGCCCCAGTAACCCATCTCTCCATTGTGGGCTCCGACATGGGTCTCACACTGCCCTCGGACCCCTACCAATGGATCCTCTGCTGTCTAGGTGAGAGAGCAAGGGTGCCCCAAATCAGGTGGAACCAAACCCAAAAGTAGACCCCCACTACCTTCCCTTGGTCACAGCCCAATGGAGCCAGCTTCCCTTGGAAAGGAGTGAAAGGAATGGGATGGCTCTTCATTCCCATACAAACGCTGCTCCCTTGATGCTGAGACATCAAACCAAAGGATTCCTGAGGACCTGACTCCCTGATCATGGATCGTAGAAAGCATTGATCCGGGATCCCATTGCTTCCCCCACCTTGGAGACCAGTGGCGTCACACCCAGCCCTCACCTGTGCTCCTGTACCATGCCCCACCATGTAGACACAAAAGCCATAGGTCACAGCTCTTTATATTCTGTCTGGAGCCGCCCCCACCCCAAGCATCCCCTCTGAAGCCTTGGGGTACAGGTAAATGCTCGTTCCCAAACAGCCAAGAGACTATGGAGAAGGCGAGTATAAAGAGATATATTTTTTTAAGAGGAATACGACTAATACATTCCGCCCCTTGGAACCTGGCCATGCAGAGAGAAGAGCCCAGGAATCGCCTGTGGTTCTCCCCCTGATCCCCTCATCTGTAGGATTCGGGCCACCCCAGGGCCCAGCCAGGGGGCTCTGAATGTATTTTGTACCACGTTTCTTTCCCCCCGGCTGATTTCTAGTCTTTCTCAAAGCAGTAGAGGGCTTGGCCTCCCCTCCCACTCAGAGGCCAGCTCTCTCTGGGAGCCTCTTGGTCCAAGACCTGGGCCAGTTCTTCACTGGTGGTCCCCTCAGGCCACAAGCCTCTGTCAAGATTCCTCAGGTCAACACCATCATTAAAAGTGAGTTTTGTTGATAATTCTACCACGAGGTTGAGTATTGTGTAAGGCGAATTCACAAATGGGATGTTATTCTGGAGTGTGTGTGTGTGTGTGTGTGTGTGTGTGTGTGTATGTGTGTAAGAGACAGAGAATTTCTGGGGTACATAATTGCTTTTGTGTTGGTAACTCTAACTGCCTGTGAAGGACTGTGTGCCTCTGTGTAAAAGCGTCTCTGTGTCCAACTGCCCTTCTGTGTCATGAGACTGTCCCCCCCACACTGGCATGGATACCATCCCATTTCTGATGCATCTGTGTGTGTCCGTGTGTGGAATTGTGCACGTGTGGAGGAAGAGATGGCGGTGTGTATGAACCCCATGCATGAGAAGGCGTCTGTCTCTTGTGGAGGAATGTCTTCTATGCCTTTGTCCTTGGCCAGTGTGTGAGTGTGTGTGTGTGTGTGCGTGTGTGCGTGTGTGTAGGGGGTGTGGGTCCGGGGAGTTACTAGGGTGAGGTGTAAGCGTCCCTGCTTGGGTTTGTGCAGGGGTATGGAAGAGGTTATCTATCAGAAGTGTTCCTTTTGTGTATATTTGTGACTGTGTGTGTGAGAGAGAGTCCCTGAGTGTGTGGTGCTGTGCACACACGTGTGCAGAAGAGCAGCCAGTGAGAGTACAAGGGGACAGAGAAGGCCCCTCTGTCCCCTGGTGGATGGAGTGAATCTCAAATGCCCCGCAGGAGGGCCCTGTGTCCTCTCTCCTCACACAACAGAGGGGCTTCTGTGGTGCCTCAGGGACTGTTCTCGGCTCGAAGGAGGGATGTGGGAGGAGGGACGTGGGTTTACATACAGCCATGTGGACAGTAGGGGGGAGAGGGGAGGTAAACAGCTGGTACAGGCAGGGAAAGGGAAGGGAAGGGAGAGGCCCCTCCCCACCCAACGACAGAGTTCAGGAGGACTGGGGCCAGGGAAGCTCTTTCCTCCAGTTCTGGGTCTACGAACGTAGGGACAGGAAAGAAAGAGCTCAGAAAGGGTAGAGCATGTGGTTGTTCCAGGATCGAGGGCAGGGGCTTTCTCCTCTGGCGGCTTGTGTTGGCTTCAGAAAGCCTTCTCCGGGGACTCAGTGGGCCCCAGGCTCAACCCTGACCCCAACCTCAAGCCGAGTCTGACCTGGTCACAGACTGAGCCCCAATCCTAGAGTCCTGAGCCTGTGTCACAGCTAAGCCCTAATCCCGATCACAGACTGAGCCTTGATCCTTTATCCGTGATCCTAGTCTCACACTGACCCCTGATTTCAGCCCTGTATTGAACCCGGACCCTGGCCAGAGGCCCACATCTGGCCCACATCTGGCCGTCTCTGTACTGAGCCTTGCCCTGGTCGTTAACTACATTCCAACCTGGGCCACAGGCTGAGCCCTGACCTGCCCAGAACAAATGCTGACGGTGTCTCCTGACTGAGCCCAAATCTCGGCCTCAGACTGAGCTCTGATTCTGGTCACAGACTAAGCCCAAGTCCTGACCCTGGAGGAGCCCTGACCTTGGCCTCAGTCTGAACCCTTGCCTGACCTCAGATCAAGCCTTGACTCTGGTCCCAGGCTGAGCCGTGGACCAATATGCCAATATCCTTTCGTTTCTCCAAATAGTATGTTTCTAACTAAACCCTCCCAGACCAGAAGTGAGGAAAGCCATAGAGCTTCTAGCTCCAAGCTCCCCTGGACTCTCCTCCTCAGCTCTCACAGACTCTGCCCTATGCTCCTGCTCACCACCGACCTGACGTCCTTTAGACCAGAGGTTGGACTGAGATGGACAGTGTAGCCGCCTCTTCTTTGGCCCATCTTGGCCCTTTTTATCCACACTTCAGCCATCCTCCTGAATCAAATCTCAATATTTCAGACCCAGAAGAAATATATTTAAATATGTTCATTCATGCCAAGTAGGCTCCATGCCTTCGGTTCCATTTCTTCAACAGTCTTTATTGAGCATCTACTGTGTGCCAGGCACTGCTCCAAGTGCTAAAGATGTGAAAAGGAACAAAGCAGACGAAACTCCCCATCCGGGCAGAGTTTGCATTTTACCAAGTACCGAGCAGACACTTGTAAACTATCAGAAAGCTCCTGGGGAGATGATGGTGGGGCAAAGAAGGAAAAGGACTTGGGTGGCCCCTGGCCACCCTCGGGAGGTTAGTAACTCAGCAGGGACAGTGATTCACAGAGACTTGTGCTAAGTGGCCTGAGTCACACAGAGATTAATAGCAGACTGGGGCCGGCTGGTGCCCTCTCCAAGAGGTCCCGTCCACACACACAGTGTGGACAGTGCCCTGCGCTTGAGGAGGAAGGAAAGATTTGGATGCCAGTGGTGGGGACGTGCCCGGCTGGCATGGAAGCCGCAACCCCTGGGCTCTCATCCTGCCGTTGTCTCCAGTGCACGGTGGCTCCAGGACACGGAGAGAACAGGCAGGGCCTGGGATTTCCTCCTGATTTCTCCAGTAACCCTGGAGGCTGCTGCCAACGCATTCCCAGTAGGCAATGGGGGGATGGGGCGGGGGGAGGGGAATCAGGGTGCTGGGGGCAGGTCTTGTCTGGACCCTTCTCCTCCCCAAGGCCCAGTCTCTCTTCCCTTCCCCCTTCTCTCTTACATTGGCTTGTTCTCTCCCCACCCCTCTCCCCTTTCTCACTGTTTCTTCACACCAGCGCCTGCTCTCAATTTCCCGTTTTTTGGTCTCTTTTATTTCCTCCAGCTGCTCATAAACCTCTTTTCTTTCTTGTCCTTCTCTCTCTCTCCCTCTTCTCTCCCTCTCTCCCTCTCTCCCTCTCCCTCTCTCCCTCTCTCTCTCTCTTTCTCCCTCTCCATCTCCCTCTCCCTCTCCCTCCCTCCTTCCCACCCTCATTTCATCATTATCTCTTTCTTGATTTCTGCTTCTGTTTGTGTAAGCATCTCTCTATATCTCTTGATCTCTGAGCTCTCTGTCTCTCCGCCTATCTCTTGCTCCCTCCCTTCCTCCCTTCCTCCCCACCCCTATTGTCTTCTCTGAATCCTCCTCCTCATCTTCCTGGAGAGTGGGAGCCACTCAGCAGGATCCAGACACAGTGAGACAAATGCTACCCAGGCTGGTAACCAAGGAAGTGGTTTCCTTAGCAACAGAATCTGCAGGCACGCGCTGCACTGCCCCATCCTTAGCCATTACAGTAAGTACTGAGAGGGACCAGGGGGAGTTGCAAGCCTGGAGACTGGAAAATCAGTAAAGACACTGCTACGGTGACCCTCTTGAGAGGGGACAGTGGTCAGAGACAGCTCAGTACCTGGCACTTTGAAGACACTCAAAAATCCAAGAAGTGGCGGGCTATGGGTCAGAGAGAGGCACGTAGCATGGAGAGAGATGAGGCAGGAATTCACAGGAGTTGGTGACAGACTGGATTGGGCGGGGGGTAGGTGACAGAGAAGGCAAAGGGACCACCAATAGTCTGCCTGTGCAGTTCCTGGGAGGAGGTCCTTTGGCAGATGGAGAGCCTGGGTCAGAGGAGCAGGTGAGGGAGGGAGAAACGATGGGAAGCCAACATAGGTCCCTGTCCCCAAGCATTCACCACTTAGTTGGAGAGACATTGGGGGAAGGAAGGTGGAGACAGACACAGAAATATCTCACTCAATTCTCCGTATCAGTTGGTGACAAGGAACACGGGAAAGCAAGCACAGCCCTGAGGGTGGTGACAGGCTCAGAGAAGGCACGTCCTTGGCTCCGGTGACACAAGAGTCGTGGCGACACTTGGCATTTGAACCTAAGAAAATCCCAGAGCCATTCCCAAAGATGGAAGACAGAAGAGGGTAGAAAATATGGAGAGAGACAGAGAGGGAGAGAGGGAGGGTGTGGGGGCAGAGAGAGAGAGAGAGAGAGAGAGAAAGAGAGAGAGAGAGAGAGAAGAAAGATTTAAATCATTGATTTGGTACTTTTTCCCACTGGGAAAACAAAAATATGTTCAATTTTAGAGAAAGGAGAAACGGGGAGGAGGAGACAAAAGCGCCCTATGGTATGATAGCTTTTGCAGCTATAAATAACTGTCCCCAAGGAAAACACCTGTCAAGATGAATTCACTTCCAGGGAGACGAATTGTGTCCCATTCCAGGTTGATATTTAAATGACTCAGAGTGGGTGACGAGTGAAGGGCAGAAAGTTGATCAACGTTAACCCACGAAAACCTCGCTCGGCTTTTCCCAAAATGCAATAAAACGTGCAGGCGAGGAGAGCTGTAAATCTGGGTGATAATATCCATCCTCGTAAAAGCAACATGTTTATTTATCATGTTTGCACATTTATAATTTCCCCTCGAATTTACAGTCTGCAATCTGCCAGTGCGCAGGGGAGAAACATGGAAATGAGAACAATCCAGCAGAACGTCGAGGAGGAAGAAATGATAAAATATTTATCCCCTCAGCCTACCCCCAATACCCAGGCTGCCTTAAATCCAATTTCAAACAAAGGTGGGGAGTTATCCGAGTGGGGCCCTGCGCCTCTGTTTCAGGCCACTGAGAGCTAACTGAAATGAACAGTCATTATGCAATGGAATATGTTACAACAAAACGATTTTTGTGTATTCTGAGTCATTTACTAAACAATTATGGGGAATGAAGAGTCAGCCAGAAGGGAGAGAAATGGTCGGTCGATATGGGTAGGACTTTTGTGTGTCCTAAAGTGGGGGGCAAGAGGGACAGGGAGAAAACTCAGGGGCCAAGTTCTCTTCCGAGACCTGAGTTAGGCACCCAACCTTTTATCGTAGTTACCTGAACTTCCCAAACCGGGAATGGCCAAGTCTCATCCTGGACCTTCTGAATCAGAGTTTCCAAAACATGGAGCCCAGGAATTGGTGGGAGGGATCCTGTGGGCCTACTGTGAGACACAAGTGTGTTTACACACTTGCCTTGTTGATAACTTCTGGTCTAGGCACCACTACAGCGGAAGCCTGCAAAGGATTGTCAATAGCGTCCCTGCATCTACTATGGTTTTTCATGCATTATGAGTTCTGCCTCCCTAGCTCTAGCACAGGACCTGACACGTATATAGTAGATGCCAAGGAGATCCTTGTCAATTTTCTGAAGAAGTGAACTGGGACTATTAAAGGATGTTCAGAGAAAAGCCACAAGCCATCCACCGAAGCAGGCCTGAGTTATTCTCTTTGCTGCCCTGAATTTTCTCTCCAGTAAGACTGAATTTGTTGCTTTGTTTTTTGGTTTTTTTTTTTTATCCCTCACCCCCTGCTTAAACCTCCAAAGTCAATGGTGTGGTGCAGCCCCCTTCACGCTGACTCTCGAGAGCCAATCTCTTCTCAAATTCACATTCAGTGGGTAGCTTGAAATTGGTCATGGTGAGAAAATTTACACCATGGAAAATGGCGAATGCTACAAATAAGGCGGTTTGGTTTTTTTCGTTTTTTGTTTTTTGGAGAGCCGGTTGTTGTTTACCAGCACACGACTGCCCAAAGCTCATAGGCACACACTGTGCTCTTTCTTCTTTTCCGTGTCTTTATTCACAGTGTCCCCTCTACCTGGAAAGTCTTCATCTGGCTAATATCTTCATCTCCTTAAGACTCCAGCTCTTCCTCTTCCAGGCAGCTCCCCCGTACCCCAACCACAAAGACCAAATTCAGTGACTTCTGTGCCCTCCTCAATCCCAGCTCTAGACAAGGCCATTGTTGTGGTCACTTCAGTAATCTGGTGTGTGTCTTTGTCACCAGGGCAGGAGCTATGTTGGAGCAGAAACCACATCTTCACCTCTAGATTTCCTTATGCCTCTTGGCTCGGAGTAGGTGATGAGCAAATGTGTAGCCAAGGAAAGGATGAATGCATCAATTACATTTAACACCATGCACCAACCTCTTAGCTCTCACAAACTTTGGGGTGAATGGGCAGGAGGATCTACCTGCCCGGACAATGGCCAGGAAGAAAGGGAAATGAAAAACTACTCACAGTGATGATAGCAGCTAATATTTACTAAGTACTAATTATAAGCTGGGCACTGTGCTAGGAGCTTCCTATGTATCACATCACTAAATCATCACCAGAAACCTGGGAGACAGGGACACTTAGTGTCCCCATTTTACAGTCACGGAAACCAAGGCTCAGAGAGGTTAAGTAATTCACCAAATGTCACACAGCTGGGAAATGATGGAACTGGGCTTTGAACTCAGGCAGTCTAGCTTCAGAGTCCATATGTTTAATCACTACACTGCATCCCAGGGGGAGAAATGAACCCAGAGACAAGAAGGAAAGGGTGGGTCTGGCAAAGCAACATAGAGAAGGCTGCTGTAGGGAAGAAAATAATCATGCAAACAGTTGGTCTCTCCGGGGCTGAGGACCCACGGAGTGAGGTGAAAGTAGCGACAATGCCATCACTCGTGAAGCAGGCTGGGAGCTGGTGTTCCAGTGACTTTGGGTTCTGAGCGGCAAGGTTGGTTTATAGGTTACTATGGCAACTGCCAAGCAATAACCTCTTACTCCACAGCTCAGTGACCTCTAGAAATTCTTTCCTTTTTGCTTCCACTGCCACTCTTCCCAGCCAGTGGAGGCAAGGTGACAGTTTCTTCCCCAGGAGAGACTGTGCTGGAGGAGAAAAGATGACCTAAGTCCCTTCCATAATGACAATGGAAAAGGGAAATTTGAGTTGGGGGACGGGGGTGTAGAAAAAAGAGAAAAGGGGACGTCAAACCTCAAACGTCCGGTCGTCAGACAGGGAAAGGACTGCACAAGGGGATTCTCAGATCAGCTTAAAAATCTCGTGAAAACCATGAACTGTCGTCTCCCCAGAAAAATGTGAGCGTCCACAGCTGGGTATATGTGTCTATATATCCATGCACACAGAGCTTTGCATATAGTTATAAGGAATATTTAGACCCCTTGGGATGAAAAGTAGGAAATTAAAAACCCTCTGATCCAGTGGTTTCCAAATTAGGGCAGCAGAACCGTATGTTCAATCAAAACTGAATGTGAAACCCTAACCTCTAATACGGTGGCTCTCAATCAGGGGGGATTTTGCACCCAGGATACATAGCAATGTCTGGAGATAGTTTTGGTTTTCCCAACTAGGGGAGGGGGAGGTGCTTCTGTATCTAGTGCGCAGTGTCCAAGGACGCTGCTCAACATCCCACAAAGCACAGACCAGCCCCCACCACAAAGAACAGTCTGACCCAAAATATCTGTAGTGCCAATGCTGACAAACCCTGATGTGATATGATAAAAGGGGAGCTGCTCACTTGTTCATTCGTTCATTCATCCAGTGAAATGGGCAAGGAGTGGAGGACAGAGCTCCTCCAGCATCAGACTAACCTGACTTACATTTGGACTCAGCTGTGTGACCTAGGGCCAGCTGCCAGACATCTCTGAACTTTGGTTTCCTCACCTCTGACATCAAGATTATCATGGAATATAAGTATTGGGGTGGTTGTACGGAGCACAGTTACTACACACACAGGGGCAAAAAGAGCAAAGCTATCGTCTTTATTATCATTACTATTCTTATTAATGGTGTTGTGGAAGATTTCACAAATGAGGAATTCAGTTTGTAATAACTCAGGAAAGTGTCTGCCATTGGCTAACTTGAGGGATCAAGGACTGCTATGCGTGATGTGAAGTCGGACAATCAAGTTCTCGAACTCATCCTAGAAAAAGTGCTGCAGACCTCATTGCTGAATATCATTACGGTCACCTTCGAAGGACTCCCCTTGGGAAGCTATGCACTGATGCCAGCGCCTAGTCCACCCTTCAAAGCAATTTTGGAACTCTTTTTCTGGAATGGCCATCAGAGCTGTCGTCATATTACCCTTGATGTCCTGAATGTCATCAAAATGTCTTCCTTTCAATATTTTCATTATCTTCTAGTAAAGAAAGAAATCACTGGCGGCCAGATCAGGTGAATAGGGAGGGTGTTCCAATACAGTTATTTGTTTACTGGCTAAAAACCCCCTCACAGACAGTGCTGTGTGAGCTGGTACGTTGTCGTGATGCAAGAGCCATGAATTGTTGATGAAAAGTTCAGGTCGTCTAACTTTTTCAAGCAGCCTTTTCATCACTTCCAAATATTAAACTTGGTGAATCGTTTTTCCAGTTGGTACAAATTCATAATTAATAATCCCTCTGATATCCAAAAAGGTTAGCAACATCATTGCAACAAGTTCGCGAACTTAATTGCTAGACCTTGTATGCTTGTGTCCTCCCCAAATTCATATGTTGAATTCCAATGTGACAGTGTTGGAAATTGGGCCTTTGGGAGGTGTTTAGAATTGCATTAGGTCATGAGGGTGGGGCCCTCAGGGTGAAATTCATGCCCTTATAAAAAGAGGAAGAGAAACTAGATTCTCTCTGTCTCTCTGCACATGTGAGGACACAGCAAGTAGGCAGCCGTCTGCAAGCCAGGAAGAGAGTCCTCAAGAGACACCAAGGCTGCCTGCACCTGGACATTTTTCTGGGAAATAGCACCGAAGTGTCTTGAAGAAGGAGTGCCTTTTCTATTTTGCAAAAATGTGTCATAGGGGCTGGAATGTGGCCACTGGGAGGGACTTGTGGGGTCTGGGTCTAGTCCCCCACCCCCATGCAGGTGAGCACGGAGAATGTCCCCAGAGCCAGGAAATCAAAGCCAGAGGGAAACTGGGAAACTGTCTTCAAACCCTTTATTTTATGGGGAGAGACTGGAGTCCTAAAAACGGGAAGAACTTGCTCAGAGGAAAATCAGTGACTGTGATGAATAAAGAATAGCTGACATTAATCAAGAACTGAACCAGTACAGGCGTTCTGCTCATCACTTTATGTCAATGAATGAACTAAAGACTCACAACAACCCTATGGCATGTTGCAGGTGGGGAAACTGAGGCTCAGGGAAGTGAAGTCACTTAACCAAAGGGAATACACAGCGGCAATGGGATTCAAACCCAGGCAGTCTGGCTCCAGAATCTGTGCCCTTATCAGCTTATAAATTTTTAGTCTGAGCAGGGACAGCTCACCTCTGTCCCACTGGGTATCAGGAGCTGGAATCTTCGGAAAGTTCACTCCCTCACATGTCAAAGGGCTGGACCATCTGAAGCATCTCTCTGTCCCCGTGTGGTCTCCCACGTGGTCTCTCCATCATGGCGGCTTCAGAACAGGACTTCTTCCATGGACGTCAGGGCTTTCTAAGGCTATGTCCCAAGAGAGGGCGCCAGACAGAAGCTGTCTCCACTTTTATGACTTAGCCTCTGAAGCCACAGACTGTCACTTCTTCTGCAGTCACAGGTCCACCCCGATTCAAAGGGAGGGGACATAGACCCTACCATTCAATAGAGCATCGATGTCACATGGTTGGAATAGCACGTGGGATGGGAGACGATGGTGTAGGTAGCATCTTGACTGCCAGAACCTGTAGTGTTGAATGAGGGAGAGAACTGGCCTATCCCCACTGGGGCAAGGCTCCTGGGTTCACCCTGGGCTTGGCTTATGATTTGCTTCAAGATACCTCAAAGGAGTAGGAGTGAAAATCAGAGGCGGAGGAGACTTGGAAGTGGGTGCCAGTTTCCAGGAGGTGTTCGGTGCCATTTGTCTGCCCCTACGGAGTCATTCCCCTGCGTCTCTTTCCTGCTGTCAGCCCTGGAGTCTGACCTGTGTGGGCTGCGTTAGAGGCTCCCCTATCTGGGTTAACCAAAGCAGAGCGCTGGCAGGAGACGGTGATGGGGGTTGTGGGGTGGAGGGAGGAGGGAGGGATTACTTTTCCTGGCCACTTCCCCTGGAATGGCTGTAGGCTGGCTAATCTCTAGGTCACAGTACTGCTTCTGCTTCTTCAAATGACTCTCCTGCCAGGGTCCAAGACCTGCCCTGTTCCTTCCTTCTTTTGAGCCTGAAGGTGGTAACAGCCTCTCGGGTACCAGTCCCAGGTTACCCCACTGTTCTGTGGGTCCTCACATCCCAGTAACCCCTGTGTAAATATCCCTTTACAATGAAACCTTCCTCCAAATAGCCGAACCTCCTATTGAGATCCTGACGGATTCTCATTGAGCCTGAGACAGCTAGCTGCCTCTCCAATATCACTCACTCATTAATTCACTCGTCTGTCATCCATCATTCATTCATTCGCTTGTTCACCCACTCCTTGGCAATTCACTGGCTTACACATTTACTCATCACCACACCTCACTGACTCGCTGTTTATCTCACATACTCCACAAATGAGTCCACACCCGTGCCTCAGAACCAGGCTGTCCCACGAAGGCTGAACCAGAGTGCCTTTATCAGCAACTCCACCTTCATCCCAAATCCGTTCATTCTCCCTTCCTCATCACAGAACTGAACTTTGCTTCAGAAAGTCTACCTGAATAAGGCCCGGCTCTCTCTAGGGCTCTGTCTCTCCTTCTATAAAACCAGGGTGCTGCACTAGAAGCACCCCTAAGGATTCGATCATCCCCAGAGTGGGAAGACTGGGGGCATGGGTAGGACTCAGAATCACACAAACCAACCCCCCTGGGGGAACAGGCCGAGAGAGGGGAAGGACCCAAGGCTCTCCATATCTCGCACCTACTTTCCCTGATATCAAAATGGTGGTCCAGAGAACAGTCACTCACTCTTTCTCTGTATGTGGACTACATGGAATGAGGTCACGGGGTCCTGACGAGAGGCTGGCAGGAACCTGTCCTTGGGTAAAACCACACCCACTTTCTCCCCTCTGCTGGCTGTCCTGGAAAGCCAGCCATGCCACTCTTCTCTTGCCACCCAGGGCTGTGAAAAGTGTTTCATTCTTAAATACACCTTTAAAAGCAAACGAGGTGCGAGGCCTGCATCTTTCTCCAGCAATTCACCCAGTTTCCAAGCCACAAGATGGCGGGCTGGTTGGCCTGGGAGCCTGGATGAGGGCTCCTGTGGAAAGGGGAACATCTGTGCCTCCACCTTCCCAGGTTCAAGTCCCAGCTCCACCACTTCCCAGGTGTGTGGCCTTAGGGATGTTGCTTCACGTCTTTAAGTATCTGTCTCCTAGTCTAAAAAAGGAGACAAACGTGTGTGGAGTGCCAGACCCAATGAAGGGATTTAATTATTATGATTGTCGATATTCGTCTTTTCTCCACCATGAGCTTAGTGGGGTTTTCTTGTTTGTTTTTTCACCAGCTTTATTAAAATACATTTTACATACAACAAAGTTTGCCAACTTCAGATATATGATTTGATGAATTTTAAGTCATGATGGAATCATGTGACCACCATCACCATCACGCTATCGAATATTACCATGCCCCGGAAAAGTTCTTTCATGAGTCTTGCAGTCAATTTCCGCTCTCCACCTCCCATGGCCCCTGGGGGGTTAGGAACGCACAATCTCAGGCTCCCCTTCACACCCAGGGAGTCAGAATCTGCATTCTGAGAAGATGCCTGGGGATTTGCACACACAGTCAAGTTTGGGAAGCAGAGCTCTAGCCAACCCCTAGTCATTCTTCTAGCCCCTCCTCCTCTGGGAAGAGGCCTCTGGACCCGTCTACTTAGCAAGTATCACACCTGCTGGCAGCTGCCTCTTTGCTTGGGTGGGACCCTGAAGGATGACAGCCCCCATGGGAGCAGGAACTGTAATCCCTCTTCCTGACACTTGTTATTCCTAGCTACCATTGGTGACTCTATCAAGCAGCAGGCAACTTACCAGCATGAGAGCCTCACACTGACGCTACAGGATAAAACCCACTAGATCCTGTTTCACAGCTGAGGAAACTGAGGCTTAGAGGATTAAATGAATTGCTCAAGAGAAGCATGCAAGAGGGCTGGCCCGGTGGCACAGGCGGTTGGAGCTCTGTGCTCCTAACGCCGAAGGCTGCCGGTTCGATTCCCACATGGGCCAGTGCCAGATGGCTCAGTTGGTTGCAGCGCGGGCTCTCAACCACAAGGTTGCCGGTTCGACTCCTCCACTCCCACAAGGGATGGTGGGCTGCGCCCCCTGCAACTAACAACGGCAAACTGGAGCTGAGCTGTGCCCTCCACAACTAAGATTGAAAGGACAACAACTTGACTTGGATAAAAAGTCCTGGAAGTACACACTGTTCCCCAATAAAGTCCTGTTTGCCTTCCCCCCCCACCAAAAAAAGAGAGATGCGTGGAAGAGGCAGGGTTGGGACTTGAACTTCAGTGGGTCTGAGACCAAAGCCAGAGAATTAAACCATGTTTCTGTTTCCCATGGTTCCTGCTGGTGGGGAAGGAGGGTAGAGAAAACACGCTGCTATGTCATCTATGAAATAAGATGCGGACACAAATACACCAGTGCACAATTTATTAGAAGAAAGCCAAGGCCTCGTGCTGAGTGCTCTAGGGGTCCAAAGAAGCAGAAAATCTGAAATCTCTAAAAGCCCTTTTTTTCTCCAGCTCCTCTGTGGTTTGCAGTCCCCAAGCCAAGCCTCCCCTTAATCCAATTAAAATGGACTTGTTTATGCTTATCGGCTCTTTATTTGGTTTGTTAAAAACATGCAAATTACCCAGAGGCCTCTTTGTCCCCTGAACTAAAGGCATCCATAAAACTATTACGTTAAATCAAATTAAATGCAGCTGCTGGAACTTGAGTGTGGTAGAGCAGAACAGAAGCCAGAAAGGGGAGGGCAGGATTTTGCCGGGGAGAGAAGAGATCTAGTCTCCTCACTTAGCCAGCTCCCCTCAAAGCATTGCAAGTGTGGGTAGGAAAAGAGATACCATTTGCCATATGCCGGACCTATAGTGTGTCATTAAATTATCTCAGTAAGTGTGCAGGGTGGGCGCGATTGGACCCATTATGCAGATGAAGGAACTGAGGCTCCGAGAGGTGAAACCACTTGTCCAGAAGGTCACAGAACTGGGAAATGACAGAGACAGGATTTGAGCCTTGGTCTGTCTAAACCCTTTGCCTGGAATCTTGCACTCTCAGAGCTTAAAGCGTCCTTAGAGGCTATCTGGCCAAAAGGAAGGCTCTGGAAACACACAAACCTGAGTCTCCATATCCTTAAAACCTAACCATGCCAGCCTCCCAGGGTTTGGGTAGGAGTCAATGAAATGATGTGTGTCTTAAGTACCTGGCACATAGTAGGTACTTGTTATATGCTAACTTCTGATAACTATACTGCTGTCAAAACCCAACTCCTTCCCCTTCCTATTTTTCAGAGGGGAAGGCTGAGACCCAGAAAGGCAATACGACCTTTTCAAGGTTATAGAGACACTGTGACAGAACTAGGACGCAAACTCAAGTCTCCTGCCTCCTGGTCTAGCTTCTGTGTCAGACCCTGCACTGCCTCTCCATTTTGCAGATGAAAAAACTGAGGCACAACGTGTAAGAGGCACTCAGTGGCCAGGGCCCCCATCTCAGTAGCTACCACGTCCTGGACTCAGATCTTGGCACCACTGTTCTTTAGCTGTGTTGCTTGAGCACATGTCTTAAACTAAAAACCTGTTTCCTCTTCTTTAAAAATGGGGCTTATCACCCCTGTCCAAGTGAACATTTGGGGTGGAGTGAGGTCCAGCAGGTGAAAAGTCTTCTGGAAGCCAGGACCACCTATAAACAACACTCTTCAAGGAACATTTGGGGAACAGCATGAGCATCTGTTCTCGTCATCTCTAACGACCCAGGATGGGTTTCTAATTCCTGGCACCGCTCAGACCCAGGGGACACAGCTCAGGGAGAGCAGACATCCAGGCCCAGGATTCCGGGCAATGCTAATCCTATTACAGATGCATTAGCAACCTTAGGGGATCGCATGAAGCACCACCCACACGGCACCCACACCATGGAGCTTTTCTACCCCCATGGCTAGCTGATCCCCAGGTTCTCAGAAATCTGGGAAGCAATTTCACATGAGTGAGCTGAAAAATCACGTGCGACTGTTTGCAGGAGCCTGATTCCAGCACCCCCATCCCTCCTGGGCTTCATGGTTCAATGATAATCGGCTTGAAGTCAGACAAAGGTAGGTTCAACTCCCCTCACCCTCGTCTCACCAGCCCGGTCCCCTTGGACAAGCGACTTCACCTCTCTGAGCCTGCTTTGTTCCTCTGTGAGATGCAGAATCATTGTCAATAATTACGGAAGAATTGTTCGTATTGATAAGCGTGATCATCATGACGCTTTCATTCCAGTTTTTAAGAGCTCAAGTCTCTTGGGAGCAGCATGAAAAGTCTTCAAGAATCAGGGGAAGCTCCTCTGGAAATTCTTAGGGAGCTGTTGGTGTTCTGAGTACAAGATCTTTGTCCAATTGGCCCCATGAGCCCCTATGCCTGGGAGGAGAGTAGGAGCTGTTATATGAGGGGAAGAATGATGTGGTATTCTGCCGACAGGAGAAATGGGATTGTGCAGCAAGACGATGGGCTGAAGCCAAGCGATTGACCTGAGGGAGAAGTTTTCAATTTCTTTAGCACACACAAAAAAAAAACTGTGTCCGGAAGCCCAGCTCCTGGATTCTGCCAGATGAGGTGCAGACCCCCTTCCCTCTACAACACTGAGGCTTACCACCAGATGCTAGGAGGACGTAACATGGGGAGAAGAAAATAAAAGCTGCTTCTTTACCAGAACCAGGACTTATAGCAGAAGGGGAGAGGGGTTCTGAAGAGTGGACCAGGTACGTGTTTACTTGGTTTTCCCTCTACCGCTTTGCTCCAGGTACATTGAGAATGGGGGTGGGTGGGGTTTCTCTAGATCACAGCTCCATCTCACTGGCTTTCTAGGGCACCCTCAGGTGGCGTGGATGTGTGGTGCAAGCAGCAGGGCAGCCGTGACAGAGGAACAGGTGACCTTCAGACCAGCTGGGGTGCGTCATCCCAGTTACAGCTGGAAAGAGGGCAGGGTGGGGGTGTGGGGCGGGGAGGCGGGTTACATTCGGGGGAGCAGAGGGAAAGCCAGTCAGCCAAGCCCAGCGCAAGGTCCTCTTTCCATGGTTTTCCACTCATTCTCGCGGGACCAGGCAGAATGGAGACATCTTTCCACACAGAAGAGCAGAGGGCCCTCGGGAGCTCCAGACTCCTCCACATTCTCCTGAGACCACCAGACCAAAGCCCCCTCCACATGCTCAAAACCACCCCAGGAGAAAAGCAGGGGAGGGCAGCATATCGGAGAGGATGTAGGTTTATCCAGGGGAGACTCAACTCAGGAACCCATAAAACTCACATTTGGACGAAAATGGTAAAACTGGTTAGTTGAGCTTGCTGGGACTGCTGTAGCAAAGTACCACAGACAGGGCGGCTTAACAACAGAAATGTGTCGTCTCAGTTCTGGAGGCTGCAAGCCCCAGATCAAGGTGTCAGTAAGGTCTGTGACTTCTGATCTTTGGATCCGCTTCAAGCCTCTCTCCTTGGTGGCCACCTTCTCTGTTCACGTCATCTTTCCTCCATACCTGTCTGTGTTAAAACTTCCCATTTATAAGGACACCAGTCATATTAGATTAGGACCTAGATTAATTAGGATTAGATTAAAGACCTGATTTTAACTTGATTACCTCTGCAAAGCAAGACATATTCTGAAGTACTTGGGGTTGGGACGTCAAAATATGAATTTTAGGGGGACACAATTCAACCCATAACATGGGTAAAGCTCAGGTTTTTTTGTTTTTTGTTTTGTTTTGCTTTCTGCCAGTGCAGTGGGGTGGGGGGTGGGCGATGGAAGGGTTTGAGAGGGAGGTTATAAAGAAGACCAGATCAGCTACAGACAAAGAAATTCCATTTTCTTCACACACCCAAATGGTAGCGAGCATTCAATGTGCCACCCCAATACATAATTTAGGCAGATTTGTGCAGCCTCCTGAATCAATGGCCTGGATTAGGCACGGCCCCCAGAGATAATAAAGCAAATACAGTCTTGTCACTCCAGTAAAAGAAAAAAAAATGAAATAAAACATTACAACAGTGAGCGCTAGCAACTTTTAAAGCACATGATATTTTCCAGGTACTGTACGTGTATTATTTTATTGAATCTTCATGCAACCCTAGGAGGTATTTCTGTTACACTTCCAATCTTACGGATGGGGAAACCGAGGCTCAGAGAGGAAAAGTGATGTCCCCAAATGGGCCTGACTCCAGAGCCTGCGTGTAGTCTCACCGCCCACCCCACCAGCTCCTTTCCTGAGCTTTTCTTAAAAACTCCAAAGAATGCTTTCCTCTGCTCCAAGGGAAGAAGCGATTGGTGGTGCAGGGACCCAGAGACCAGGCTTCTGGGCAAAAAGTTCAGATTAATCAGATCTTCCAGCTTCCCCGAGCTTGAGCGTCAGGCTTCAGAGCTCAGCTCTACCTTAGCTTCTTCGGGGAGAACCCAAAAGGGGATTACAACAATAAAAATATTTCTAAAAAGAAACACAACCTAAATGTCCATCAACAGGGGTTGGCTAAATAAACAGTGGTACGTCTACGAGGTCTCCTAGGCAACCACTGGACTAATCAATGCGATATAGCAGAGCTCTTGGTGACTTGATTACACAGTGGATAAAAAGGTTATAGAACAGAATTATCTACAAATCTTTTTGCGGGATAGATCTTGAAAGATATACAGACTAGACTGTAGATCGCAAACAAAAATATTAATCCCCACATTGTCCCTGAGGTTTCAAGTGATTTTCCTTTTCTTTTTTCTTATTCATATATTTTGATTTTTGTTTTGTTTTGTTTTGCCAAAGACTGTGCATTACTTAATATAAAGAAAAGGAGGAAGTCATCACTCTCAACAGGGGGTGGTGTTTAAAGCATTTTGATTTTCTAAGAAATAAGTTCCTGGTTTCTAAGAGCTGTCCCCTCTCAGGCCCCCACTGTATTTTTGCGCAGATCTGAGAGTCTGTGTTTCCTCGCAACAAGAAAGGGAATCGGCAGCCTGAGCAGCTTGCTTGTTATTTTTTAGAGCGTCTCCTGCCCACCACAGGATGCTCCTTTTCTTCCTGACATAGAACCCTGATTGTGTTTGAATGTTCACTCCTCTCCTTTGTTTTCTGGGTAGATCCCGATTGGTCAAAGCCATCTCCTTTCCCTGTCACTGATTGGTCTAGCAGTAGCCATGTGACTCGGTTCCAGCCAAAGAAATCTGAAGGGAGCTCTGCTGGGGGCCCTGGGAGAGATTCCCTTGCAACATATTGAAACGTTCTCTCCTCTGCTGCTCCATGCTACATAAGATGGAAACTAGCTTCTGTCCAGGAGAGATGCCATCCTGAGGACAAAACCCAGCCTCTGAGGATGATAGAACACAGAGAAGGAAACACGCTGGGTCCTTGATGTCATCATCCAGCTACTGAATTCCCACCCTGCAGGTGTCCTTATTACGTGAAGGAGTGCGCTTTCTCATTGCTTCAGCCATTTTGAGTGGAGGTTTCTGTTACTTGCAGCCAAACGCATCCTAATTGATGTTATCTTATTTCTTTCGGCTTGTGCTTGGTTGATTTCAGACCGTGAGCCCAAAGAGAAATGCCAACTAGAGTGGATAATGAGACTTTCATTCGTGTCATTTGTATTCCCAGCCTTTGAAGATACACCAATTTTGTGAGAAAAAGACTGAGCTGTTAATGCGAACAGACAGAGCAGGGAACAAAGGCACTGGGCAGGGGGACTCTAGATGCTTGTCCTCGCCCATCTCTGATGGCTTGTGGGACTAGTTTCCCATCAGGGACCCTCAACTCAACTGACCTTAAGGACCTTGTCATCTGACACGTTAAGATTGAACAAGCTGTTTCCACGGGTCTGCCTGCATCCTTGAAGATGCTACGGTCAGGGGAGCAGGATAAGGTTTACAGTCCAGGAACCAGAAAGGGGTGACATTTCACATTCCAACAGGATTGATGATTCCATCAATCCCCGGAATGAACCTGGACGGGGATCAGGAAACCCTCACTCCATTCCCAATTTCTTGTCCCTTCCACCTGCCTCAGTTTCTGCAATTCCACCTTTGGCGTGCCATTCTTTTGAGTAAAGTAGTGCCATCTCCTGCTGCTCTTTCAAAGGAGGGAAAGAGCTGTTGGATCAGATCACTCTCTTACTTTGAGGAATCAGGGATGTGGGAGCAGTTTGCTGACAGCTGCACCCTGGCTGCCAGAATCAACCTCAATTCAGCAACTCCAGCCAATAAGTGAGTCCTCTCTCTCTGACTCTTGAGAGATCCACGGCTTTATAACAGGAAGTCTTTCTCTGTTCTTTACTAATTGCTCTGTACCTAATTTATTTAACTCTGGAAGCAGCATATCTAGTGAAAGAATGTAAGCCACAAAGCGACACAGATATGGGTTCAAATCTCAGCTCTTCTATGCACTGATACATTGTAAGATTCATGAAAGTAAGGATGGTGACAGCTGCCATATCCCCTAGCACAGTGACTGGCATGTAGTAGGTGCTCAGTAAAAATTCGTGGATGGATGGATATCTGTGTGGTTTTGGGAAACTTATGTAACCTCTTTGAGTTTCAGCTTCTTCATTTCTAAAGTTACAGTGGGTTTACCCTGCAGGCTTCTAATGAGGATGAAATGGGATGATGGGTGTGGAGTTGCCTCTGGCTGTTCGTCACCATGTCTGAAATGTCATCACTGGTCACTCCTACCCAGTAAAGCACAGGGGCCTGGGCAGTGGCCTGGGCATCAAAGTAAACTGCCTGCCATCGACCAGGGGCTCACAGGCTATTACCAGCCACTAGCTAAGGGTGAGTGCCTCCTTTCCCACCTTCCTGTGTGTGTCCCCATTCAGCAGCGCCACCATCGGGGAGCCATCAATGGATGCCAGGATCTCATTCATTCATCCAGATGTTTGCTATATGGGCACCAAACAACTGTATGGTGGACACCACGGAAAAGATAATCCTGGGTTCTGCCTCTGTGGGGACAGAGTCCCAGAGAGCCGTTTCCAGGCTCTCAGCCTCACGTGGAAAGGTGCTGGCTCGGGTAGTAGATGGCCATCAGCTGTGACTAGTTGGCCATCAGCTGTTACCGGTCAACCATTAACCACTGATATAACTGCCGTGGCTACGCTGGTTGTGGGTTGGTTGGCAGAGAAGCAGACGGCAGATTAAGCATCATGTGGCTCCTGCTTCCTGTGTCTCCAACCCAGCCGCCAGCGAGAATATATAGTGGTATGAACCCCCTATCTGTGGCTCTGTGGGTGTTCCTTTTTGGCCTCACCATATCCTGTGTTCTTGTGCGCGGAGCAGGAGCTGAGATCCTGCATGACAGCCTCTCTCAGAGGTAGGCATCTGGGCTCCTGGGACCCTTGGGTGTCAGGTATCTGGCTGTGCTTTTGGCCATCGCATCACCCAGTGCCCAACACAGACCTGGCGCCCAGTTGACTGCTCCTCCATGATTTCGAAGTGGAAGGATAAATACAGGAAGTTTGTGGTCACGGTTGTACCAGCCAAATCCTTAACAGAGTCCTGGGCCGGAAAAAAACTACAAAACAATAAAAGCAGGGGGAGGAGAGGGAGGGAGGCATCTGGTTCCTTTATTTTCAGGCTGCAATTAATCAGACAAAGGAGAAAGGAAAGCTGAGGGAGGAGAAGCACTTAATGGAAACTTCCATCGTGTGTGACTTTCTAACGGAACAGGGGAAAGAACTGTGGCTTCTCCACTTACAACTAAGTGGCCTGGGGCCTCAGTTTCGATGTCTGTGACGTGGGGGTACTCGTACCATTCCCAAGTGTCATCAGTATGGAAAAAAATGTGAAAACACTTTACAGACGGTGTATTATAATAGTGCTTATCATGAAACAACGATGGTGATAAAAATAATGTCCACTTGTGGTTATTTCTTCATTCGTTCACCAAAAATACTGTGAGCACTTTTTCTGTGCCAAGCATTGCTTTGGGTTCTAGGGATACAGAGGTGAGCCAGACAGACACGGTCCCGGTTCTGAGGAAGCTCACGGCCCGGTAAGGGGACAGACTTAAGGCAGCGAAACACATAAATAGTTATTCCAGATGGCAGGAAGTACTATGATGAAAATAAAACAGGGGATCTGATAGACAGAGAACAGGGGTGGGGGGCTGCTTGGAGTGACAGGATGGGTCAGGAAGGATCCCTCTGAGGAAGGAGGTGACATTTGAGCTGAGACCTGGGCGAGAAGGAAGCACCAGTCATGCCAACAGTGGTCCGGGGCCAGAAGGAACAGCAGATGCACAGGCCTGCGGTGGGAACAATCTTGGATGTATTAGTGTCGTTTGGGTCTGTTTGTTGTTTTTGAGAGTCAGAAAGGCTTGCCTGGCTGGAGAGCAGCATGAGGTGACAATGAAGGAAGTGCTGCTGATCTTCCAGGGCTTTGCCAGCCCTAGTGAGGGGTTTGGATGATTGTACTCTGTGATGGAAGTTCGCTCGGGCTGCTTTGTGGAGAGTGGGTTGTGGGGGGCATGCCTGGAAGTGGGGAGACCAGTGAGGAAGCTGATGATTCCGGTGCAGATGAGAGAGAGTGGGGTATGTGAGCCTGGCACCTGCTAAATGCCTACAAGTGGCATCTCATTTAATCCTCACAACAACCCTGTGAGTAGCAGATTCTTGTACCCATTTTACAGATGTTAAAACTGAGGCTTTGGAGAGGTTGAGTAGCTTATCCAAGATCATAACACTTAATCCTAGCCCTAACCTTAGCTGATACAAATGGTGGAGCTGGAATTCAAGCCTAGGCGGTCTGACTCCTGAGCCCATGTGATCCTGTGTCATAGTCATCAAAGGCCCTTTGAGTCAGGGGACAGGGCTGGGGTGGCCCCTGGGAGGGCTCAGTCCTTCCTGAGACCCTGCCTCTTTGGATGGACCCTGCGGGGAACCCCTCCCTCTGAGATGCTCTTTTGAATCAAAGAGAAGTCCCCAGACAGACCTGGCCCTGTCCAGAGCACCAGTGGAAGTGGGAAGTCATTCCTGCAGAACACCATGAATTAATCTCCTCTTAAAAATACTTTCATTGAGGCATAACTTGCTCTAGTAAGTGCATTCATCTTATACGTACAAACACCTGGGTTTCTACATGTGAAGACAGCAGCGGAACCACCATCTAGATAGTACAAAGGGCAACCCTCACCTGTATCCAGGACAATTTCAAAGGGTAAAGTTTGAGACCCAGACACAGCATGCCTCCCCTTCAGTCAGGATTCTACTGGAAACCCCCCAGTGCCTCCCAGGTCCTGACAAGTGCAGGTCTACCCCAAAGCCTTTGTCAACACTCTAAGAAGTGAAGAGGGGCCTTAGTGAATGGCCAGGTCTCTAGAATGGAGGTGCTTTCAAAGTCACTCCCATGAGCATTTCCACACATATCTTATCTCATAGCAGTCAGTCATTGAGGTAGGAGGTCTCAATCTTATTTGCTAAGAAGCCTCGGTTTCACTATCTGTAACTTGGGGATATGGGAAGGGATGAAGTCGAAATCAATGAAGTCGAGTCTCTTCTAAACTCAAAAATCCTAAGGTTCTCAGGGCTGCGAGGAAGTGACTAGGTCCTCCAGACACCACTTCCTCCCTCCAAAGGACAAAGCATCCCCCACCACCTCCTCAAATTCTGACCCTTGAAAGAGAGTATATGACATACTTGCCCTCCTCTTCCAGGGAAGAGGCTCCTCAGAGGAGTTTGTGTTTGCAAGTTACTTTAGAGTCTGTTTGACTCTAGTCTTCTCTTCTAGTCTGTTTGACTCTAAAGTAACTTGCAAACACAAACTCCTCTGAGTTTGAATCCCAGCTCTGTCACTTACTAGCTGTGTGACACTGGGCAAGTCCCTTCACCTCTCTGAACCCCCATTTCCTCCTCTGTACATGGAGATAGCAATGGCCCCTACCACAAATGTCGCTGTAAGGATTCAACGAGATCATGAAAGTAAAGTTCTTGGTGGCACCCAAACCTTGGATGTGCTCAATTCAGATGACCCACGATTAATGTTGTGTTGCTTTTGTTGAAGCTTTGAGCACAAGGTGAGTGATCTGTAGACCTGTGTTTCCTCCTCCCTCAGCACCGCTCTCCTCGCCCCCACCTGCCCATTGACCAGGTCTCTAGAGCAGTAGCAGGCTGACACACCTGGGGGTATCCCATCTCGCGGGGGGGGGGGGAGAGACTGCTGGAAGATCCCCCAGGACAGAACGCCGTGACCTCCAAGGTTATACCCCAAGTGCAAGCGCTGGGAGTCTTTGCATAAATTCCCCAGAGCCACCACCAGCAATTGCAGCATTAATATGCCTCCATTCCTTGTAGGTTAATATATGGATTATTTATAGGGCTTTATTGTGTGCCCAGAGGGCTCCCCTGAGCAATATAATTGTGCATTGGGAGGTAAATTTGAATAATATTTACAATTAATTTCCATCAATAAAGCAACGCACCAAGCCCTCTGTACAGCTGAAATGGTCCCTGGGTTGCTTTCCCACTAACCACTCCCCTGAGAAAGCGTGGGGAGCTTTTAAATCTCTCTCCAATAGTCCACGTCTCAGGCTGTACCTTTGTTCCCCAGGCCAAGCACCATCGCACTCATTTGGAGGCAGCAGCAGCCCCCACCCCGAGCTGCCCCTCCTGCCCCTCTCCACTTGTCATCCCCAGAATGGCCCAGGCATCGGGCATCACTTCAATACCAGGTCTGAGCACGGCACTAACCTGCACAGAGCTTCCCCTTCAATCTCAGGGGCCCACGGTCTGGCCCTGCCTCCCCTCCATCCTACATGGTCCATGCTCTGTCTACCTGCTCTGTGGTAGCCCCCATCCCCTTCCAGCCCCTCAAGTTCACTCTGCTCCTTCCCACATCAACACCGCTGCCCTGCCCATTCTGTTTCCTCCACCTGGAGCACCTCCTGCACCTCCCACGGAATCAGTGCTTCCCTGTCATTCACCTCTCCAGGGTCTCTTCCCCGAGAAAGTGTCCTTGACCTCTGGACAAGGTCAGAGCCCTCGACAGTGTGTGCATTGCACTTACTGTGCTTCTTTCCCCTTCAGAGTGTGGGGTTTTGTTCTGTGTTGTTCGTAAATGATTGGCCGTCTCTCCCACTCGCCAATAAATGAGCTGAGAAGGACAGAGATTGCACATGGCCCGAGCATCCCAGTAGTCCCAGTACCGACTACAGGGCCTGCCAAAGCGTAGGTATTTCATAGGTTTTTATGGAATGGTTCAATGGGTGGAGATAGGGAGAGAGAGGTGCTTGTGTTAATGGACGGGGAGGTGGATGGATGGACGTGTGAATAGATGAGTGGATGGATGAACAGGGGAAATGATGGGTGGACGAATGTGTAGATGGAAGCGTCTGTCCTTGGATGGCCTGACGTGGTGCCAAAGAGCACAGACTTGGCAGTAGGGCATCCTGGAGTTCAGTCTCCTATCTGCCATGGCTTCCTATGTTATCTTGGGTAAGTCACTACCTGTCATATATCCTTGGTTGCTAGGGAAACTAAACAAGTGGAGGGAAGTTTTTTTCAAGATGCATACTTCTTGAAGTCCAAGATTTAGGGAATGGTAAGTTGGGAATTTCAGGGTTTCTCCTACAGGCTCACCACAATAGCTGTGTGACTTTGGACAGGTCACTTGGCCTCTCTGAGCCTCGACTGCTATTCTGTGAGGTGGACAGGGAAGGCAAGGGGGAGTTTGTGGTAGGAAACTGCTGCGCTGAGCCCCACTCTTGCTTCAGTCTCTTCCTTCCAGAGAAACTTCGTCCTCAAAGGGAGGAAGCAAGCAAGCCCTCTATTGAGTTATTTCATGGCTTCTTGGTAGTTCTGAATACCACACCCAGCAGCAATTATCCAAATCTGGGGTTTGGCAACCACAGGCCCAGGGTACTCCGGCTTCAGCCAGAGCATAGCATGTTAGGGAGGAACGGGAGAGGGAGGCCAGTGGTAGGAGTTGGGAATGAATCACTGATGACTTCCATCCAAGCCGAGCACCACTTCCTTTAGCCGATTTCTCAAAGGGCACCTCCCAAAACCTCAGCTCCCTCATCTGTAAAATGGGAAAGGCCTGGGTGAGATGATTTAAAGGGCCCTCATAGCTCTCACTATGGGATTCTCTCTTCTCTCACCCATCCTGGCCCCGAAGCTCCTGCCCACCTTCCCTTTTGTCCCCCCCGCCCCTTCAATCCTTCTGTCTTTCTCTCCTTCCTCTCAAGGGCTGAAGAAGCTGGGAGCTCAGGCAGCAAACCTGGTTGAAAGGCCAGCTCCATCATTTACTAGCTGTGTGACCCTAAATAAGTGAGGTCCGCAATCCAATCCCCCCTTTCTGCATCCCCCACGTGCATCTGCTGGTCCTCTTCTCAGAACTATTCTGAGGGTTTCATGACATTTTGTGCCTACACATGGAAGAGGCTTAATAAATGTCAGATTCCTTTCCTTCATCGTCACTCTCCTTTTTTTTCGGGCTTCCCTCACCCTTCCCTCTCCCGACCTCAAACACCACCTTCTCTTCTAGCCCCTCTGCCTGTTTCCCAGCATCCCCTGGGACCACCCACCCCACCCACCCCACCCAGGGCGCAGCACTGTGGCCCTATGCTGAGTCCCAGCCACCAAGGGAGGGCTCTCGGGCACCACGTGAGCTTGTCTGTAGAGTAATGCAGGTGAACACACCTTGGGAACCACAGGGACGTGGTGTGTGACCGGTGGAGATGAACACACCTTGGGAACCACAGGGACGTGGTGTGTGACTGGTGGAGATGCTCAAAAGAAACGGTAGGGACGAGAGTGAAGGGGATGTCATGTTTGTATTTAAGCATTTGATGGGAACCTACAGTTAGAACAGGAAGACCCGTGGAGCGGCCAGAAAAAGGAGGTCTAACCCGAAGGAGGAAGACAGCTGGTTTGAATTTTGCTCCTGTTCATCAGCTTTTCCAACAACAAAATGATTTCCTGGCTCCCCCAGCCTGGCCGGTGTGCAGCCGGGAGACGTGAGGCGTGGAGCCCAGCGTCCTGGGGGGGTCAGAGGCCCGAGTGGCCGACGACTGTCTCTGGGACCTAGAACACGTCCCATGCTGCCTTGTACTTTAGTTACTTCACCTGTGAAGTTGGAGAAGGAGGTGCTGGGGGGTGGGGCCCTGGGTGATAGTTAAAGCCCCCCTTTTGTTCCCAAACTGTCCTAGTACAGATTGCTTAAAGCAATCGGAAGCCCCAGCTTGGGATCAATTCAGAATTGGCTCATCATAAACACAACAACCCAACCACGAAAGAACAGTTTGTCTCTTAACGAGGTGTGATTCCAAACAGCCCGTGGCCTCAGGAGCTTGCCCAGCGCCTATGGAGACATTACATCTGTTCACCGCATCTTGGAGAATTGGCTTCACGATGAAGCGGCTTGGAAGAGAACAGAATGCGGCCCCTCAGAGGCCAAAGGGCCTCTGGCCCACAAGGGCTACTTCCTGCCAGGCCTGTCTCTCCACTGCCTTCCCTGAGATCTCAGGGGTGCAGGAGCGGGTGGGCGTGTGTGGACGGGTGTCAAGGGAGCTGGAGGCCAACTGCATTTTCTTTGCCATTTTGGGTCATTTTTGAAAACTATTTGCAAAGCTGGCTTCAAGGCCACTCGGCTGTTTACATTAATCGTCTGAGGAATGTATTTTCATGGTCCAAAACCCAAGCCCTTCTCAGAACCGTAAGATTCCACAGCCTTATCTGAGCCAGACAGGCCTAGGTTCAAATCCAGGCTCTGGCAGAGACCAGCTGGGTGCCCTCTGGCAACTTACTTAACCTCTCTGAGCCTCTGTTACCTTATATGTGAAAGGGAAGTAATACGTAATTGTACCTAACTCGGGGCAGCTGTGAGGAATAAATGAGATACATGTAAAGTGCTTATCATAGGAAGTGCTAACTAAATGTAGGCTATCATTAGAGTCTAGAATATTCTCAATAGATACATTTTCCCTAGGGCCAGACAGAGCCTCTGACTAGCTGTGTGCCCTTGGGCCAGTTACTTGTCTCCTCTGAACCTCATCTTTGTCATTTGTAAATGGGGAAATAACACTCTGTAGCACCGGAAGCTGTCCTACGAGAGGAGAAAAAGCAACATGGCTGCATACAGGACGAGCTCTGTGCCCCTGGCACCCCATGGCCTGCCTCTCAGGAGCACAGTTCCAGGAGTCAGGCTCCAGACTCCGCTTTGAGTTCGGCGTCTGAGCCCTTGGACACGCTTATCAGCCCTCGAGGCGCTCCCAGGTTGCTTCCAGAAGCTGATTTTGAATGAGTCTCCAGCAAGTCTTTAGGAAGTTGAGGCGGAGGAGAAGCGCTCCTTACTCACCTCTTGTCCCAGAGTGTTTTACTCTGAGCAGCTTCAGTCAGAGCCAGGGAAGGGAAGGAGGGAGGAACCCCTGGGATGGGTGGGGGCTGCTGGTGAAGCTGGCCCCTCAACCCAGGCCCCTGGGAACAACTGCAAAGTGAGAACAGGGCTTGGGGAAAAGGACAGGCACCACCTCCACGCTCAAAATAGCTATATCCCAAAGCACCATCACGCTCAGGTCTAGGGTAAGCTGCTTCTTGCCACACCCTTTGAAGGGCCCCAATTCCTCACTGCACCCCACTTGTCTTGCCCTCACAAAGAGCCCACATGGCCCCTCAGGACCTGTTCCCCGTCTTCTCAACTGATCTGAAAAACAAATTCATCATCCTGGGAGTTCACGGGCTCATACGTCATCTTCCCCTCCCAGGTAACTGTGTATTTACATGTGCCTAACCCAGAGGAAGGGCTTGAGTGGCGGGATTTCTGGCTGGCTATTGCACAGGTATGTGGGGCGAGGTGTGATGTGCATCACACTGGGTTTGCTCCAACCGCCTCTGCTACACTCGGAACGGACCCCGTCAAGTGTTGGTGTCATTCCTGGGGAGCACACGGTAGAGCGCGTAATCTCACTTTTAATGCTGAGCGCAGCTCATGGCAGTGTTTTGAGAATTCTCCCTTTTTTTGCTTTGTGTCAGTCAAAGCTGGTCTCCCCAAAAGCAAGGGATGCTGGTCCAAAGCTATGAACCACACAGCACACCCTGTCCACCATGCCACTGGAAGAAAGGGGTCCTGAGCCCTGGATGCCCAGCTCCAAACATTGTTCAGCCCCGTACAAACTATGGTGGGCATTGGTGGGTACTGAAGCGGTCCCTGCCATAGTCTTGAGAAGGCAGAGCTTTGGACTCCAAGGTGGGGAGTGTCCATTAGGGTCTCCCAGGTGAGGATCAGAGCATGCTGGTCTCCCTCCCGTTCATCGAGGACCTCTCATTGAGCGACGACATCTTGGTAAAACTCCTGTGGCTGGGGTAGGGGGAGTGGCCCGTGTCCTCACTCAGAGCATTAACCAGGCGGGAGAAGAAGGCCACCTTGAACTTCTTGAAGTCCTGACCCATGAAGACATACAGAATGGGGTTCATGCAGCTGTTGGCAGTGGCGATGGCCGTGGCCAGGGGCAAACCCAAGCTGAAGACGGACCCAGGCATGGTGGAGTGGTGGAGTTCCAGGAGGTAGAGCGTGTGGTAGGGGCACCAGCAGAAAAAGAAGGTGACGATGATGGTCATGATGATCTTGAAGGGCTTCTTGGTCTTGGCCAGGCGGTTGCGTCGCAGCTTGCAGACGATGGTGAAATAGCAGGCTGTGATGATCAGGACCGGGATCAGGAAGCCACAGAGGAAACGGGTGACGGTCACCACCATGTGCCGGCCAAACGCCACCGAGTCCAGTCGGGAGGAAGAGGACGACGGGGAAGAGTTGGCCGCTGACAGGCTGAAGTTGTTGAAGCAGGATATCTTCCCGTGCAGATGCGCTGTGTCCCGGAACACGAGGGATGGGGAACTCAGGAAGAAAGCCAGGAGCCAGATGACCACGCAGGCCACGTAGGCCAGACGCACGTTGCGGTGGTTCTGGGACCAGACAGGGAGCAGCACCGAGATGCAGCGGTCGAAGCTGATGACGGTCAACAGGAAGACGCTGGTGTACAAGTTGTGCATGAGCAGGAAGCTGCTGATCTTGCACATGGCCGTCCCAAAAATCCAGTGGTAGTCCATGGCGGTGTAGGCAATATGGATCGGGAGGAAGAGGTTGAACAGGAAGTCTGCCACCGCCAGGTTGAGGAACCACACGGTGTTCACCGTCTTCTTCATCTTGAAGGTGGCCATGAAGATCACTAGGCCATTGCCCAGGATCCCGAGGAAGCAGATGATGCTGTAGACCACCACCAGGAAGATCCTGACCGCTCTGCTTTCGGGGGGCGAAAGCTCCTCCAAAACCATGATGGTGCTGACCTCGTCAGGGTAGTCATCGTAGGAGATGTTGTAATCCTCGTCCCCCATTCTCTGCAACGAGGAGACAGGGGTCATTAGAGGAACCTTGAACGCACGTGTTAAGCGTCAAGAGGATGATCAACACCAGCAAGACGGACATGGTTCTCCTCGGTTCTGAGCAAGGCCGGTTGGTGGTTTAACTACTTCCTGTTTCGCTGTTTTTACTTATTTAATGAACACCTCTCTGGCACCTCCTATGTACCAGGTGCTATTCTAAAGGTTTGATATATATAAACTCTCTTTGTCCTCCCAACAACTCAGTGAGGTAGGGAGGTTACGAACCCATTTTTCAGATGAGGAAACTGAGGCACAGAGAGCTTAAGTTACTTGCCCAAGGTCATACAGCTGGGAATCAAGCCCCAGGTTCAGAGTCTACCCTTTGGACAACCATGTTCTGCTGCTACTCTGGGACCCTCCCATTCCCCTTACAGTCTGGTGGGGGAGACAGTCATTAAAAAGTTCCTTAATCATGGACAAATCTCAACGCTGCTAAGTGCAATGAAGAAGACGAGCACAGCGCCACGAGCTTGGTTCCAGCCATGTTTCCCAATCCCAGGGGACAGTTATGCTGGCATTCTCTGGGGCTCTCACCTTGTCAGTGGTCCCCCGCTGGTGCCTTTTGGAAATAGTTCAGACCACAAGAGTCCCTCCCCGTTCACTGTTATGGTGTCCGAAGCTCTCCAGCGTGGGTTCTCAGGCAATCAGTCCCTGTGCACAGCTGGAAACACCTGCAGGGAAGAACAAGGAGGCAGCAGTTGGATCCTGGTCTAAGGGCCAGAGCGCTGGGTGGACCAGGGGCCACAGAGAATCTATTGTCATTACTTCCAGTTTACAGAAAAAGCAGCAGAGGGCAGGAGAGGTTGAGTGACATACCTAAGGTCACTCGGCTCGGAGTGGTGGAGCCCCTTACACCCTGATCAACTGCTGGACCCTTGATCCCAAACCCCATGTCCCCACCATGGCACACCCATAAATGACAGCCTGAGTCAGGGGTGGTTACAGGGGAGAGTATGGATGGATCGAAGCAAACAGTGCTAGGGCCAGACCCAGAAAACACCATTCCAGGCCATGTTGGGCACCCAGAAGACAGAAGAGGAGCTACCCAGAGCACCCACTATGTGCCAAGAACTGTAACGCCTTTTTCATCTCATTTCGTCTTCCCGGGGGCTCTTCCAGGCCATGTTATTAGTCCTTTTTTGAAGCTGTGGAAACTGAGAGAGAAGCATCATTCTCACTGGGCATTCATTCTCTGGGCCCAGCGTGTCCCGTGAATTAGACACAGACCCTGCTGTCACAGCAGTCTGGTGAGGAGACAGACACGAATACATTCACTGAATGCCTCCTGAGAACGTAACGGGTCCTTCCCAATTGGGAAAAACAGTTGGGTATTTTCCCAATTGATGGGAGAACAAACTGAAACGCTGGGGAGTTTGCAAGCTTGGGAGGTCTGGGAGGCAGTGGTCGTATGCAGGGTTCACGCCCAACCTTGGCCAATCACCAGCCGTGCAGCTTTGAACACGTGATTTCTGCCCCTCTGAAACTCAAGTTTTCTCGTCAGTAAAATGGGAACAGCCACTTCACAGAGTGGAGGTAAGAACCACGGGCATCAGGAACATGGAGCATTTGGCTTAGTGCTGGCACATAGTAAACCTTCAGTAAACGTTAGTGATTACATTACGGCCGAGAGGTAACAGCTGCCAGCCGAGCTGGAATTTGAACCCAGGGCTCTGACACCCCAGAGTCCATGCATATACCACCACCCACGCTCTCCCCATCTTGACAAATGGGCTCCAAACCAGACTGCCAATCAATGCTTCTTGATCAGTTTTTCCACACTTCCTCCGTCTAAATTCATTGCTCGTCCTTAATGGGTTTGCGTTTAATATTTTGTTGCATAAAAGTCATCTTTTGCTTTTATTAAGTAAGAGCCACTTGGGAAATTCCTTTGAGAACTCTGGGCTCCAAGGACTCAGAATTTGAGCTCGGATGTCGTTCCACTCTGCTGGGAGGATATTCCAGAGGTGACCAATGAGGGGTCCCCAGAGCTTCATGGGACACTGGAATTTGGAGAGAAGTCAGGGACACTGCAGCTAGCCCCTCTTAATTGGGGAAATGTGACTGGGTTCATGATAATGATGAATGCCAGGGACTCTGCTGAGCCTGTAATACAGGTGGCCCCACTTTAGCCCATGAGTGGCACCCACAAGGCCGAAGACCCTTGCCCCAGGCATCCAGGCGGGAGGTGGCAGAGCTGGGATTTGAACCAGGTCTGCAGAACCTGGGCTCTTACCACCACCATGGTGCCCTGAAATCATGATCTGATGCCAGCCACTGAGTATATCCTTGAGGAAGGGATGACCGTGTCCCCATCCCCTGTGCCGGACCATGCAGGCCCCAGGAAATGCAGGACAAGGAAATGGCTTTCCTGCAGCCATCACATCCACGTTCCAGCCAGGAAGAAGGGAAAAGACGAAGGAAGGGGACTCCACAAAGCTCAGTTAGTAGCAAGGCACAAGGCAGAGGAAGTGCTGCGGTGGGAGCCAGGTCAGGAAGTCCGAGCCTTCCCGGGGCAGGCGGATTCCCACTAGAGTCCCATGATGCTCAAGTTTTAACCTACTAGCTGAGTTTTCCAGGACAACTATGAGTTAAGAAGGTGGAAGGAGGGCATTCTAGGCCATCTCCCTATGCCCCCCACAACGCCCCTTTGATGGCGGTATGGGGGTGTCTGAGCCTCAGGAGAAGGGCGGAAAGGGGTGGGGACTCAGGCCCAGCACTTTGCACCACAGCGTCTGCAGAAATGTGCCAAGGACACAGATAACGTCATGTCTGGTTCTCCTGCTGTGCAGGAAGCAGCTTGGGGTCAGAGGCCACATCTTTTCATCTTTGAATGGGGGCCAGACTGGGCGCTCACAGGGTGGCGCTGACATCCTCTGGGCATTTCTACCCGGTCACCTCTCACCCCTCATCCTGAGAGCTGAGTGAGTCAGTATCCCCAGTTAGTATGTGTCTTCACCCCACCAAGCCCCTCAGCTCTCCCTGGAGGGGGGCCTCAATCACAGGTTTGCATTCAGCCTCCACTCCGTCCCCACACACATTCCTCTTGTCCTGAGCCTGTTTCTGCCCCCAGAGCAGGAAGTACTGGACTGGTTGGTCAAGGACACAGATTCTGTGACCCAGCCAGGCTGCCAGCATCCAAATCCTCCTTCTGCATGAACTTCCTATGTCCTTGAGCAAGTGAGTTACCTTCTCTGTACCTCTGTAGGGGAAGAAACAGCACTTTTTCCCCTGAGAAACTGGGCTGCTTCCTCATTCTCAATAACCCAAACTCTACAACTGATCACATTTTCCTTTTTTGATGTGGCCCCAAGGAAGCTCAGAGTCACATTTTCAGGTCAAAGGCAGCAACCCCATGAGCCCTGCTGGTCTGCAGGTTTCTGCATTGGTTTTGGTTAGCCTTTATGTCTACATCTAATTATACTTTATATTGGTTTTAGTTCCTCTTGATAATGACTGATGGGTGCACACAAAGCCCAAACAGGACACCAAACGCTTTAATTACATTAGTTCGCACATCCCCACTAACGCCCAGGAGTGGTACTTCTGTTAGTCCCAATGTAAAGGTGGAAAAGTGAGGCTAATGTCACACAGTCAGCTAGTGGCCAATGCACACCCAGGTTGCTCTGACTCCAAGCCCTGCTCTTCCCCACCTTGCTTTCCATGTCTATTCATACCCTGCCTGACCCCTCAGGGTCCCCAGCTCCACCCTCCAGGAACACTCCTCATTGATTTCCTTTGCTTAGTCCCCTCAAGGAATCTCTTTCCCCCAGTTTTCAGGACAATCTGGCTGAGGTCTGAGGCACACATGGGGGTCATTGCCAAAGATGACATTGTCCATCACAGCCCAGGCAGGCATGCGAGCCTGTGGCCAGCCTGTCCCCCTTCCTGCCCTCAGTTCCTCAGGGAGCCCAGGGGGCAGATGAGCTGTCCTGGATCGGCTCCCAGATTCTTCCTGTGACCTTGAACTCACACCCCATTTGGAACCAGGGCCTAGAGCTGGTCTGCTCTGAAGCTCCTTCGACAGACTCCTGAGGCCAGTCCTGGCTGTTCTTTCCTTGGGGCAGTTCCCATAGGTCTCCAGGAGAAAATGTCAGGGAGGAGGTGGTAGAGAAGGCAGGAGACCTGCTGTGACATCTGGGCAAGTAGCTTCTACTCTCTGAACCTCGGTAGTGTAATCTGCAAAATGGGTATAACAGTACATGCCCTGCCTACTTTTCAGGGCAGCTGGGAGGATGAGCTAAGGCAATAAATGAGCTTTTGGAGTTGGGGCTGGGAGGTAGATGGTTTCTAGATCCTCTCTGCCCAGTTCAATAACAAGAAGTTGCAAAAATAGTATTGAGAAGTCCTATGTACCTATCACCCCCATAACAGTGTCTTCATAACTCTGGCACATTACCTGGAATATTGTTTGATGAATGAATGAATGAATGAATGAATGAATGAATGAATGAATGAACAAACAAATGTTTGAAAGAACAAATGGATGGATGAATTCATGCTTTTTCTAGTTCACCAGGTTGATCTGGAAATTAGAAATAATAACAATGACAGTGATGATATCATGGAAAAAACAAAGCCCAATAAAACAAAGGGATTTTAAGGGCCCAGAATATGGCCTCACACCCACCAGTGTTGGACTCTTGGCTCCACAACCTACAAACTGTGTAACCTTGGCATCTTTGTGTCCCCCCCAAAAATTCATGTGCTGAAGCCTAACCTCCAATGTGATGGTGTTAGGAGGCGGGGCCTTTGAGAGGTGATGAGGTCATGGGGGTGGCGCCTCAGGAGTGGGATCAGTGCCCGCATAAAAGGGACTCCAGACAGCTCTCGTCTCTTCCACCCTGTGAGGACACAGTCTAGGAACCAGGAAGCAGGTTCTCACCAGACACCAAATCTGCCAGCACCTTGATCTCGGACATCTCAGCCTCCAGAACTGTGAGAAGTAAATGTTTGCTGTTAAGCCACCCCGTCTATGGTATTCTGCTCCAGCAGCCAGAACAGACTAAGGCCTCTTGCTTAGCCATCTCAAAACTCAGTTTCAATACAAGGGGCTAATGAATGGGGCTAATCCGAGGACCAAGCTCCCGGGTCTCTTGTGAGGCTTGAATAAAGGGTGTTGGTTAAATGCTTGGGCGCTGACTGCCTGGCACATGGAAAGCTCACCGTTGATAATTAAGCCCTTCCTGTGTGCTGGACAACAGGCCACTTATTTCACACACGGGTCTCACCCAGTCCTCATGACAGCCCTCCAGGGTTAAGAAATGATTATACCCATTTTCAGATGGGAACACCAAGGCACAGGAAGGTAAAGTAAGTTCTGTGAAGCGTTTTGCAACACTGTGGAGCTTACAGCCACTATTGTTTTTGTTTTTGTCGTCGTCGTTGGTAGTGGTGGCTCTGTCTATGAGTGTCCACCAGAGTTTTCTATTAGCACCCGGTTCTGACCCCTCTTGCCTCCTTCATC
Source organism: Rhinolophus ferrumequinum (assembly GCF_004115265.2). NCBI lineage: Eukaryota > Metazoa > Chordata > Mammalia > Chiroptera > Rhinolophidae > Rhinolophus > Rhinolophus ferrumequinum. The sequence goes on along the minus strand of NC_046308.1, from coordinate 14,937,411 downwards.
TCCACTCTGTCCAGTTCCCCAGGGCTCTCTCTGTGATGCTGACCATGTCCTACCCGCCCCCCAGGCCACCGCCCCCATCCCCCCACAGAAGGCCTGCTAGATAACAGACACTCGCTCTTCCCCAGCCCCCTGCTTAGATCTGGCATACAGCAAGTGCTTAATAAGTACGTGTATTACTATTACTGGCATTGTAATTTATTGGGCACTTACTATGTGGCAGGTGCCGAGTCCATTAGAAATGTGGTCACAGACTGTCCCCAAACAGCCCTGCAAGAGGGGGTAGTATCCTTCTCTCCACGGCTTTGGAAACCCAGAGCTTGCTGCCTGCTGTATCAGTCAGCTCGGGCGGCTCGAACCCAGTGCCACAGACTGGGCGACATAAACAACAGACCTTTTTTCTCACAGTTCTGGAGACTGGAAGTCCGAGATCAAGGAGTCGGAAGGGAGGCCTTTTCTCCTAAGGCCTCCCTCCTTGGCTGGTGGATGGCCACCTTCTCCCTATGTCCTCACCTGGTCGTCCCTCCGTGTGTGTCTGTGTCCTAATCTCTTCTCATGAGGACACCAGTCGGATTGGATTCGGACCCACCCTAGTGACGTCATTTTACCCTAATCACTTCTTTATAGGCGGTATCTCCAAATATAGTCACATTCTGAAATACTGGAGGTTAGGATGTCAACATATGAATTTGCGGGCGGGGGTCGGGTGGGGGAGGCACACACAATTCAACCCGTAACAGCTATGTCATTGTCATTGTTGTTATAAGTTAACGTTCCTATCTGGAGCACCTCCACGTCACTGACTGTGCGTGGGGGTTTCAACCTCCAGCTCTCTGCCCCAAGGCCCCACCATGCTGGGGACCAGGCCCTGTCCTTCCAGTGGGCTCCACACACACACACACACACACACACACACAGCCGTGCCTTCAGCATAAGTTTACAAGCTCTAAGCCTGACAAGGAATTGCTATCTAGGATGTACAAGTAACTCTTTCCTGCAAATCCAAAAAGAGAGCAACCCCTGCAGAAAAACGAGCAGATGCTATGAACAGGTAATTTATAGGAGGGAAACCCCCAAATCCAGGCATATGACAAATTGATCCTCAAAGACATGCAAATGAGAACCACAACCTGGGCTGGCCCAGTGGCTCAGGCGGTTGGAGCTCCTCCGTGCTCCTAACGCCGAATGCTGCCGGTTCGATTCCCACATGGGCCAGTGGGCTCTCAACCACAAGGTTGCCGGTTGGACTCCCGCAAGGGATGGTGGGCTGCGCCCCCTGCAACTAGCAACGGCAACTGGACCTGGAGCTGAGCTGTGCCCTCCACATAAGATTGAAAGGACAACAACTTGACTTGGAAAAAGTCCTGGAAGTACACACTGTTCCCCCAATAAAGTCCTGTTCCCCTCTTCCCCCGCCCTAATAAAATCTTAAAAAAAAAAAAAAAAAAAAAAAAGAACCACAACCAGATAATACTTTGTGCCTGTCAGACTGTGGCAAGGACTAGGAAGCTAGGAAGCTGGCATGGATTCCCCTGGGGTTGGGGAGGTGAGGCACAGGCTCGCATGCCGTCTGCGGGGACCCGGGAACCCCTCCCAGTCCCCCGAGGGCCTATGGAGAAGAATGCCCGTGAGCTGTGTCTGCACCGGTACGCCTTAGCTCCCGTCCTCCAGAAGCAAGCCTCACATGAGGATTCCTGCAAAAGTGTTCCAGGAAAAATCGGTAAGGTAGTGGAAAAGTAAGATTGGGAAGGGGAGGGGCTAGGCCAGGGCACAGAGGGTGGCCTTAGCCCAGGCTGGTGACTCAGGAAACAATGGAGTTCACCCTCCAGGAGGCTGAGTATTTATACCACCCCCACCCCCATCCTGGGGGTGTGCTTTCCTCCCACCATGAGGCTGTCAGAAGAGCCCTCGGGGAGACTGTGTGCTCAAAATGGTCAAGAATCTAGGGGACTCAGGCAGCTCGTCTGCCTATGGTTGGAAGAGAGGGGATGGGTGAACGCTGGGCAGCTGGTAGAAGCCCCAGAGTATCCAGGGCACACAGGGCAAGCAAACACAAAACACCTTGATACCTCCTACCCTAACAGCACTTAAGGACATTGAAAACATGCATGCAAAGGCAGCAACAAGCATAAAACAGTAATGCACTGTTTGCAAGAACACGGCCAAATCACAAGATACACCCTGAATAAATTAGGGTGGTTCTTTGGGAGCGGAAATGGGAGGGGGAAGGAGTAGCAAACAGGGCTAAAAGGAAATGAATGCAGTAAAGAGAGAAACTGGGACAAGTGCGAGGGCTTCCAGAGGCCAGTGATGATGATGATGAAGATGGATGGAGGGGTGTCATTATGTCCTCTCCCCAGGTCCAGAAAAATCCAAAGCAAACAAACAGACACCCTAACCCCCTGCCTGGGGTTTCTGCGTGGGCAGTGCCTGGATCACTGACTCCCTGAGGAAGACGCACTGCGCGGGCCAAGGGCCAAACAAGCAGCTTTGGCCTTGCGCCGCACGTTTTCAGAGGGCCACTAGCCTCCTCTGTCAGCCAGGGAATGAACTTGGAGGAAGCAATGGAAGTCACAGCATCAGCCCAGTTGGAGGGTGGTTATGCAGCAGTCAAGGCCCTGGTACCTCTTTGGCAAGCCCAGCCCCCGCCAGGGACCAGACAGTCACCAGGCAGACGATACTGCTGCAGATGGCCCTGCCCTGCCCACACCACCACTGCTCACCCTTGCTGGGACGGGGGCTGGGAGTCAAAGTCACATCTGGTTCCTCCTGCCGCAGAGGGCAAACACCTCAGGCAGACGTTCTTTGCTTAAGTTTTGTTAAACAATCATGTATCTCGATAGCCCTGCGTGCATTCCAGGTACAGTTCTACGCATCACTACAGATGAGGACACGGAGGCCCAGAGAGGGTCAGTAAGGTGCCCAAGGTCACACAGGTAGATCAGGTAAGCAAGGTAGGTCTAATTAGTCAATGTGGACAGAGGAGGAAGCTCAGAGCCTGCTGAACTGCCAAACCTACTCTCTTTCCTTGTCCGCTGCTTCCCCTTCTCAGCACACTCCAGAATGCTCTGGTTTTTGCCGCAGGAGAACCTCCCAGAAGCCTCCATGAGATCAATGGGGCAGGGTTCCGGGTGTGCATTTTACAGGCAGGACAAGACAAGGCTTCAAGTTCACTGGGCTTTTCCCCAAAGCCTCTCTGCCTCTAGTGAGCAGCCCAAGCGGGAATGCGCCATGATCCCGGTGCTGCGGAAAATGCCTTTTGTAGGCAGGGCTCATTCATTCATCCATCTATCCTGGGCCCTGCAGAGGAGGCTGGGGTGCCTTGAACGAGTCCTTTCTCCCCCTAACCCTGCAAGGTTGCTGTCACCAGTCCTGATTTACTAAGGGCACATCCGAGGCCTGGGTGCAGGTGGAGTACAGTCATTTGCCTGGTTAGTGGCAGTGCAGGGATTTGAACCTGGGTCTTTATGAATCCAGGGCCCCACCGTCTCTAGCTGCCACCTGCCAGCCCCTGTCCCCACCGGCTCGGTGGACAGCAGAACTGAGAGGTATCTGGTCAGCAGAGGTGTGCCTTCTGCTTCCTCTCCACGTCACTGCCCAGGCCAATTGGCCAAATGGGTGCCCTGAATCTGCAAAGGACTCCATCCTGTTCTGTCCATGTCTGTCTGTCTGTCCATGTCTGTCTGTCTTTGTCTCTCCCTCTGTCTCTTATGTCATGCTCTCTGCCTCTCCCTCTCTCTGTATGTCTCTGCGTGCCTGACTCTCTGCCTCTCTCTTCTCCATGGAGTCTCCCTGTCTCCTCTCTGTCCCCCCACCCTCCCCTCTGAGAGGCTCAGCACCCTCTTACCCGCCCATATCACTCACCTGTGTGGCTAGCCTGCCCAAACTGCCAGCAGCCATGGACTGGCTCTCCTAACCCCGTGCTCTCCTGTTGCAGATTGCAGCTAAGCTTCTCCAGGCCGCAGGCCGCAGGCCCAATGCAGGGGCCTTATCAGACCCATGGGCGTGGGAGCCCGGCACGGGAACTGGAAGATCTTCCCTAGTGTTTGGCCTGGCTGCTATCCCCATCTCTCACCTCCCCCACCGCCCACTCTGACAGCCCAGCTGGGCGACCCCTCCCCCGCTAATGACCCTCCTCCAAATCTCTTGGCCTCCTAAAGGCTTTAAGGGCCTGGGGGGCCCCTCAGAGGGCATCCTGTTTTGTAGCTGGGGAAAGTGAGGTCCAGAGAGAGCAAGTGAACCCTCTAAGCCACAGCGACAAGGGCCCTGGGCTGTCTTGTGTGTGGCGTGTCCTCAGAGCCTACAACTCTACCTGGCACCTCACACACCTCATGCCTCACCACTCTGTATCTTTATTGCATAGGTTTACAAATGAAGGCTCACTCAGAGAGGTGAAGTAACTAAGGCTGGCTCACACAGCCTTTAAGCATCGGCTTAGGATTTGAACCAAGGACTCTAACCCCAAAACCTTTGCTATTTCTGCTCACCCAAGATCACAGCCTCAGTCAGCACTGAAATGTAATGGAGCCTTCCAGACACCCCTCTCCCCCTCAAATATCCCTCCCTAGAAGCCTCCTCTCCACCCCCAGGCCCAGCTGCTGACTGTAGGTGCTGATGTCTTTGGCTGCTGCCAGGGTTCCCTGGCTGGTCCCATCCACCAGTTCTTCACCCTTCAGGACAGAGAGAAGGGGCCTCCCAGCACCCACATATGGCTCTAGGAGACACTTCAGGGGTTACAGTCCCTGGATTCTCAGCTCTAAGAAACTCAGAAACCTCGAAACCACAGCACCAGCAGATGTTCCAGCGGCAGGCCTGGCTGCCAGCCCAGGACAGAATTAGTGTTGTGTCGGGAGAGAATTTCCTCCCTGGTCCCACGCCCACACTCAGGAGTTCACACCGAGTCACTGCAGCGGACTCGGAGGCGCTGGCTGCCTAGCAGTCTGTCCCATTTTCTGTGGGTCGGGCTGGGGCCATGTGTGAGCTTAGGGCTCTGCCGGGGTGGGCCAAGCCAGGAGCTTATGCCCCTGGATCTGGACAGCCCCCCTGCTCAGAGGCAGAAGCCCCAGAAACCTCCAGCAGCTGATGTGAACACACAAGCAGGAGATCTCAGATATCTACTCCACTGCCTGACTTCCCCCTATTAGATGGCCACGCCTTCCTCCCCGGTGTGCTCTGTCCCCAAATCCACTCCCTGTGACTCTGTTCTTCACACTGACATGTAGGAATGACTTCAATAGGCCCCTTGCCGTCTGCTCTCTAGTTGGGTTTGATCAATGAAGAGCCCAGTAGTGGGGGTTACAGGGCAGCAGGAGAGCAAGCTCAGGTGTTTATTCTCCCAGCACCCTCTCTGCAGGGTCTCCCCGAGGTGGCCACAGTAATCTGCACGGCCGTGCCCGCGCCCTTCTCCAGCCCTCCGCCTAGGGCAGGAAGTTCTCTTTGCATCCTCGGCCTTGCATTGCTGCACCTTCCCTGATACTGTCCACCTTTGTCGAGGTCTTCCCTTGCCTAAGCTCTCATCGATCACCCCATCTTGAGCAGGTAATTCATTTCCTGCTGAGACTTTGACAGAGAACCCAGACTCTCCAGTCTCCCACCCCCCTTCACCTCTATGTCTATCCAATCTTGTCATTCTGTCTCCTAAATAGCTCATACAACTGTCCATCATTTCTGTTCTCCTGGATTACTGTGATAGGTCCCTAAACAGTCTGTCGCCTTAACTACGTATGATTTCATTTTCCACCGAATAGCTGGACAGATCATTCTAAAATTCAAACCACATCGCATTGCTTCCTGCTTAAAAGTTCTCAGCTGCTCCTCTTGTCCTTAGAATAACACCATCTCCTTACCCAAGTCCCGAAGGCCCAAGAGATCTGGTCTCTGCCTACCCTAGGACGGAGGCAAGGCTTGTCACAAGCTCCAGCCCCGACCAGGGCCCAGGTTGCTTGCAAGCGCCCCCTTGCAAAGCCAACCCCCTATTTGATTACAGACCCAGCAGCCATTCCCAGCCACAAAAGGCCCCCAGCAAGAGTGTTTGGATGGACATCTCTCCTTCCAGGCCAGAAAGCCACTCGGGCTCCCCACAATGGGTCCAATGCACAAACACTACGTGTTCTCCAAGCCACTCAGCTTGCATCCAAAGCCATCAGGCAGACAGCCCGTGCCTCTCCCCATAAACACTGCCCCCGCCCCTGGAGGTAGCCTGTAAACAAATTTTCTCCCCCACTTATATATCCCACTGGACTGAAAGGCCCAGCACCCCATTTGCTTAATCCCCTGAAATAAGCCTTGAGTCCACTCACGCAAATAATCCCGAGCTGTGTATACAGCGTGTCTGGCAGGCAGCAGGCACTGTTCATGCAAACCGCTCAGGATGTGGTCTGAGATGGCTGACGCCGGTGGTAACCATGTCCCTAAGCCAGGACCAGCCCGTGGCGTGCGCTGGGCGTCCTGCGTTCAGCGTGGGCTTGGAGCCGGAACACAGGGCCTCCTGGGTGCTCCCTGAGAAGTCGCTGTCCCAGCCCCTGCCCCCTAAATCCAGGCCAGCACAGCCCACCTTCAGCCCCGAGGGCCAGGCTACACCTGATACTGCCCCAAGGCATGGGTTCTCTTCCTGGTCCCTTGAGACACCTGGGAGGTGGCAGCCAAAGCAACTGTCCCCATCAGCAGGGCGCTCACCTTATGTGGGAGACAAGAGCAAGGAAGCTGAGTACCAGGCTCATCTGCGTCTGGAACCCTTGTTTTCGACCCCTAGGTTTTGCTTCCTCCCTCCTTCCCTTCCTCTCTGTTGCTGTCAGGTTAATGAGAAACTCACCAGGGCCCGGAAACTCACACCAGAGCCCCAGGCCGGTATATGAGACCCAGCTGGCCATGCTGGTAAGGAACTTTGAATTCTAGAATGTCAGGGTTAATTAATATTAATAATAACCACCAAAAGAGCAATATTTTATTGAGCACCTACTATGTGTGCTGAGAAGCACTTTGTGTACATCACTTCCACAAACCCCATGGGATGGTAGCCATTATTGTGCCCATTATAGAGGTGAAGAAGCTGAGGCCCAGCGAGGTTAAACATCTTAACCTATGCGCACCTGGCCACTGACAGGCAGAGGTGGAATTTGAATCCAGATTAAGAATCTAGTGCTCTTTCTTTTATATCTTGCAGGCTCTACTTGGCAAATCTTCTTAGATAAATCCTTGACCCTTTGGGGGCCTCAGTTTCCCCATCTGTAAAACAAGGTGGTAGTTGGAGTTGATGGTTTCACCCCCTTCCAGCTTTAAAAAATACCATAATTAAATGGCTCAAGTGTCTGTCTATTTCCAGACTTGTGTCAATAAAAAAACAACATGATTCAGTGCGACTGTGTGACTCTGGGAAAGTTGCTTTACCTCTCTGAACTCTAGTTGAGTTACCTATGAAATGGCAATAATAAAACCTTCCTTTCAGAAAATCAAAAGGTCTTGATGAAGTAAGAACTAAGATCTCTGGGCCAGAAGTTCGAGGTTAATTTACAAGTCTTCTTACCACAGTCCCATGAGCAAGTCTGGGGTTCTTGCTGTGACAAGATTTTCTCAGGCTTGTCTCCAACTCCAAGTTACCCAGTGGCTAAAGGAGCCCACTCTTGGGAATTAAAGTTCAAAACCCCTTCTTAGTTCAATGACTGTGGAAAAATTCTCTCTCTTCTCCAAGCCACAGTGTGCTCATCTGTAAAATGGGACTGATATTATTACCCTCCTCCTAGAATTAGTGTGAGCGTGTCATGAAACAATGATGTGGACACAGTGCCTGGTACACAGTAGGTGCCCCACAAATGTTTATATAGAAAAATCAGATGATGATGTATTTGCAAGAACCAGCAGCATTTCTGTCCCACACTGGGAAGAAAGCCAGGTTAAATCCAGTTTGCAGATTCCAATCCAAAGCAAAGGGTTGTGTTTCCAGAAACCAATGGAGCTCTAAGATGAGCCTGGAGGGTGTCTGGAAGCAGAGGAGGGATGGGAACCAGTCTGCAGCTAGCAGTTCTTCTCAGCCTCCTCCTCCCAGACCAGATGCTGCCTTGGCTGGATGAGGAAGCCCTGGCTACTGGTCCTCCACCCTCAGCTCGGCCCCATCTCGCTTTCCCGCATCCCCACATCCTCTGGGAGAGACTCTGCAAGCCATTTTTCAGCTTGATTAAAGCCTCTCAGTTGAAATCAAGCCATTGTCCCACCTCTGTGTCCCACCTCTGTCACGGCATAAAAGCTTAACAAGGAGATGGTGCCTTCAGGGACATAGAGATGGCCCAACATACTGTGAAGACGAAGGAAAGTGACTGATGTGATGCACTTAACAAAACAGCCAGCAGTTTATAGGGTCTCAGACGATGCCACTGTCCCCTTCTTCCCATTTCACAGTTGTGTGACTTTGCACAGGTTACCTCACCTCTCTCTCCTCTTCTGTGTAGCATCTCTCTTGGGGAGTTGTGAGTGTAAACGTGCAAAATCTTCACTTCTTTAAAATGACTTGTTCTCTTTCCTTTCTCCTTGATTCCCACCGGCCTTGTCTAGTCTGATAAGGATTCGCTTCTTCTTTCCTTATCCTCCCATCTTTGTACATATTACACGACACTCCCTTAGTCACGAAGCCCTTAGGACAACAGATTCTGTCAGCATCAAACAGTCTTAGGAACAGGTCTGTTGACCACAGAAACAGATCCGATCAAACTAAAGATAACATCTGGACCTCAGCTGTATTTCAACTCCAAATCCATGAAGGTGGAAAGTGACGCCAGACTGCTATCAGGGCCTGATGATCACCTCCAGCTCAGCCCCGACCAATCAGTGGGGCCCACGACCCCAACGCCCTTAGCTTCCATGACTAATGATTGGTCCCCTCTATAACCTCTCCCCTAGAGGCCATCTGGGAGTCAGGTCTTTGAGCGCTAGCTCACCTGTGTCTCCAGGCTTGGTGCCATTTCCTTGAATAGTAAACCTTTACTTTCTTTGGTGCAAACCCCTGTTCATGTCTTGTTTGGTCATGGTGCATACAGGAAAGTAAATCCCCTTTAGTTCGGGAATGTGAGGATTCAGGGAAACAAGGCTGGTGAAGTGCTTGGCTTAGTGCCAGTCACAGTTGTGATTATTTATTAATATTATAAGAAAGGAGAAATTGGGAAATGTGCTCCCGCGGCTCCTTCAGTGGGGTCCACAATATTAGGGTCCAAGGAGGGCTTGGCAGGCCACCAGCCTTCTCCGGAACTGCTCGAAACAGGGTCTGCTGTCAGGGAACGCTGGATAAATTGAGACACCAGGTGTCTGCAGTATCAGGTCCCAGCCTTCCTGTCCTATTCCATCTGCTTATCCCCTGGGCAGCACCGAGGCCCTGAGCACATCTGACCAAAGGTAGCCCCACCCAGGCCACTTGCTGGCTGCCCAACGCCCCGTTCACTCCAGGCCATCTTGTTCTGGAGACTTCCTGCCTCTGGCCTGGAACATTCTCCTCCATGGCCCCTGTCAGGGGAGGAAGTGCTCAGCATGGGCCCAGGGTTGACCGCAGTGCAGTTTGGCACCTTTGCCTGGGAGAGGTCAGAAAACTGAGGCCCTATTGGAGGGCAAAGGAGGGTGGGGGGGGATGGGACCCCTCTCAGACCAGCTGACTCAAACCCTCCAGGAAGCTGAGAAACTTCCAACCAGATGGCCTTGGCATTCGGCTAACAGAAAGCTCAGAAGGCCAAGGATTCTTCCCTCTAATTCTCTGACCCTCCTATCTTTCTTATCTTTCCAAGAAACATTTATTAAACACCTATTATGAACCAGGCCCAGATCTGGGTCCTGGGGATACAGCAGGGAACAAAAGGACACATCACTTCCCTGAAGGGGCTAGCATTCCTGAGGGGGAGGAAAGGGGTAACAAACAGATTGGGGGAAAAAAATACATAATAAAGAAGTCAAACACCTCTGGAGACAAAGTGTGAATCCCTGCCTGGTTTGAATCCCTGCTCTGCCACTCACCAGCTGTGTGACATTAGACAAGTCACCACACCTCTCTGTGCCTCAGTTTTCTCATCTAAAAAGACGTGATAGTAGCCCTTCCCTCACAGGGTTGTTGCGAGGATTAAATGAGCTTACATTGGTAATGTTTCTAAGCATACCTGCTTCATTGGAAGCACTATGTAAATGCTGAAAAATAAAATGAATATAATGGCAGGTGGTGGTATATGCTTCAAATAAAATATAAAAAGGAATGAGGCATAGAGGTTGGGGGTGCTGTTTTAGGTAGAGTGCTCAGAGAAGGTAACCTTTGAGTAAATACCAGAATAAAGGGAGAGGGAGGCGTGTCTATCCAATGGAAGAAAACTCCAGGCAGTGGGGACTGCAAGTGCAAAGGCCCTGAGGCAGGAACAGGTTTAGCAGGTTCAGGAAACAGTGTGGATTTCTGCATTCAAACATCACTTGAAAAAGCAGCTAGTAGGTACCTTCTAAGTGCCACACTCCTTGCCAGATGCTGTGGGAGTAAGATGGCCAAGTCTCTGTCCCCAAATAGGGGAGGCAGATGCAGGAACAAATCAGGACATAGTCAGTGCTCTGAGCGCTCACCTGAAGGCCAGACTTCCAGCAAACTGGTTCTACTGGACCTGCATAACAGACTGTTTGGGGTTCTCCCCAGTCCTACCCTCCCTATTATCCCCTTGACCCTGGGGCAATGAGTCAGCTGGAAAAAGTTCACCATAGAACTTGCCCAGGGTCTTTCCTGTTGTGAAAATAAGAGCATGCTGGTGACAGATGAACCAAATCACTCTCGTTTTCAGCTTGCATGGGAGAGCGTGTGTTTCTTTGTGGAAGTGAATAATGTGTCCACATTAGTCATTCATGTCTCCTGCTGAATTTGTGGCCCTGGCCCTGTACAAAGCAGAGATGATGGCTGGGGAAATCAGGGAAGCTTCTTGGAGGAGGTGATATTTGAGCTGAGTTTGGGTGGGTGCAAAGCCTTTGCTAAATGGAGCTGAGCACCCAGCTCAGGAGCCAGTCTGCCTGGGTTTAATCCCAGCTAGCTGTAGGATCTGGGGAGAACCATTTAGTGGCCGTATGCCTCAGTTTCCCCGTCTGTAAAGTGGGGGAAATAGTAGTACCTCTTGCATAGAACTGTTCTGGGATTAAATAACTGGATATACATAAAACGCTTAGACTAGATCCTGGCTCATATTATCTCACTGTTAGTGCAAAAAAGGCTAAAAGCGCGTATGTGGGATAGGCGTGTGTGTGCCTGCATGTGTCTGATACTGACACCCCAGAGCTCAGGGAGGGGATGTGAAGGGGAAAAGGCAAAACAGGACAGGAGACCGGGTGGAGATAAACTGCAAAGAGAGGAAGGGAGGGTCCCTGGGTGTGAACACTTGTCTCCATTCGCCTGGGCCAGGTGGGTGAGGTCAGCAATCTGGGGTCACTGACCCAGGACAGGACTGCAGGACTCACAGGAAGCTCCTGGCTGGGGTTAGGGAGGGGCCACTGAGGGGTAGACCTCAGAGCCCACGTCCTTCCAAATCAACCCACTCCCTGTATTCCAGGGGCCCAGTGGGTCAAGGCCTCTGAGCCTTTGCTCCTGCAGTTCCCTCTGTTGAGTATCCTTTTCTTGTCCCCTCTGCTCCCCGCAGCCTCACATGCACTCAGCACTAACCCAGGTAGAGCCGGCAGCAAAGTGACAATGATGAGAACAAAGAGAATGACCATGCTGACACGTGTCTGGCTGGGCTCTTGGGCTTCCTTATCTCCCTGTATCCTGACAAGTTCCCCAAGTTCCCCCTGCTCCCGGGTCTGCCCAGGAGGACATGATTACTACCCCCACTTAATAAGTGTTGAAAGTGAGGCACTGAAATAAATCTAATCAAGATCACCAGGCAGCGCCAGGTGAAGCCGGACGTGAACTTGGACCTGCGGGAATCCAGAGCGGACCTCGGCTGCAATCCACACAGCTGTTTAAAACCCTCCTCTGTGTGTTGCCAGACAGGAGGCGGATTGGGGGTGAAGAAGGTGAAGGAATGAAGAAGTACAAATTGCCAGTTATAAAAACAGAGGCTGTGAAGTAAAACATAGGGAATATAGTCAATCATACTGTAATAAGTCTGTATGGTGTCAAGGGGGTACTAGACTTAACTTATCTGTAAGTTATATAAATGTCTAACCACGATGCCGTACATCTGAAATTAACATAATATCGAATGTCAACTGTAATTGAAAAAAGTTAAAATAATAAATGAACAAATTAATTAAAATGTTCCTTCGTCCTATCACAGCATTTGCAAGCAGCCCAATGGGGTGATGGCCCCTTTCACTACAATGGTGTGACAAGCATTCAAGCAATGTTCCTTCCCCTCTCTCTGACTTCCGTTACGTCTCCCCAGCAAGTCTCCTCTGTGGTGACTCAGAAACCCTCATCTGTCACAGGGTCCCGGGGTGCAGCCCTGGGGTGAGAGGAACAGAAACCAAGAAGTTGGGGGTGATGACATTGACCCCCACTTACTAGGAGCCAACAGCGTACCCAGTCCCCCTACTCAGCAAAAAGCTTTGAGGTGGGTGTTTTCATTCCCATTTTGCAGATGTAGAAACCGAGGTACAAACAAGCAAAGCCACTACCCCAAGATCCCACAGCTAGGAAGGGGCAGAGGTGGCATTTGAACTTGGGCTGTTCTGACAACATGGCCCATGTCTTCAACTGCTGTGATTGCCCTTGACATTCTGTGACTTGCCCAGGAGTGACCTCGGTAGGTACACAGCCCTATGCTCTGGCACCCACTGACCCCACCAATGCACAGGGCTGGCACGGTTGCAGCGTCCCACACATCCACAATCCCACCTCAGAGGGCCCTCAGGGACCCGACTCACCCACCTCTGAACGGCAGTTGCCACAGACCGGGCTCCAGGGGATGTAGGGGGCTGCAGAGGCCTGCCTAGCCGGGTGGCTCCCTGAGCGATCCTGGAGCCTGGAGCTGCCCTAGCCTCTCCCTGCAACCCTCTGCCCCTAGGCAGCAGCCCCAGCCACAGGCACCCTGGGGCAATCAGGCAGGTCTGGCCCCTTGGAATTCTCTGGCTCCAGCCCAGGCAGCTGACGAAAGGGCTGGTGCTGCTGCCAGCAACCAGGTTGGCCGGAATGTGAGATCCCACCCTGTTCCCAGGCTCTGGGGGAAGAGGGACAGGCTGCCCTCCCTTTCAACCCTGTCACTGCGCTGTCACCTTTCCCAAGGCAAAGCTCAAGCCTTGCCCCAGGCTCGGTCTTGCTGGGAAAAGTGCCCCCTACGCTCAACGGAAAAAACAGCTGGTTGACGCTCAGAGGAAATTCCAGAATCCTAAAAGCTGTTGCTGGAGAGGCATTAGAGTGGAAGGGTCAAGGGTCTGCCACTCTCACGTCGTCACAGAAAAAGGAGAGTGTGGCTCGGCGCAGCTCGGAGCTGAAGCCCCCGCAGCTGCAGCAAAGCCGGGCGCCGACGCCAGCCTGGCCCCACACTTGCCACGTAATCTTGGGTCACAGAATAGTCTTCCCATCTGTAAAGTGGATTGATGGAAAGATTCCATGAGATCATATCTGCAGGGTGTACAGGGTAACCAGTCATCCAGTGTCGGGGTGTCCTGAGATGCTGACCTTTCCATGCTCAAAGCAGTATTCTAGGCAAATCAGGATGGGTTGGTCACCCTACCTGTACAAAGAGCCTGGCTCCAGCAAAAGTGCCCCTTGACCGTTATGTTTAAAGAAGGCTACTTCTGGAGTCGGGTAACATTGAGTTTGAATCCTAGCTTTGCCATCATAAACTTTGTTTGTTTGTTTGTTTGACTTAATTAATTCAACAAATCTCTGTGGCACTCCAGGTACTATGCTAGGCTTCGGAATGCCAGAGAGAAAAGAGAGCGACAGGGCTTACATCACAGTGGGAAGAGACAGGCCTAAAACGTCATCACTCGGGCACCGTGAAGAGCTGCCCTTTGGCAAGTGGCTTTGCCTCTCTGAGTCCTAGTTTCGCCTTGAAATGGGGGAACCTCCACCTGGGAGCTCCCCTCAGGCATCCCCTGAGCCCTCGAGTCACTGCTCAGAAATAAAATAATCAAAAATAACCTCTCTCTGGGTTCTGCCATTTTCCAGAGCAGGTCTCCCCTCTTTCCCCCACTCTCACCAGCAGAACTTCTAGAAAAATTCATGAAGTCATTTAGAAAGCTCTTCCTTTTTTTTTTTTCTTTTTCTTTTTTTTGCTAAACCGAACTGAGCAACCTGCTGTGTGTTCACCTCAAGCCTGGTTCAGCTGCCTGGAGTCACACAGGATAAGCGGCCACCTCCTTCCCTTGGCAGCTGCTGGCCACTTCCTCAATTTAACCTTGGCCAGCATTTCCTCTGTTTCATTCTTAACCTCTTGCCTGCTGGCCCCTACCAGGTGGGACTGCTCTCCCTGGGCAGGGGGAGGGGTTACAGGATGTTTTTGCTTGCAGATTTGTCTATATGTTAACTTGGTCCAGAAGGGAGAAGGGAGGGAAAAATCTCAAATATCCACGAGAACATAAATTAAGAGGGAGAGTGAAAGGAGGAAGGGAAACGTGGGTGGGTACAGAAAAAGGAGCCAAGGCTGAGGGAAAAAATACAGACGATAAGTAATGTCCTAAATACTTAGCCTGGGTGGGCCACAGACTGGACTCCCAGACTCCTGGTCTGAAAAGGCGAAGCCGTTTACTCTAGCTAAAAACAAACCCGGTAGGGAATAATGAGCCTTCCTGGGGCCAGAAACACAAGGACATTCTCCTGAGGTCCATGTAAAGAGGACACAGTGTGATGAGGCGATCAGCATCCTCAGTGACGTCCTGACAGTGGCAGTAGACATGGCCTTGAGGTTCCAGATGATTCAAGAGACATTCAAACACTGGCTGACTGAACACAGCCGACCTCCCCATAAGCTGGTGGCACTGCCCCAAACGGCAGCTCGTAAGAGCCACGTTTCCTAGATGTGCCAGGGAAGGAGAGACTATGTGTTTCAGTCTAGACATCCAAGTTTATGCATTGCTGGTTTAATGTGAAGATATGTCTGGAACATTTGGCAGAGGACCTGAACTGGGTGGCCTTCGAAGCGCTCTCCCTGACTTTGTTTCTCTGAACTGACGTCTTCATGCTATTCCCTTTGGGATGGAAAAATAGAGCCACAGGGGAATCAGTGACCACGTGCTAACCAGAATATGTGATGGGAGCTTGTCAGCGTCTTTCATTAATTTTAACAGGAAACAGTAAGTGGGGTTTTTGTTTTTGTTTTTTTGGTTTTGGCTTTTTTTTTTTTTTTTTTTTTTTTTTTAACATATATTCTTTTTGGTGGTTTGGAAGGCAGCGTTTGAGGAGGTCGTAGAAGAGAAAAGATTGGCTCAAAGCCCTGTTAGGTTTCAGTCATTATCTTCTCCAGAGGTTCTTTCTGTCCATTGGATATTAGCCTCCAGGAGAACTCCAAGAACACATTATTTTCCTACAAACACTTTACCAAGCAGGTTTCCGGTGTTGTCCCCAACTTCAGAGGTCATAGCCCAAGCCCGCAAGAGGCCATGTCCTGGAGATGGTGTGCCAGCCGTGAGCAGCCGCAAGCAGCCACCAACTCAAAAGCTGTTTCCTGCTTGTATTCTGTTTTAAAATACGGCAGTGATCGCATTCACAGCGCGTGAAGAAACTTCTCCCCTCCGCCAATTTGTCTTAGCCTTCCCGGCCCTTCAGAAAAGGATCCAAAGTAATTTTCCACCCATTGCTCATGAGGAGCAAATCCTGGCTGGTGAGAGTGTGTCCACCCCACTGCCCGGCATGAGTCCTCGTTTCCCTCCTTGTAACGCTCACCTCTTCCCAACTCTCCTTGCCTCCCCAAGGGCGAGCCCCAAGTGGCTGACAAAAGAGCCTTTGTCTCCCTCCTCCCTGCTTCTCTGCTGGTGCAAGTTTCCCAGGGCTCCCGCAGTGTGTAGCCTCCAGCAAAGACTCTGGAAAGCACTGTGATGCTGAGCTATGTGGACCATCACCGTCAGCTCTCAGGGTCCTTCCTGTCCCTCATTTGCCCCAGCCACCCACCAGCCCTAATCTCCATCCCCACCTTACAACTGTGGAATCACCTCCTGATCACAGCCAGCTCCCAGAGGGAAGAAGCAAGAACCTGGCGGGCACCTGGGGCCTCAAAGATCCTCCTACTGGGGGACAAGTTAGTGCTTGGTTTTGCCCAAAGATGTTCCATGCAAGCTCAGAAGATGACATCTGGCTCAGAGCACTGGCCACAGATGAAAGGAGGGCAGAGAGAAGAGGGAAAAGCAGAGGGGTCACAGGGGCAGGCAGTGCATGGAGAAGACAGGGGCCAGGCAGCCAGCCTTAACCCAGCTCTTCACAGTGGCTTTATTCTGCACCCCAGCACTGGGGGACAACCCAGAACCCCATGAACTTTGCAGTCTCCCCTAAGGAACTCAAGTATCTGGAGATGCCCCCAGCATTTCCATATGACTCCCAAGGGGAGAAAAAAGCTGGCCACCACCTCTCCTGGGGGAGCCAGATGACACCCAGAGAGTCCTTTCAGAAGGTTCCAAAAAATTATTACTGCCCTGGGGCCAGGGTCACCTTGGACATCACCCCTGCATCCTCACAACCACGTGAGAAGGAACTGACACAGTCCCAGTTTTCAAGAATGCACCTCCCAACAAGGTGAAGCAACTTGCTCAAAACCCCACAGTGAGAAGGTTGAAAGTGGCAGAACTTCTCACTCAATCCACCCCATCACTAAGGACAGGGACAGCTAGTGACAAAATAGCAAATGTCGCGCAAACTTACTGAGCCCTGGGTCCGAGCTAAACTCATTCCCTATGTGGACTTCCAATTCCAAATTACCCAATTCCAGATTTTTTTCCTTGAAACAACTGGCTGTGGTGAATACCAAAAATATAAAATGTGCCTTCCCTTAGATTCATCTCCCCTTGTCCCCACCCCCAAAACCCAGTGTTGTTCTCACCCCCATTTTACAGATGAGAAAACCAAGGCCACCAAGCTAAGAAGTCAAGGAATTTGAGGCCAAGCAGTCGGATTCTAAAAGTTCTGAGTGCCCCACCATTCTATCTCCCCAAACATACCTTGATGAGATGTGCTTCTCCCCACACCAACCCAGCCGGCACTGGCCCTTTCTCTCCCAGTGCCCCCTCCAGTCTCTCACTCGGGGTGCCCACGAGTGAGAAGAGAATGTTACCAGGTCAGCGATGGTGATAGGGACCCCAGGCTCCTTATCCAGGACATCGGACACAGCCAGGGTTACAACTGTGTCCCCAGGCTGTGTGAGAAAGCGGCAGGCAGGTGGGTGGGAAATGTAGACATGGGTTATGCCAAGATTGCAACACTTGCCTCCAGAGTCTGACCTGTTTCTCTGAGCTCTGCTGATGTAAAAGGAAAAAAAAAGTCAACCCAATTCCACCAATCCATCTGCAAGAAAAGGGAGGGACAGAAAGGCCCCAGTAGCGGTGAGAGGAAGTCAGCACTACAAACTTCTCCTATGGAATTGACGCAATCACTTCCTGTCTTCAGGTCCTGTAGAAGGGGAGGCTGCTGCTTGCTTGCATCCAGGAAGTCCCCTGGCTGGAAGGCTTCTCGCGTCCACAGTGCCTGAGTGTCCGCCATTGTAGATACTCTGCTGGCTTAAGGTGCCATGCTCACAAACCCCCACACCGGCAAGCTATCATCAGTTACAAGCACCTCAGTGTGAAAGAGTTGATTGCTTTGGTTTTCAGTTGGACATCTGGATGCGAACAGGCTTCTGAGGGAATGGGGCATGAGACCGATTAAGTTTTGATCGAGTTATCAAAGATACATGAGATAACCCTAATTGGAGTAGCAAGAGTCTGTGGCCTAGGTAAAGTGGAAAGGTCTGCATATCACAGAGGAAGAGGGTAGGTGGGCTCTGGAGAAGGGGACCAGGAGAATAGCAATAGTCTTTGTGCTGTACAGGCAAGTGTAAGGTGAGGTGTCAGGAGTCTGTTTCCCTTTGCTATGAGCTGTTGTGGCCTTAGGCAGCCAACCAACTTCTCTGAGCCTCAGTCTCTGAGCCCCATTCTGGACAGGAAAATATGGTGTTGAGCAGAAGGGGTCGTTTAAAGAATTCAATCTCAAACATTAGGAGTTCCAGTCAAGATGGCAGAGTAGGTAAATGCTGTGCTTGCCTCCTCCCATGACCACATTAAAATTACAACTAAATTATAGAATAATCTACCTGAAGTACCATCCGAAGACTAGCTGAACATAAGACCTATAACTAAGGATATGAAAAAAGGAGCCACATTGAAACTGGTTGGAGGGGCGGAGATGAAAAACAGTCTGTGCCCACACCCATGTGAGTGTTGGGTGTTGGGAGAGAAATCTCAGCTGCAGACATCTCCCCTGAAGAGTGAGGGGTCCCAGTCCCACATGGGGTTCCCCACCCTGGAGCACCAAAGCAGGAAGAAGAGCCCCCACAACATCTGGCTGTGAAAATCAGATGTGATTCCATCCATCTGAATGAGATGGAAGGCTGCAGGAAACCCAGGCATTCCTCTTAAAGGGCCGAGCACAAACTCTATCACTCCCAGGCACTCACCCTGGGCTCTGGCAGAGGGACAGTGATTTGGGAGGTGATGGAGACATATAGGGAGAGACTGGGGTGAGTGGCTTCAGGGCAAGGGCTGGAGGGACACTGTTCATTGTCTCAGTGTTGAGCCTTCCTCCCATGTGGCTGGGGGCAGGGTACCATCTTTCTTGTGTTACGCTTTCCCCACACACAGCCAAATCTGAACCTCCACTGGCTTGGTGAACTTTGCTCACTTCACCCTGGTGACTCCCTGGGACCCCACCCGACCAAATTGCACTGCCGGAGATGTTTTTGGTGATCAGTTGCCATCAGGCAGCTGGGGTTGGTCCATGCCACAGACTTACTTAGACAATTCTTGGGTCTCTGTGGGCCCCAGCTTGGCAGCGGCTGGCCTCAGTGTGCTCTGAGCCTTTTGAGTAGTGCCAGGATCAGCACTGAGGCCAATCTGCACTAACCTAGTGAACCCCACTCTGGTGGCTCCCTGAGACCCTACTTCTCCCAATTTGGGCACCACTGGAGGCTTTTTCGGTGGCTGGTAGGTGGCCAGGGTTAGCCTGTGCTGCAGACCTACTTGGACAACTCTTAGGAACCTGTGGGACCCAGGTAGGTGGCAGTTGGCCTCAGTGTGCTCTGAGCCTTGTGAGTGGCTCCAGGATCAGCACTGAGGCCAAATTTGAATCTGCACTAACTTACTGAACACCAGTCACCCCACCCTGGTAACTTCCTGAGACCCTGCCCTTCTCAAATCATGAATCACCAAAGAGTTTTCAGCAGCTAAGCCACTCAGGCAGCTGACAGGTGGTGGCAGACCTCGGGGGCCCTGAGCCTTTTGCTGAGCTGCTCCAGGTGTGGCACTGGTGGTGGTAAGCCTCGGTTCACAGCATGGCCTTTCCCATGCTCCTCCAGGTCCAGCACAGGAAACAACCAACCACAAATCTCTTTGTAGCTCCTACCAGGTAGCCCCAGGCTAGTCACAGGCAGCAACTGACCTTGGTCTACATGGGAGCCCCTCCCAAGAGACCCCAAACCAACACACCTGAGGGCTGGCTTCAGACCATAAGAGAGCACTACCAGATTAGCCCCCATAAGTGGCATACCCAAAGGGTGGTCTTAGCGAGCGCCAGAGCCCACTGGGCCAAATCCCCCTCTGTGGCATCAGCCCCACACAGAAGCTTATATGCTGTTGTCATGGCCAATCCTCACAGCCAGTCAGCCTGAGAGTCAATCCCACCCACTGTGCCAACAGCAATCAAGGCTCAACTACAACAGCAGGGCACACACAACCCACACAAGGGACACTCTGGGAGTATCGGTGCCGGTGACCAGGAACACTGTGCCACAACATCCCACAGGACGCCTGCTACAAAAGGCCATCCAGCCAATGCAGGGAAACATAGCAGATCTACCTAATACATGGAAATGAGCAAGAGAGGCAGCCAAAATGAGGAAACAAAGAAACGTCCCAAATGAAAGAACAGGAGAAAACTCCAGAAAAAAGAACTAAACAAAATGAAAGTAAGCGGCCTACCAGATACAGAATTGAAAACACTGGTTATAGGGTGCTCAAGGAACTTAGTAAGAACTCAAAAAGAAAAGAGAAAGTAAGAATAAAAAAGGACACAGAAACCATAAAAAAGAACCAGTCAGAAATGAAGAATACATTAGAAGTAATCAACAGCAGATTAGATGAAGCAGAGGATCAAATCAGCAATTTGGAAGATAAGGTAGCAGAAAACACCCAATCAGAACAGCAAAAGTTTTGGAGGTATCACACTACCTGATATCAAACTATACTACAAGTCTATAGTAATCAAAACAGCATGATACTGGAATAAAAACATACAAATAGAACAATGGAACTGAACAGAAAACCCGGAAATAAACCCACACCTACATGGCCATTTAATCTATGACAAAGGAGGCAAGAAGATCTAATGGGGTAAAGACAGTCTATTCCATAAATGGTGTTGGAAAAACTGAACAGATACATGCAAAAAATGAAACTAGACCACCTTCTTATACCACATACAAGAATAAATTCAAAATGGATTAAAGATTTAAATGTAAGATCCGAAACCATAAAACTCCTAAAATAAAACATAGGTGGTAAACTCTCTGACATTGCTCTTAGTGATATTTTTTCAGACATATCTCCTTGCGCAAGGGAAACAAAAGAAAAAATAAACAAGTGGGACTACATCAAACTAAAAAGCTTTTGCACAGCAAAGGAAAGCTTCGATGAAATGCAAAGGCAACCTGCTGAATAGAAGATATTCTCTAATGATACATCTGATAAGAGGTTAATATCCAAAATTTATAAATAACTCATGCAACTCAACACCAAAAAGAAAAAACCCCAAACAATCCAATTTAAAAATGGGCAGAGGACCTGAATAGATAGTTCTCCAAAGAGGACATAGAGATGGCCAATAGACATATGAAAAGATACTCAATATCACTAATCATCAGAGAAATGCAAACTAAAACCACAATGAGACACCACCTCATACCTGTCAGAATGGCCATTAATAAATCAACAAACAACAAGTGTTGGCCAAGGACGTGGAGAAAAGAGGGAACCCTTGAGCACTGTTGGTGGGCTTGCAAATTGGTGCAGCCACTATGGAAAACAGTTTGGAGGTTCCTCAAAAAATTAAAAATAAAACTACCTTATGACCCAGTAATTATATTTCTGGGTATTTACCTGAAGAAATCCAAGACAATAATTCAAAAAGACATATACACCCTTATGTTCACTGCAGTGCTGTTTACAATAGTCAAGATGCGGAAGCAACCCAAGTGTCCATCAATAGACCATTGGATAAAGAAGCAGTGGTACATTTATGCAATGGAATATTATTCAGCCATAAAAAATGAAATCTTACCATTTGCAACAACATGGATGGACCTAGAGGGTGTTATGCTAAGGCGAATAAGTCAGACAAAAAAAGACAAACGGTACATGATCTCATTTATATGTAGAATCTAAAGAACAAAATAAATGAACAAACAAATTAGAAACAGACTCATAGACACAGAGAACAAACTGATAGTTGCCAGATGGAAGAGGGATTGGGGGAGCTGGGTGAGAAAGGTCAAGGGATTAAGAAGTACAAATTGGTAGTTACAAAATAGTCACAGGGATGTAAAGTACAGCATAGGGAATATAGTCAATAATATTATAACTATGTATAGTGCCAGGCGGGTACTAGACAAATGGGAGGGATCACTTCATAAATTATTTATATATGTGTGTGTGTGTGTGTGTGTGTGTGTATACGTATATATATACATATATACATGTATGTATATATATACGTATATATATATACGTGTATATATACAAGTGTATATATATATACGTGTATATATATACGTATATATATATTATATATACACACACACATGTATATATATATATATATAACCATTAGGCTGTACTCCTGAAACTAATATAAAATTATATTGAATGTCGACTGTAATTAAAATTAAAAGAAAAAAAAAGAATTCAATCTCCCTTCAGAAAGTATGTACCCAGGACCTTGCACGCACTCTGTCTTGTTTTAAGTGCCCAGAAGCCTAAGGCCAGCTCCCTTTACAGGTGCTTACTAACTGAAGCTCTTTAAAGGATTATTTCATTTAATCCTCATTGCACAACGCAGGGCAGAGCCTGTCATCACTCATTTACAGATGGGAAGACTGAGGCTGAGAGAGAGCAGCCGACCCGAGATCACCCAGCTGCTATTCAAGGGACACAGGATTAGAACCCAGGTCTGTCTGACTCCAAACTCAATTATTAGGCTGCAGGCCCCACCAAAGAGCGAAAAGTTAACGCCACTGAGGGGGAAGGGCGCGGTGAATTTTAAAGGCAGAAAGGAAGGCTGGAGGAGAAAAAGAAAAAGCAAATGAGCACACATCCTCTCTCTGGTCCTCAATTTCCTTGGCTGTAAAATAGGACCGTTTGCCCCACTTCCCGCGTTTCTGATGAGTCTGCTGCGATCCTTCAGAGAGGAGTGACTCGCTCCAGAAGCCTATCTTGGTGGTGGGAAGCAAGCAGGATTGGGCAGAAGCCCGGCCAGGACACCTGTGCCTTCAGGCTGTGGAAACAACACAAAGGGCTCTTGGAAGGAGGAATTTGGGGCTCTGCTGACTTCCCAGCCCCTTGGAAAATGTGAGAGGCCAGGGATGGGAGAGGGCCGAGAACATGGAACAGCAGAAAGCCTGGATCACGGGCCAGCCCAGTGGAGCAGGGAGGAGGTCCAGGGCGCCCACCTAACGAATGCCCTCCCCCAGCCCACCAGGAATCAGTGATGGGGAGATGAGGGGCGTCGCCCAGCTGGGCTCAGGGATCCTCCCGTGCCCTTCCCCAGAGCCCAGTTTCTGATTTCCTTCATGTCTGGGGCTTTTCACAGGGGGGGAGAGAAAAACAGAAAAAGAAAGGCCCATTTAGGCTAGACAGGCCCTGATTTCCCCCAGGAGAAGCGAGGCTGGCGAGTCAAGGTCTCCACCCAGTTGCTACCATGTTTTCAGGCCAAGACAGGAAATAAAAGTGAAAGCTTGGGCGAAGCTCTGACTCTGGCACCATCCACAACTGGCATTTCTTAGACTCTCATGGCTCAGGATTTCTGGTCCCCACCATTCCCCCGCCGCCAGAGCCAGCCCTCTCACATTTTGGTTTTCAGCCCCAATTCTGTGCCACGCATGACGTCATGGAAGCCACACAATGCCACTCGTATGAGGAAAGCTCTTTTGTGATCACAGTTTACAGTGGGGGAAACTGAAGCTCAGAGAGGTTAAGTGACCTTTCTGAGGCCTCACAGCCAGCAAGCCGTAGACATGGGTTTCAAAACAGGTCCGTGAGATGACAGAGTTTCTGTTTCTACCCACCAGGTGGCCGTTCCATTCTCACTCAAGGGACATGCTTTTTCTTTGTGACCCAAATCCCTGACAGTGGAAGAAGCCCCTGTGAGTTTAGTCTGTCATAAAAAAAGACTGCAAATTGCCTGCATTTCCTGAAGACCCGCTCTTGACGTCAGTCACCCCACCTCCCCCACCGCTGGGAGGCCAGTGGACCCTTTAATGCCCAGCCTGGCTCAGCGGGTGGTGGTGAAGTCTCTCTTACCCCTGTAAATACATCACAGGGCAACCACAGCTGCCATACTAAATCAACTCTCTTTAACCCTGAAGGAAACACTTCCGTTTTTCTCCCAACCTCTGTGCCTACCTCTGTCAGCAAGTCTTGGGCATGGTAGGAGAGGGGACCCATCCTTCAGTCAAAAAAGCCTGCAGTGCAAAGAAATACTCTCTTCTCTGAGTTGGTTTATGGACCAGACAAGCCAGGAAAGAAAGCCACAAACCAACACGCCAAGTTGGAATTTCAAAGTCAATTAGCTTGAGATTGTCTGAAGTCTTCCATTGTCCAAATGTTCAAGTTTAAGCACCAAGTTTGGAAAGGATGCGGCCTGGGGACAACAGGATATTGTTTCGGTGAAATGGGATATATTGGACCACCCAGAAAATTGGATGAGACATTCAAGGCCCCGCACAGTGATCAGACTCCCTCTGGTTGCTCCCGGCTTCCGCCCACCACACCAAGCATCCTTTACTCGTCAAACCTCTACATCTCTGCTCATGCTGCTCTTCCTGCCTGAAATATCTTTTATTTCTGGCCAACTTCCCCTTCAAGCACTCAAGGCCAACTCATCCTTGGAACCAGCTCAAATACATGCTTCCTTCTCAAGGTTATTTCCGGACTTCCGTGATCAAAGCTACCCCCTCTTTGCTCCTGTAGTAGCTTGCACACTGAATGCACCAGTCAGGCACTAACTCAAGTGTATTTAATAATGAACTGGAAGTCAAAATGGCCCAGTGTTCACCTACTGAACTGAATGGATGAGGGATGGAATTGTCATGAGTGAATTGAGCCAGGAGCCGCTAACCCCTGTGTACCCTGCCATCAAAGCCAACCTCCTGGCGAGACAAACCCCACTCTGTTTACACACCTGTCTTTGAGCTCAACTGGGAGCAGCTGAAGGACAGGGCTTGTCTTTCCCTGTACTCCATGCTCCGTGGCAACTCAGTAAGTGCTCAGAGCGTGCTGGGGAGCGCATGGAGGACCTATCCCGGCTCTCTCCCTCCCTTCCCATGCCCTTACACAAGTCCCTCTCGCTTTCTGAGTTTCAGTTTTTCATCAGAAAAGGGAAAGTGTGGACTTTCCCATCTGAAAAGCTCAGTGCTATGGTCCGAATGCATGTGCCCTGCCCAAACCTCCTATGTTGAAACCCTAACTGCAGTGTGGGGGTGGTAGGGGGTGGGGCCTTTGGGAGGTGACCAGGACATGAGGCTGGAGCCCTCAGGAATGGGACAGGTGTCCTTATCCCAAAGACCCCAAAGAGCCGCCTGGCCCCGCCCACCATGGGAGGACACATTAAGAAGTCTGCACCCCAGAAGAGGGCCCTCACCTGGAGGGCCCTGTGCTGGCACCTGGACCTCGGACTTCCAGCCTCCAGAACTGTGAGCAATGAATCTCTGCTGTTTACGAGCCACCCCGTCTCTGGTATTTTGTTATAGGAGCTCATATAGACTAAGACACTCAGGAATGATTATCTCAGATGATCATTGTCATCCATCGGATTTTAATGTCAAGCCTGTCTTGACTTTCTAGGCTGCCTTAAAGATGGATTCTAACATCACCCCCTCCCATAAATGCATGTCACTCTCCCCATCAAGAGGGGGCCTCTGTTTCTCCTCCTCCTTAATCTGGGCTGGCCTGATGACTTGCTGTGACCAACATAATGTGGCACAGGTGACACCGTGCCAGCCCCAGTTTTATGTCTCATGGGGCCTGGCGGCTTCTATGTTCACTGTCCCAGAGCCCTGAGCCTCCAGGTAGAGAAGTTCAGGCAGTTCTGCTACAGGGAGAGAGACAGCACGACTCCCTGCAGGATGTGAGGCCATCCTGAGTGCCCCAGCCCTGGACCAGCCGAGCTCCCAGCTGCATGCAACCCGTGACTGACTCCCCTATCCCCTACCCCCTGCATACTAATGGAGCAAAGATGGGCCTTCCCTGCAGAACTCTGCCTAATTACAGAATCGCGAACAAAGAAGTCATTTCAAGCCATTACCTTTTGGGTTGAATTGAAACACAGAGAAATTATTGAAACATTTGGGTTCAGCTAAATGGTTGATTGGGTTGACTGGTGATGTCTGCCACGGTTCATGAGTAAGGAGTATAACACTCTATCCCTGGACTAGATAATGTCAAGGTCAGTGTCAACTCAATTCGAAGGCAACTCAAGATCTTTCTTAGGCCTACTGGAAACGAGGATTCCAAATTGAAAGGGAACTAACCCAGGATCAGAGAGAAACCTGAACCCGTTAGGGACCCCGAGGAAACTCTGGCAGGACTAAAGGAACCAATAAGGCAGTCCCTCTGAGGTGTTTAAACAGGGTGGAAAAAATCAGTAGCAAGGCCAGAAGCAGAAAGGGAAACTCAAAAAGAGACAGAATTGGAGGAAACTGAGCCACATTGAACAGCAGAACAGAGAGCTGCAGGGGCTTACAGTTGTGTGGACTGAAAGAACCCTTCCTGGAACCACCTCAGAATCTGAGAACTTCCTAGTTGAACACAAGCCTGGCTGGTCAGCTGGTACCTGCCTTTCCCCCAGTGAGAACACACATCCTCAACAATGACCCCCCTTCCTCTGAAGGGACAGAAAGTTGCTCTACTCCTTGTAGCCCAGGAGCCAGGCTACAACTTCTCCCCAGGCTGGAACAGACACAGAGGTTCCCGTACTAGAAATCACCAGTGCTGACACAGAGAAGCCCAACATGGAGAACTAAAGCTCCCTGGGATGACTGGTTCAAGCTGAGCCCTCTGTCAGGTTCCAAGCCCCATGCTGAGCACTTCACTTGGACATCCTTAGTTCCTCCTAAACACCACCCCATGGGGTGCATATTGCCATCCCATTTCACAGATGAGGAAACTCTCTTGCTTGGAACCATGGGGTTTGTAAATAGTGGAGCAGGGATTTGAATCCAGCCTCGATGATGCCAAAGCCTCGGACCTTGGTCAGACTTGACAATCACCCCACGTGCCCTGGTACAGCCTCATTGGTCGTTTACACCCACATCTGTTCTGATTGGTCAGTGCCCTGCTAAGCTAACTGCAAATACGACGACAGCCATCGAACCCTCAAGGTCCAAATTCAGGAAACAAATAGACACAGATCAATGTCTAAGAGATGCCTCACTGTGGGAGGCAGAATAACGCCCTCCCTCCAAGATATCTATGTCCTACCCCCCCAGCACCTGAGAATATGTCACCTGACATGGCAAAAGGGATTCGGCAGAAATGATTAAGTTAAGGATCTTGAAATGGGGAGATTAGCCTGGATTATCCGTGGGCTCAATGTCATTATCCAGGTTCTTATAAACAGAGGAGGGAGGTAGGAGAATCAGAGAGATTTGGTGAGAGAAACCTCTACCCACTGCGGCTGGCTTTGAAGACGGAGAAAGAGACCACAAATCTACCAACGTGGGCAGCAACTAGAAGCTAAAAAAGGTGAGGGAATGGATGCTCCCCTCCAGAAATAATACAGTCCTATCAACCCCTTCATTTTATCCCAATGAAACTGATTTGGATTTCTGACCTCCAGAACTATGAGAGAAATCTGTGCTATTTCAGGCCAGGAAATGAGTGGTCATTTTTTTAGCAGCAAGAGGACACTCATACCCTGGCTATCTGAGCTCTTATTTCATCTCACACCCAGAGACTCATAGATTCTGATACTGTTCAAACAAATTCAGACAACAAGCGATGGGTGTATTCTGAATGTCCCCTGTCCTTCATCACCACCCCAGACCATTTGCTGAGCACTACAGACACTCTCTCAAAACTATAAGAGGAAACTAAGATTCAAAGAGGCTATGTGCCTTACACAAGTTCACCCAGGTGGTTGGTGCCAAAGCCAGGACTAGAACCTATGTCTGCCAGGCTGCACCACACCATCTTCCACCAGTTCTCCTGTCTCTCTGACCCTTAATTCCCACAAGTAAAAACTGAGTATTCTAGCTGTTGGTTCTTGTACCAATCAATTGGTGCAAGAATCAACTTACCCACCTTCTTGCACAAGAGCTGCCCTCAGCGTGAGCCCAGGGCTTGGATCAGAGGACCGAAGATATGTACCCCAAGAAAGCAGAACTGATTGTGACATTCTGCCGGGGTAGCAGCTGACCACCCTGCTGAGTCAGCTGCTGGTACTTCCAAGGTTGCCAGAGCATGTTTATGGTGGGTGGAGAAACAACTCACCCCCACCACCGGAGCCCAGGACTTCTCCACGGGGTGAGGCATGAAGCCAGGAGATTGGCTGATACGACCTTTTCTGGCCTAGGAACCTAAGGTCACAAGGCACCAGACGCCCCCATCAACTTAGATATGCAAAGGCAAATTTCAATGCTTACTTTCCTGGGAATAAAAATAGAAATGCCTTCATCGAACTGACCGTGAGCTCTACGCAGTTCTTTATGTATAATAACTCATTTAATCCCACAGTGACCATATAAAGTAGGCACTGGTAGTGTCCCCACCTTACAGATAAAGACACTGAGGTGGCAAGAGGTCAAGGGGCAGAGCTGGAACCTGAACTCTAGAGCAGCACGGTGTAGAATTACTACCCCTTGGTTCCATCCCGCAGAACAAGACGTTCTACTCTTTCTCTACCAAGCTTATGGCCATCACTTCAAAAACATATAGGTTCCATAAGAGAAGTAAATTAACTAAATTTCTTAATGTTGCCAGAAGCCAGCATGTCCTGGAGACCAGAAGCAACACAAAGTGGCTGCCAACCCACAGGGTCCCTTCCGAGCATCCCAGGTCTCCCCTTCAGCCAGGGATCATAGAAAAAATCCTGCAAGTTCCAGGCAAGATGGCAGAATAGGTAAATGCTATGATTGTCACCTTCCATGACTATATTAAAATTAAATTATAGAACAATCAACAGTTATAGAATCATCTGAAGACTAGCTGAACAGAAGTCATAACAAAATATAAAGAAGCCATGTGAAACAGGTAGTGGGGGGTGGGGGGGATACATGAAACGGGCTGGCCCCAAACCCACATGTGGTTGTTGAGCATCGGGAGGGATATCTGAGTGGTGGGGTCACCCTGATGATCAAGGGCTCCCCAGACCAGGTTTCCAGTGCCAGAAAGGGGAGTCCCCACAACATCTGGCTGTGAAAATCAGCTAGGGGTTCCACTCATCCAGATGAGATGGAAGGCTGCTGGAAACCCAGACATCCTCTTAAAAGGCTTGAGCACAGACTCACTCACTCATAGACACTCACCCTGGGTTCCAGCGGAGGGACAGCAACTCGGAAGATGCCAGAGATATACAGGGAAAGACTGACTGGTGTCACTTCAGGAACAGCCACCATTGTTCCTGTGTTGTGCCTTCCTTTTGTGTAGCCTATAAGCTGATGCCATCTTTCCTGTGTTGTGCTCTCCCCACACAGCCAAATCTGAAACTGACCTGATGAACTCTGCTCACTCCACCTTGACGACTCCCTGGAACCCTGGCACATCCAACTCGTGCACAGCCTGAGGCACATTCCAGCCCAGCAATCAGTCCTGCCATGAGCACCACAGAGGCTCTTTCAGCACAAGCAGCGTGCCTCGGCTCACACACCGCTAGATGCAATATCAGTGGTCGGCAACCAGCCCCAACCCATACTACAGTCTTTCTTGGACAACTCTTGGTGGTCTGCAGGCCTGAGGTGGGCAGCAGCTGGCTTCATTGTACTCTTAGACTCTTGTGAGGGGCCCCAGGCTCAGCACTGGCACCAAAGTTGAATCTGCATTAACCTGGTGAACACCACTTGCCCCACCCTGGTGAATACCTGGGACCCTGCCTCACCCAAGTCACATACCACCGAAAGCTCTTTCAGTGGCTGAGCCTTACAGGCAGGCAGCAGGTGGTGTCAGGACTCAAGGTGCCCTGGGCCTTTTGCTGAGCTGTCCCAGGCCTAGTACTAATGGCAGAGTGGACTTTCTCATGCATCTCCAGATCCAGCACAGGCAATGACCAACCTCAGATAGCTTTGTAGCTCCTACCAGGTAGACCTGGTCAAGTCACAGGTAGCGGCTGACCTTGGCTTGCATGGGAGCCCCTGCCAAGATGCCCTAGAATGAGCACACCCAGTGGCCAGCTACAGACCAGAGCAGAGCACTACCCAATTCACCCCCACAAGCGACACACCCAAAGGATGGTCTCAATGGGCACATGAGCCCACTGGGGCAAAGTCTGCTCTGAGGCGTCGGCCCTGGCACAGGAGTTCATATGATATGGGTGTCGCTACAACAGGGGGTACACACAACCCACACAAGGGACACTACTGGAGCACACAGAGCAGGTGATCAGGGAGAGTGTGCCACTGGACCACACAGGACACTTACTACATAAGGCCACCCAGCAAAGACTGAGAGACATGGGAGATCTACCAGTACATAGAAATGAATACAGAGAGGCACCAAAATGAGGAAACAATAGGGCCGGCGCGGTGGCTCAGGTGGTTAGAGCTCCGTGCCCCTAACTCCGAAGGCTGCCGGTTCGATTCCCACATGGGCCAGTGGGCTCTCAACTACAAGGTGCCAGTTCGATTCCTCGACTCCCGCAAGGGATGGTGGGCAGCACCCCCTGCAACTAAAAATTGAACATGGCACCTTGAGCTGAGCTGCCGCTGAGCTCCCGGATGGCTCAGTTGGTTGAAGCACGTCCTCTCAACCACAAGGTTGCCGGTTTGACTCCTACAAGGGATGGTGGGCTGTGCCCCTTGCAACTAGAAAAAACGGCAACTGGACCTGGAGCTGAGCTGCGCCCTCCACAAACTAAGACTGAAAGGACAGCAACTTGAAGCTGAATGGCACCCTCCACAACTAAGATTGAAAGGACAACAACTTGACTTCGAAAAAAGGGCCTGGAAGTACACACTGTTCCCCAATAAAGTCCTGTTCCCCTTCCCCAATAAAAAAAATAAATAAAATAAAGAAAAAACAATGAGGAAACAATAAACACATCTGGAGAAAACTCCAGAAAAAGAACTAAACAAAATGGAGGCAAACAATCTACCAGATACAGAGTTCAAAACATTTGTTATAAGGATACTCAAGGAAGTTAGAGAGAGCTTCAACAAAGACAAAATAAGCATAAAAAATGACACAGAAACCATAAAAAAGAACCTTTCAGAAAGGAAGAATACAATTACTGAAATAAAGAATACACCAGAAGGAATTAACAGACAGCAGAATAGATGAAGTAGAGGAGTGAATCAGCAATTTGGAAGACAAAGTAACAGAAAACACCCAATTGGAATAACAGAAAAAAAAATCCACAAATTTTTAAAAAATGAGGAGTGTTTAAGGGACCTTTGGGACAGCATCAAGCATAACAACATTCACTTCATAGGGATACCAGAAGAAGAGAGAGAGCAAAGGATTGAGAACCTACTTGAAGAAATAATGACTGAAAACTTCCCTAACCTGGTAAAGAAAGTAGAAATACAAGTCCAGGAAGCACAGAGAGTCCCAAACAAGATGAACCCAAAGAAGCCCACACCAAGACACATCATAATTAAAATGGCAAAGGTTAAAGACAAAGAGAATCTTAAAAGCAAGAAGAGAAAAGCAGTTAGTTAACTACAGGGAGCTCCCATAGACTGTCAGCTGATTTCTCAACAGAAACTTTGTAGGCAGATAAGGGATTGGCATAAAATATTCAAAGTGATGAAAAGCAAAGACCTACAACCAAGACTACTTGACCCAGCAAGACTATCATTTAAAATTAAAGGAGAGATTAAAAGCTTCCCAGGCAAGAAAAAGCTAAAGGAATTCACTACCACTAAGCCAGAATTACAAGATATGTTAAAGGGGCTACTTTAGGAAGAAAGGGGGGACATAAATGTGAATAATAAAATGGAAATAATTATGTACATATCAATAATCACTTTACATGTTAAAGTATTAAGTGCTCTAATCAAAAGACATAGGGTAGCTGAATGGATAAGAAAACAAGACCCATACATATGCTGTCTACAAGAGACCCAATTCAGATTGAAAGACACACACAGACTGAAAGTAAAAAAAAAAAAAGAGAGAGAGAGAGAGATTTTATGCAAATGCAAATGAAAAAACCTAGAATAGCAATACTTATGTCAGACAAAATAGACTTTAAAACAAAGTCTATATTAAAAGACAAAGAAGGATATTTCATAAAGATAAAGGGATCAATCCAAGAAGAGGATATAACCCTTGTAAACATTTATGCACCCAATATAGGAACACCTAAATATATAAAGCAAATATTGACAGACATAAAGGAAGAGATCAACAGTAGGGACTTTAACACCTCATGGATACCAATGGACAGATCTTCCAAACAGAAAACCAAAAGGAAACAGTGGCTTAAAATGACACACTACCCTAGATGGATTTCATTAATATTTTTGGAACATTTCACTCTAAAGCAGCAGAATATAAATTATTTTCAAGGGCACATGAAACATTTTCCAAGATAGACCACACACTTTGGGCCACAAAACAAGTGTCAATAAATTTAAGAAAATTGAAATCATGTCAAGTATCTTCTGTGACCACAATGGTATGAAACTAGAAATCAATTACTAGAAAAACACTGAAAAACACACAAACACATGGAGGTTAAATAACATGCTACTAAACAATGAATGGGTTAACAATGAGATCAAGGAAGAAATCAAAAGATACCTTGAGACAAACGAAAATGAAAATACAACAACCCAAAATCTATGGGACACAGTAAAAGCAGTCCTAAGAGGGAAATTCGTAGCAATGCAGGCCTACCTAAAAAAACAAGAAAAATCTCAGATAAACAGTCTAACTCTACACCCAAGAGAACTGGAAAAAGAACAGCAAACAAAGCCTGAAGTGAGTGCAAGGAAGAAAATAATAAAGGTCAAAGTGGAAATAAATGATATAGAGGCTAAAAATATATATATACAAAAGATCAATGAAATCAAGAGCTGGTTTTTGAAAAGATAAATAAAACTGACAAATCTTTAACCAGGCTCATCAAGAAAAAAAGAGAGGACCCAAATAAATAAAATCAGAAATGAAAGAGAAGTGACAATGGACACCACAGAAATACAAAAAATTTAAAGAAAATACTACAAGCAACTATACACCAACAAATTGGACAATCTGGAAAAGAAGGATAAATTCCTGGAACCATACAGTCTTCCAAGACTGAATCAAGAAGAAATAGAAAATCTGAACTGACCAATTGCTACCAACTAAATCAAATTGGTAATCAAAAAACTCCCAACAAAAAAACGTCCTGGACCGGATTAACATCTAGCCTTCTCAAACTATTCCAAAAATTTCAAGAGGAAGGAAGGCTCCCAAGCTCATTCTATGATTCCAAAACCAGGCAAAGACATTACGAAAAAAGAAAATTAACAGGCCAATATCCCCAATGAACATAGAAGCAAAAATCCTCAACAAAATATTAGCAAACTGAGGTGGGTGGGTGGCTTAGTTGGTTAGAGCGCAGTGCTCATAACACCAAAGTCATTCGTTCAATTCCCACATGCACCAGTGAGCTGCGCCCTCCACAACTAGATTGAAACAACTACTTGATTTGGAGCTGATGGGTCCTAGAAAAACACACTTAAAATTTAAAAAAGTTTGGAAAAAAATTAAAAATAGAACTACCTTATGACCCAGAAATTGTATTTCTGGGTATTTGAAGAAATCCAAAACATATGCACCCCTATGTTCACTGCAGCATTTTACACTAGCCAGGATATGGAAGTAACCTAAGTGCCCATCAATAGACAATTGGATAAAGAAGATGTGGTACATCTATGCAATGGAATATTACTCTGCCATAAAAAAAAATAATGAAATCTTACCATTTGCAACAACATGGATGGACCTGGAGGGTATTGTGCTAAGTGAAATAAGTCAGACAGAGAAAGACAAATACCATATAATCTCATTTATATGTGGAATCTGAAACAAAATAAACAAAGCAACAACATACAACCAGACGCATAGATACAGAGAACAAATTGATGGTTCGTAGATGAAGGGGTTTTGGGGGCTGGGTGTAAAAGGGGAAGGGATTGAGAAGTACAAATTTGTAGTTACAAATTAGTCATGGGAATATAAAGTACAGCACAGGGAATATAGTGATTAATATTGTAATAACGTTGTATAGTCAATAATATTGCAGTAACTAGACTAATCAGGGGGGAATAACTGCATAAATTATGTAAATGTCTAACTACTATGCTCTACACCTGAATCTAATATAAAATAATATTGAATGTCAACTGTAATTGAAAATAAAATAATTTTTTAAAATACATTTTTAAAAACTGTTTTAAAAAAAGAAGAGAAAAAGTTCTGAACTGGGAACCAGGAGCCCCAAGTCCTCATCCCACCAAGTAACCTAGGGAATGTCACTTAACCAACCAGGGCCTCACTTTCCTTGTCTCTAAAATGGCAGAAAACCCCACAGCCCCTCTAAAGTTTTAGAAGGGCAGAAATCCTGTTTTCTTCATCATTCTGCCTCGTAGTGTATCAGACACATAGTAGGTGTTAATAAATATTTGTTGAGTGAATGAATAAAAGTATAAGTTACAAGTTTACTTCCCCTCCTTTGAGGGCCTTAAGAACAGAAACTGGGCTTGATTCATCTGAAATTCTCACATTAATACAGCTTTCACTCCTCCATAGGTTTATTCACACAGGAAATTGATCCCAAGTTCTCACTATGTGACCGGTCCAGTCGAGGCCTCAGCATCGTTCAGGATCCACTGATGTCCTGCGTCTGTGTCCTCACACGCTACCCTCGTCCTTTTTTTTCTGGCCAGTAGCTATAATGCTACTTGCTATAATGCTACTTGCTATAAAGTAACATTGGACAACCACTCAGCTGCTTTATGATCAGCAAGCTTGGCCCATCCTAGGGACTTAGACAATGACTCCTGCATTTCCAATTCCCTTATGCCCAGACCTAGGGGAATAAAGCCCAAGGAAAACCCCTACCTTAATCACAAACACATGCACGCACACACACACACACACACACACCAATGTACAATGGGGCCCTAGGAGTAGGATTTTCTGAGTTCAAATCCCAGTTCTTTTGCTTATGAGCTGTGTGACCTCGGGCAAGTTCCTTCACCTCTCTGAGCATCATCTTCTTCGTCTATAAAATGGGGGTGATAATCCTGAAGCCTTTCCATATCAGGTTGTATGGGGATTCAATGAGATGATGGATACGGAAACCTTTGGTTCAATAAATGTGCCGTGCTCAATAAAATCGTTATTCTTGTTTCCTTTTCCCAGAAGAGAAAGAGACCATCAGCTGCCTAAGTTCCAGGGAAATCTGTGTTTAGGGGCCTGGAATGTAGGAATTTACTCAGTATATTTGATGGGGAGTATCTTGAGGAGCAGGAAGTCGTTGTAGATCCAATATCACCAGGTTAACTTTAAGATTGACTAATGAAAATTTAGACTTAGAACCAGAGAACAGAAGAGACCCAAGAGGTCACCACATCTGTGGCAGAGACAGCCAGCTGCCCAGCACAAATCCATCCTCCCTTTACAGTACACTGCTGTAGCTGGGAGTGTACTCCATTTCCCAGAGTACCAAGAACTCCATTTCCCAGCCTCCTTTACAACTAGAGTGATCACATGACTAGCTCTTACGTGTGCTGGGAGGCAGTTAAGAAGCCAACATGCTACCTCCATGCTTTCTTTCATCAGTGATGACGTCCAGGGAGACAGTAGGGACATGAGATGGGTCAACGAATTGCCGTGTGGAAGAGGACCACCCTCCATTCAGAATTACATGCCTTATAATAAATGTCTGTTTTGTTTGAGCCATTATACATGTTTGGGTCTGTTACTGCAGCTACTATCCTGACAAATACAACATTCAGTCGCCTTGTGTACAGATGAGGCGATGACGGCCAAGAGTGAGAGTACTTTGCCTAAGGTCACAACAACAAATTCAGCAAACGTCAAGAACTTTAGTTTCTTAACAGTTTGGAGTAGATTTGCAGTTTTCAACCTGCCTAACCGAGCTATTAACAATTCTTAGAGGTCCTTCAGCAATAAGCATAAAGTTAAGTGAGCTGCGGTCTGGAGTTCTCCACTTCTGTTTCATCTAGAATAACACCACTTTTATCTGTTTTCAAATTGCACTTCTGCATATATTTTCATTGAAGGAAAGGGTTCTGTGGCTTAAAATACTTTCCAAGTCTACACACAGGGTGATTGCTGACATGATCTGACTCTCTGTGGTATAACACAACAAAGTTTCACTTCTTCTCCACTGTGTCTCCTGGCCTCAACTG
Source organism: Rhinolophus ferrumequinum (assembly GCF_004115265.2). Lineage (NCBI taxonomy): Eukaryota > Metazoa > Chordata > Mammalia > Chiroptera > Rhinolophidae > Rhinolophus > Rhinolophus ferrumequinum. Next base: position 14,901,451 of record NC_046308.1, on the reverse strand, counting down.
CTGACACAGGACATGTGGACTCACAGAAGTACATAGATATTTGCTTAGAAAGGAAAAAAAGAAACTTCAGTGTGCAGAAAAAAAGAACAAAACAAAAACCCCAAAACTTGGGCAAAGGCAAAAAGAAAAGACATTCAAGTACTCTAGCTCAGTGGTTCTTAAGGTTTGGGGTGCATCAGGCACATCCAGGGAGCTGGTTCAAAATGCAGACTCCCACTGCTCACGCTCAGAAATTCTGACTAAAAACTGCAGCTTTAAAAAATACTCATGATTATTGATCATGGTGCCAGTAATACCAGGATTGCACTTTGAGAAGCCTTGAGTCTACTTTGCAGCCTCAAAACAGGCAGTGATAACTGCACCACTGCCACGTAGCTCAAAGAGAGGAAATCAGCTTTTTGTTTTCTTGTACACAGGGAAGAACCTGAGCATTAATAACACACTGGTGGGCTGGCTGGGTGGCTCAGGTGGTTGGCTCGCCGTGCTCCTAATACTGAGATCGCCGGTTCGATTCCCACATGGGCCAGTGAGCTGCACCCTCTACTGTGGGCTGCCGTGAGCAGCCGGAGGTTGGCGTACCCTGCTGTAGGCTACCGTGTGCCGCCGTGAGCGGCCGGTGGCCAGCGTGAGCTGCAGTGAGCCGCTGTGAGCGGCAGACCAGAGACTGGAGACCTACTGCCTCAGCCGGGGGGAGCGCAAGACTCAGAATACCAGCATGGGCCAGGGAGCTGTGTCCTACACAACTAGACTGAGAGACAACGGCTTGAACCAGAGTGGGGGGTGTGGGGGAGGCAGAAGAAGGGGGAAAAGAATAACATACTGGCAAAGAAATAAATAATAATTTCTATTTGGCTCAGATAGGTGTCACAGGTATAGACAGCTTGGTGGTATAGAAATGAAATAGAATAATAACTAATGTTTATAGAGCCCTTACGACACAACAAGCCCTCTGCTAAGCCCTCATATGTGATCTCATCAACAAGCCCTCCTATATGATCTCATTTAATCTTTATAATAATCCTAGGAAGTAGTTACTACTCATATTCCCATTTTATAGATGAGGAAACTGAGGCATAGAGATAAGGAATAAGTGGTTCCATGTCACTAAGCTGGCAGGTGGCAGACATGTTCAAACCCACCTAACAGAAACCTACCCCACAGCCACAATGCTCTATTGCCTCGCATGGAGGTCTAGCATCAGAACCCACCTCCAGGCCTCACTTTCCTCATCTCTCAAATGGGCATATAAATAGCACCTTTATCATATAGCCATGGTGAGAATTCAAGAAAATCATCACAATGAAATGGTTTGCAAACTGAGAGGAGCTAAGTAAACATCTAAGAGATGAGAACTTAGTCCAACTCCCCCATCCAATTTGACACTTGGTGAAAATGAGGCCTGGCTACGTTATTTATTCAATGAGCATTTACTGAGCACCTACTACGTTTGAGGACTTATCCACCTTGAGGATAATGCCCCATTCTGGCCTAAAGATGCATCCAGGCCAGCAGGTAAGACAGACAAGACGACCGGGCAATTACAACAATTACATTGTGATGGGGAAGTACAGGCACTGAGAAAACCTAGGGGACAGGCCTTGTCCCAACTGGGTGAGGTGGCGTGGGAGGGAGGACTTCTCAGGAGGATCTAGCCAAAGAGGGAAGTACTTGCCCAAGGTCAAGTTTATCTATTCCCTGAAGTTTGGGGGAGTCCAGAGAAGATCCCTGTGCACCAAGAGATAAATAATTCTTCCCATGGGCTTCTCAGTGCCTGACACCCCACCGCGTGAGTGTCACTGATTTAAGTTAAACTTTCTGTCACCAGAAAACGCCAGGCCACCTTCTCTTCCTGCCACCGGAGGCCTGGATTAGCCAATCATGTTCATGTCAGCAACCGAGACATTTAAAGGAATCTTTCCCTTGAGCAAGTTGGAGGAAGCAGGAGAGACAGCAACCACCGCAGGGAAGTTGGTCTTGAAAAGGAAGTAGGGGATTCCAAGAGGGAAACTGGGGCCTGGGCCCCTTCATGGAAAGAGAAGACAGACGCAGGGCCTGGCCACTTTCTCACTGACCTCTCTGAACCACACAGGTCTGAGTGATCAGACTTACATAAAGCATCCACGAGGGATTGATTCCAGGAGCCCCCTGGAACCGAATTCACAGATACTCACGTCTCGTATAAAATGGCATAATTTGCATATAACCTCTGCACATCCTCCTTTAAATCATCTCCAGATGACTTACAGTACCTAATACAACGTAAACGCTATGGAAATAGTTGTTACACTGTGTTGTAGGGAGTACGGACAAGAACGAAATGTCTACATGTTCAATATAGATGCAACCATTGCAGGCCTAACTGCACAGTACACGTCAGCAACAACAAATGTTTTTGATCTACGATTGGTTGACTCCACGGATGCAGAACTCACGATACAGAGGGCTGACTGCTCTTGATTATTATGATGTGTTGTTTGTTAGTAATTTTGCCCAAAGCAGGTCTTTATGGCTTACCCATTTAAAATGTGCTAGTCCAAAAGCAGAGGGGGGAGTGGAATATTTTCAACAGAGAACAGAGGGTTCAGATCCTTCGTGTGCAAAGAACTCATAAATATCAATAAGAAAAAGATCAACGGGCCAGCAGAAAAAGATGGGAGTGGACTTGAGTCAGATAATCATCAAAGAAAAGTGAGTAAGATGATAAAGGCCAATCAGCATGAATAAAGAAATGTCAAGCGAGGCAGCCAAATGTTATTCTCACCTTTCCCAACAGAGAAGGTTTAAGAGATGGGTAGCAACCAGTGTGGGTGACACTGGAAGAATAGCGCCCTCCCAATACAGCACCGGGGGAGTGCAAGCTGGCACAACCTTTGGGGGCAACGTGGCCAAAAGCTTCAACAGCCTTAAAACCTGGCAAACCTTTGACCCAGCCATTTCCCCCTCTGGAAAGGTGTCTGTAGAACAAGCACACAGAGATGACGGCTTAGAGTGGTCATGGCAGCTCTGTTTAGAACCACACCGAGGAACGATTAAATAAATCCCAAGACATGCTCTCTACGTAGTCATTAAAATGTATACTGGAGGAATATAGATGATAGGGAAGGAAGTTCACAACCCGTGTGAGGTACAAGAGTGACCACACGAGACGTTGGAAGATTGAGCCTGCTCATGTACTTATGTGTGTCTGGTACAGCAGGCAGCCAACAACATCATGGGTAAATTAGTGAGGGATGGATGGAGGGAGGGAGGGATGGAGAGGGGCACCTCTCTGGGTTCAGGCCCCCCCCTTTTGTCTCTGTCCTGACAGGTGGTACAGCCCAGTGGTTAAGAAGGTGGGCTGTACACTCATTTCATTCTAATCTTGACCCCCCCCGCCCCCCGGCTTAGTATCCCTGCAGCCCTGAGCCATGCCCTCCTCTCTCTGAGTCTGTTTCCTCACCTGTACGAGGAGGACCATGGAAGTACCTCCCTCCTGGGACTGCCGCAAGCATTAACAGACTTAGCAAAAGAAAATGCTGAGCACGCTGCTTTTAAAATTCTGGTGATCTTGCTATTTTTGACAATTGGTGCGTATTACTTCGGAAACCTGAAAATCGTAACAGAACTATTTCCATTTTGACAAGAATTAAATTCTAAGCAGGACCAAAGAACTTCTCCCTCGACCAGGACTCCCCTTTTCTGGCCCCTCCGGGTGGCGTCACGCCGAGCATGGTACCTGGAGGCTGGTCTTCCTGAGCGTTCCCCAAGACTTCAGGCCACACGAGGCTGTGCAGGAGACCTGTGTTCCCCGACTTCTTTCTCCCAGTCACACCGTGATTTGGCTGTGGCTGTTTGCCCAGAAAACAGCTCATCTATTCATTCAAGATCCCCTCAAACCCCACAGAGCACAGCCCGCCCACCACCATAAAACACCTTCATGCACTGAGAGGCTCCTGGGGAGACCTCCATCTGTCCGGAGCTTCTTGTTGTTTGGGGCTGCTGTCCTGAATGGGACAGACTCTGCCAGAGAAACAGCTGGAGGGAGGAGAGAGAGGGAGGGAGGGGCAGGAAACTGGGCTGAACAAGGGCAGAGGCGGCCAGCTGCGTGGAGTGGGGGCTGCCAAGGGCGGCTGCGCTTGCCAGCCGGGGACTGGGCTGGTGGGTTGTGGCTGGTGGCAAGGCTTGCTGGGGGACGACCCACCCCCCTGGCAGCCAAGGCCAGCTGGGAGCTGTGCCCACTGTCTGAGCACAAACCAGGAACATATGCAGCTGGAGGAAGTGTCGTGTTCCCTGAAAGGGCCTCAGAAGCTCCAGAGGACAGGCTACCAGGTTTCCCACCACTCTGGGCTCCTTCCTTACCCCAGGTCTTCGTGCATGCTGTTCCTTCCACCTGGATGCCCTTCCTGCCCCTCTTCGTGGCCTGATGACCTTCTGCTCCCTCTTTTTTTGGTAAATTAAAACTGCAAGGAGGTTGTTTTAAAGCACCAAATGAACAAAGATTACCATGTTTTATAATGTCTGATTTTATTAAATGTTACAGGGCAGCAACGATCTCATACAATCTTATACATAATTGGAATGTACCTCAATATCCCATTTCTGGAGAGCCATGTGACAAAATACATCAAAACCTGTAACTATGTTCCGAACCCGTGTCGTTTACATAGAAATTCTGTTTTCATCCCAAACCCTGCTCCCCCTGAGATAAATATCATGAACACATTGGTATGAACACACACATATATATATTTTACATAGAAATCGAAAATGATTCCGTCAGACTCTATGTACCATATTGTAACCTGCTTTTTCATTCGATGATAAGATGTCTATATATCTTACCCTGTTCCAACAGCTGCTAATTGTTTCATTGACTCTCTGCACCGCAGCTTATTTGATCAATAGTTTCTTGATGTGTGATTAGGTTATTTTCAACTTTTTCGCTATAATAAACACACCTGTCCTATTATTTTCTTATATGAATTCTTATGAACATACTTATTATTCGAAAGGTCTTATGCTCCCTCTTCAGGTCTCAGCTTGGGAACCATCTTCGCAGGAAGCCTTCCCTGCACCTTGGGGGACGGCTCCGGGCTCCCCGTGGCCCCTTGGGCTGCCCAACAAGCAGGGCACTGATGTGGTATTGTCGCTACCTGTTAAGGTGTCTGTCCCTCACACTGGGGACGCCTTGGGGAAGGGACTGTATTTCATCCAGCTTATCGCCATCGTGACATCACCATCACCCTTAGCAGCTGAATGATCAAAATGCCTGACAGCCAAGCAGTGTCCTAGGCACTTGCTATTTATCCGCACAGCAGCCCTAGGAAGTGGGTACTACTTCTGCCACCATTTTACCGGTGAGGAAATTGGGACACAGAAAGGTTAAGTCACTGCCCAAGGCCAACAGCTGGTCAGTGGGAGAGCTGGGATGGCAACCTGGCTGCCTGGCTCCACACTAAAGAACTAGCAGAAACGCCCACCGTGTGTGCGTGGCCCTCGACCCGGGGCTTTCCATGGAGAGAGTCATGTGAATCTCCAGCAACACTCGGGAGGGGTCACCGGCCCATTTACAGAGGAGGGCCCTGGGGCCACAGAGGGGAAGTGGTTTAGGCAAGGGTGTCTCGATCGTGCCCACAGATCTGATTGAACCCAGGTCTGTCTGACTCCAAAGTTAAGGCAGCAGAAAATAACGGTGTGGAAAGGAAAGAGGCAGGAAAAGAGGATGGGGCAGGGAGGGAAGGAGGAATGAGGGGGGAGGGAGAGAGGGCAGGAGACTCACCTGTGTTTCTTTTGGCCTCAAGGTCTTGGGCAGGTGGGAGGACACACGTCCATCACCATCTGACCAGCCTTAGAACCTCACCTTTCTCTCCCCACCAGCCTTAACTATTAATTCAGTGAGATTGACACTTAAAAACTATCTAGTCTAACGCTTTCATTCCCAGGATAATCACTGTAAGCACAGAGAGGTTAAGTCACTTGCCCAAGGTCACACCACTCCCTAGAGTCAGAAGTCAGACCCAGCCCGACTCCAAACCCTCCTCTCCCGCACGCCAGGCTTGCCCAGGGAATCAAGAGCTTCTCATCCGCACCTTACCGTACTGATGGGAACATTGGATCCAGAGGAGACAAGGGACTTGCCCAAGGCTACGCCACAGTTAGCAGTACAGCAGCAGCCCCAAAGTCTCCTGGTCCAAAAGAGAGGACATTTCCACAATGCGATGGGAATCCTGTACATCACCACCTAAAGGTTCGTGATTAATAGAGATCAGTGGTCTCAAGGCGTGGATTGGGGACCACCAGCAGCAGCCTTGCCTGGGAGCTTGTCAGAAATGCAAAAGTGCAGACCTCACTGCAGACTGCAGAATGGGGCCCTCTGGGGGCGGGGCCCAGCCAGCTGCAGGTTAACAAGCTGCTGGGGGATTCTGGAGCTCGCTCACTCTGCAAATCACTGATACAGACATTTCCATTAAGAATACATTCTGAATCCCAGAACAAGTTACCTTGTCAGTCCACAGAATAGTGGTTAAGAAGGGAGGCTTTGGGATCAGACAAATCTGATGTGTTTGAATCCCTGTCTCCACCACTGTGAGCTCTGTGACTATGGCAAGTCGTCTCTGAGCCTCAGTGTCCTAATCTGCTGTGGATGGAGGAGTGGTGTAGGGGGGAGGAGGGGAAGTGAAGGAGGAAGAGGAGGTCGGGGAGGTGATGAAGGCAGGGAGTGAGAAGAAATGCAGGAGGGTGAGAAGACAAAGCAAGAAGAAGCAGCCTTCCAAGAAGATCAAACACACTAGAGGATCCTGGAAGGGGAACCAGGTGCACCCACCCTCTGGATGGATTCCTGGAAATTGCCTCTTCCTCTTTCAGTGGGCCACTTGCAGACTTTGTGGAGGCTTCCCAGCTCCGGAGCCAACCGGAGGCTACAAAGGTTCAGGTTTTATCAGCGGCGAGACACCTCTGGCAGAGCCGGGATGCTGGGCTCCTAGCCAACTGAGCCTCTAGATGCGGGCGGTGGGGGGTGGAAACACACAGCCCCACCCATCCTCCCGCGTAAGGAACAGGTGGAGTCAGCCTGCCACGGAAACAATCAGAAGCCACAGGTCTTTGGCCACCATTCTGATCACAGCTGAGAAGTTTGGCTTTTTCTTCCTTGGAGTGAAAAGGGTTTGGGGGCAGTGGAGATGTGTTTGGTTTTTGTTTTTAGGAGGATTCTGAAATCTGAGGCCTGACATGGGGTTCCTGGGCCCTGAGAGACGCGGTGGCCTTCAGGTCATGAAAAGAAGTCTCTGTTTATTCCCTTGGAACCTCTGTGTTCCAAGATGGCAGATTAAGCTTCATATTTTTTTTATTAATTTTTTTTTAATTGGGGAATATTGGAGAACTTTGTGTTTCTCCAGGACCCATCAGCTCCAAGTCATTGTCCTTAAATCTAGTTGTGGAGGGCGCAGCTCACTGGCCCATGTGGGAATCGAACCGGCAACCCTGTTGTTCTAACCAAATGAGTCATCCCGCCCCCCCCAAGATTAAGCTTCATCTTGCTGCTCAACTCCAGGTGGATGGTTCTGGAATTCTGGAGCTCTGTGTTCAGGGATTCAGAGGCCCATCCAGATCTGGCTGGAAAGAGCACAATGAAGGATTAGCAATGCCTGTCCTGGGCCTGGGGGAGGGGCTTTACCTCGGTCCACTCTGTCCTCCAACAAAAGTTCATCCCATTGGCTTAAGAGGCTGGGGGGCTGGTTCCAGCTCTGTCCCATCCTGTCTCAAGTATTGGCTGACCCTAGTAGAGATGATCTTACTTCTCACACCCCTGGGTTTGTTTCTGATTCATTTTTAGTGTTCATGGATTCCTGTCATCCTAGTTAAAGCTAAATGGTTTCCTCTTTCTCCCTGACCATCAGTTGCTAAACTAGGTTAACCAGAGAAGCTCTCAAACCACAGGAAGCCTTCAAAGATGCTTCTTGTGATGTGAGGATTCTCTATAAGTCCAAAACTGTGCCTATTTTGGACTTTCCTTAAGGCATGGACTGGCCTCACTAGAATGAGAGCTCCGTTTGGGCCAATGACTGGCTGTGTGGCCTTGGGCAACTCATTTGATTTGGTCAATGCTCATGTGATTAAGTTATGGGTGTGATTAAATTGTGCATCTTGAGATGAGATTATCCTGGATTATCCAGGTGAGCCTAAAGTTGTCCCAGGGTCCTCCACTTGCTAGCTGTGGGACGCTGTGCCATCTCCTAACCTCTCTGAGTCTCAGCTTTCTCCTCTGCACACAAGAGCAATAAAATACCGACCTCAGACATTTGTTGAGAAAATGAAATGAGTTGCTATACAGAACATGCCTAGAACAGAATCTGACACACAGCACTCAATACAGGTTGGATTTCCCCCCCTCTTCTATTAGGCATTAAAAGGCCTACATTCCTGGGCATCCAGATTGCTTCGTTGGTTAGAGCGCGAGCTCTGAATGATAGGGTTGTCGGTTCGATTCCCACATGGGCCAGTGAGAGTGGCCCATATTCACTCCACAAGTAGAGTGAAGACAACAAGCTGCCGCTGAGCTTCCGGAGAGGCAGCCGGATGGCTCAGGTGGTCAGAACCCGAGTTCTCAGCGGCAAACATGGGATGGTGGGCTGCACCCCCTGCCACTAAAGATTGAAAATGGCAACTGGTCTTGGAGCTGAGCTGCACCCTCCACAACTAGATTGAAGGACAACGACTTGGAGCTGATGGGCCCTGGAGAAACACACTGTTCCCCAATATTCCCCAATTTAAAAAAAAAAAAAAAAGCCTCCATTCCCAAATGCACGTCCTCTAATCTGGGACACCTCGACAGCTGCCTCCCTGATGCTCCATTTTGTTCAATGTCTCTCGACTCCTCAACAACACTCCATGGCTCCCCAGTACAAGGTCTTCACTCAAAATTTCCCATAATTCAGATCCTGCCAACCTTAGCTCCTAGGAAAGAGAAAACTAAAGGGATGGCCAAGCTGAACAGAGAGCTTGGGGAGCCACACCTGCAGATGTCAACTGAAATGTCACTTTCTCCAGACCCCAAGACAGGTCAGGGCCCCTGATGTTTATTGTCATAGCACGTGTCCTCCACTGCAGCACTACCCTCAGTCGTGATGCAATGATCATTTGTGTTGTGAGTATTCCGTCCATCTCACCCTCCACAGGTAAACTCCATGGGGGCAGGAACTGGGGCTAGGCACATAGCGGCTGCTCCAGGAATACTTGTTCAATGAATAGATGGATAACCAAAGTCAGCCACTTCCTCAGACCAACTGGGCCGAGGACCCAAAGACTTCCTGACAGCCAAGATCTGGTTCTAAACCACGGAGAGGACTGCAGAGCTACCAAGGTAGGAGAGCCGAGCACTGGGTCAAGTGTCATCAGACGTTTGTAACACCCTCAGCCAAAAGTTTTCTTGCAAACATGATTGGTGTCTGTGCGACGTTTTCAAGTAACAGCAAGAGTTAATTCTCCCGTTGTGTAGACCAGACTCAGAGAGGGAGGGTGAAGGGGGGTTCCTCCTGTACTTTGGGATTGTCTGAAGAGGAAAGAAGGAGCACAGAAGTGAGAAGCTGAGTTTTGGGAACTGAGAAGGAGGAAGACGTGGGAGGTTGCAGCAGTCTGGTCCATTCTGTCCACTCGGCAAGCACGAGATCCCTGGGCTTTCGTGCAGGCTGGGAAGGGCTAATAGCACTGAGTGGGGCCTGGGTGGGACCAAGGGCCAGAAAGGCTCAACCCTGAGGCCAGGGAAGGGGGCTTTCCAGGTAGGAGTGGTAAGGCCCACTGCTCCCATTGCTTCCCCTGTGAACCCTGGACCCCACCCGCTCATTTCCTCCTACTGGAAAAGACAGTTTGCCACTGGGTGTGGGGGACCACCCTGGATGCCTGGGAGGGGTGGGTGTGCCCTGCAGGATTGTTCCAGCCCATTTCTCCAGGATGGGAATGGGAGGAGCTCAGCTTGGAGCCCAAGCCAGCCATTCCCCAGCTCTCAGGTGATGCCTGACTGCATATAGCTTGGGTCTAGGAAAGCTTCCATTTTCGGGGGGTGGAATGGAGGCCCAGGGAAAGTTAGCAGCTGCTCAAAGCCGCATACAAGTCCTGAGCAGCTCCTCCCAATTCCCAGAGAACTTCACCTCTGCTACACACACACACACACACACACACACACACACACACACACAGGTTTTTTGTGCCCTTGCCCCTGCCCACCCCTCCCCCTTTTCTACTCTGACCCCATCATGCAATTTCAAATCGCAGCACCTTTGCCCAAACAGCCCCTTCTCACCACCAGAAGTGCCCTCTCTCACCACCCTGTGCCCAGCTGCCTGGCAGCCTGCTAATCCTCTCCTTCAGTCAGCCTTCCAGAGGTGCCTCTTCTCTTCCTACCTACCTGGAAAGTTGATCACCCCTTCTGCCGGGCGGGTCTGTACTTGTACACCTCCACCCTTTCTCAAATCACACTGCTGTTTCATTCTACCATGTACACATCTGTCTCCACCCCTGGCTCCTGACACCAGACCTGACCCATACTGGAAGTGTTGGATGAATTGAGCTCACCCCCCCATGCCCGTACCTCCCTCTCCAGGGCCAGCTGTTACTGTGAGCTGCTAGAAATGAATCTGAAGCACCAAAGCCACTGCATTACTAGGGCAGTTCAGCCTAGTGGTCAAGAACACAACCTTTAGAGGTCAGCAAGATCTGGGTTTGAATCCCAGCCCTGCCACTTTCTTGCTGTGTGACCTTGAGAAAGGCACTTGCCCTCTCTGAGCTTCCCTTGCCCTTTCTGTAAAAATGGAGATGGTACTCTCAACCTCACAGTGCTGGTTGGGAGGATTCTCCGAGATGATGCATGTAGTGTGTATGGCCCGGGGCTCAGAGCAAGCACTTAATACATGGTATTGCCAAAACTCTGTGGGTTATTTCTGGAAGCCCATCTTCTCCCATCCTCCCTCTGGCTCTGGCCTTTCATCATCCACCAGCGTCTCTGTTCTCACTGTGTCGTTAACACGGAGGACGTAAAGCCACACTCCAGAGCCAGGTGCCTGGATTTGCTTCCTGGTTCTGTCATTCCCTAGCTGTGTGACCTTGAGAAAGTGACTTCACCTCTCTGAGCCTCAGGTTCCTCCTCTCTAACATGGGGCTAGTAATGGCACCTGCCTGGCAGGGTACTGAGAAAATTAAAGGAGTTAGGGCTTGCGAAGTTCCTAGAGCAGCCCCTGGCTGACAAGGTACTAGTACTACCTAGTAGCCAAACTCGAATTCACTATCTGGGCCGCTCCTTCCTCGACCGTTTCCCCTCCCACTGCCCACCTCCTCCTCCTGCCCCACAAAAATCTACAACCACTAACAGGGCTTCTTTTCCCTTCATTGTTGGAAAAGCCCACGACCTCCGAGATCGCTGGACTCAGATTCCTCAGGTCCTCAGACCTGCCTTTGTCCTCCAGCATCTCTAGCTTTCTCTTTAGAGGACCCCTTTCTTTCTTCTAGAAGAATCTGTATAGACTCCCCAAATATAAGGCACAGGAAAAACAGACCTTTTGGCTAGAGGGGATGGAAGCAGGAGCCACACCCCTTAGCCCCTCCCACCCCAGGTTCCCCAGGTGCCCCTGCTGGGCTCCATGTGAGCACAGCAGGGAACTTTCAATTATTCCATTAACCCTCCCTACCCCTAAAAAACATTTTTGGCAGCATTTCATTTCATTTTTCATATATTTTTTTTTAATTGGGGAATATTGGGGAACAGTGTGTTTTTCCAGGACCCATCAGCTCCAAGTTAAGTGTTGTTTTCAATCTAGTTGTGGAGGGCGCAGCTCACTGGCCCATGTGGGAATCAAACCCTGGACTTTAGTGTTATGAGCACTGCCCTCTAACCACTGAACAAACCGGCTGCCATTATTTTTCATTTGATACCATTTTAAACTTAAAAAAGTAGCAAGAACTCCTTTATAGGTTCACCCTAAGTCACCAATTCTTTATATTTTGCTCCAGTTGCTTTATCTTTCTCTCCCGACCTCCGTCCCTCCGTCTCTATCTCTCTGCACATCTCTTTCTGAAACACTCCCATTTTGCATATGGGAAAACTGAGGTCTGAAGAGTTGCCCCTGGCCCCTTGGCCCAGCAGCCCCACAGGAGAAGCCCCGAACTTGAAGTCCACAAGCTTGTTAAGGGCCCACAGAGAGATCTGAATTCGAACTCACAAGCAAACCGACCCCAGAACACCCCAAAAGCAACTGAAAACTCAAAATTAATAAATGTCTGATTAAATGTCTACAACATGTTAGTGAGTCAACTGTTATTTCACAGCACTCGTCTGTAGAAATAGAAAAGCACAAATCACAAGAACACGATGAATAATTTATTCTTCGTGAAACCCTATGTACATGATTTATTTTAAAACCTTTTCAGATATTTTTATAAGACTTGAATATGTGTAATGGGAGCTGTAGGGACGTTTTGAGGTTTGCTGTGATGTGGGGTGGGGTCCCCAAAATGTCAGAGATCCTGGAGCCTTCAAAGGACTTAAAACAAGCTCTCCTGGCCCCCAGCCCCTTGAGCCTCTCTCCAATCAGGCAGAAGGTGGAGATTTTTCCGTGGACTTTTACAAGAAGGCTGTATGTACCTTTTTATGTGGGTCATTAAAAAAATAAAAATTTTTTCAAAACACAGAGAAATTCGTCATAGCAACGGGCTGCCTCTCCTATTTTTGAAAAGTGAGCTTCTCCCTCCTCTTCTTAGTACAGAAAGTTTATTTTCCTCCCAGGGCCTCTGACTCAGAGACAAGCCCAGAACTCAGTCTGCTGCCTCTGAGGAGAGAGGGGAGGGTGAAGGCCCTGGGACCAGCAGGGGTGGGAGGGTGGGGGTGGGGGTGATACCTAGGGGTCCCAGACCTCACAGCCCTCTCAACGGGCATGTCCTCCAGACACCAAGGTGCCCCTGGGCTTCTGGTCACCTCCCAGGCCTCCCACTCTGCGTTCACCCACATACTGCACCTCTTCAGAATAGCCCCCACCTTGCAGGACACAGCTGGAGGACTCCTAGCAGTTCTGCAATTATTAAAATATTTCCTGACCAGTTGGTAAAGCCCAGCTACTCAGGAGCCTCTCCTAGAACCACCCCGGAGCTAGACGGGTAACAAACGTCAAGCAGGGGCCTAGGATCCTGACTCAGGGCTGCCTTTTAACTGGTCAGGGCCTGTGTCCTATCCGATGATAAAGAGAATATTACCACAGCCTGAGGGCTTCTAGGGAGCAACTGAGGGAGGTGCAGAGCACACTGTGGGTTCCTATCCTGCCACTCGACTTACCCGCTGTGTGACCTAAGGCAAGTGGCTTCACCTCTCTGTGCTTCAGTTCCCTCGTAGCAGGATTAATAGTAACAGTAAGGTATGGGGGGGCGGGTGATTTGTGTTAACTCGTATAAGGTAGCACCTGGCACATAGCAGACTCTCAATAAATTATTATTATTATTATTATCACCCTCAGTTCCTATCTCCTATCCTTCGGAACACTCCATGACCCAGGAGAAAGCCACAATCACAAGATCGTAAGCATTTGAGGAGCCAGCCCCTGTCTAGATCAACAAACACCCTCTTTCATTTTCCAGGGCTTGTCTCTTCTCAAACAGTCCCCCTCAAGGCACCAAGACATGGAGGGTCCATAAAGTAAGATTTCTCTTTGTGCTGCCTGATTGCCTGTTCTGAGCGGCTGGCTACTTCCTGTATTCTCCACATTCCTTTTGTGCGATGCTGGGGAGGGAGAAAGGAGATGGGGGCCCGAGGGCTCATCTAGAATTCAGCAAAGGAAACCTGTGAATTATTCACCCCAGAAAGATGTCTTTCTGTTTCTGCTTGGATTCACTCCTTTGGGAGGCAGCCTGGAGAAACCGCCCATGCTCACTAGTTCTATGGGATTTGGGTGGTGTGGTAGGGAAAACGGCACCGAAAGCAATGTGTGGACCTCCCGGAGCTCGAACATCACGGTGGTCGTGCTCCTTGGCTCCTTCCCATGTCCACAGAGGTCCACCTTGGTTTTCACTGTTCGAGATGGATTGGTTCCCAAAACCCTAATTGGGCACTGGCATCATCTAAAAGACCAGGCTGGACTCAGCCACCACAGGATGTCGCCAAGCCTCGTGACACCAGGAACCCTGAGGCCAGCACCAGCTGCGTGTGCCTTCTTCGGCTCATTCACCCTTGATTCTTCCCAGTATAACGATGGTGAGAGCCAGGGGACAAGTGCCATGCTGAGATTCAGCAGATGTCCCCAGCATAGCCCCGGGCAGGAAAGGAGTTCCTCCCAGAATTGCAGGCTCCATGAGGGCTGGGAACATGACTTTCTGACTTTCTGCTGAAGCCAATGTTCAAATGTCAAAGTCTATAAATCTTGTAGTAGAAGGAAGGAAATCCTTGATTAGAGTCAAGCTTCAAGACGTTATGTAATTATAATGACACAAATATGACAACACCTTTTTCTTTTTCTTTTTTTTTTCCCCAGTTATGGGAATATAATAATGATTCTGAATCTGGAATCCTTGCCCCTCACCGGAAATCCATTGATGGTCTCCAAGGAGGCCATAGACACATAAAATGTTATGTAGGTGTGTCTGTGTGGCACACGGTTTTCTGAAAAGGCAGGTCCAACCTTTTAAAAAGGGTTCCAGAAACTTAAATGGTTATAAACATGAGATCACAAACCTGATCCATATATATGTCTCCAGAGCTACGGCTGGTGCATAATAGGTGCTCAAGAAATGTTTGCTGGATGAATCCATCACTGAATGACTATTTAAAACCACTGACTTCTTGACAATCAGATGGCCTAGATGGTCAAATTCCACTGATTTGGAATTGGGGGATAATCTAAATGGATTCTTTCTTGTCACCAGGAAAGAAGAGGTACTTTCATGGCGCAAATAAAACTGAGTGGCAACTGATGAAGGAAGCCCACCACCGGCCAGCAAAATGTTCTCAGAGTTACCATGTCTTGTCCTGTGTGTTGAAGCAGCCTCCCCAAGGAACTTTACAAAAGAGGTGGTTTCTCTTCCCAGAGAGTTATTGTCTATACACAAAAGTAATAAAACTGCATCTCTTAAGATATTTTCTGGGATCTCATTAGCCATCTCTTTTACCTGGACTTACCTCTCATCTCTGCTGGACTTCAAAATTCTTGCCCCAGACAAGGTTCGAGCCCAGCGGAGCCCAGACTAGCGAGACACCCATCTTACAATTCAGTGAAATGCAGTAAACATTCAGTGAGGAAGTTTCCTTTCATAAATGCCAGTAGCAGAAGATGCTATAAATATGCACTCGAATGCATTGTAGGGTGGGCAGTGGGCAGAGGAGGGTATGTGGGTACTACCTTTTCTGAAAGCAATTTCTTAAGAGTCATACAAGCATTCATACCCTCAGGCCGAGTAATTGCACTTCCAGAACTCTGCCCTAAGGAGACCATCAGAATTGTGCACAAGCTTATTCACAGAGATATATAGCTTAACATGATTAATAATACCAAATAAACTGGGAACCAGTGTTACAACAGTAGGTGTTAAATTATGGCATATCCATATGAAACATCAAATCGTATAAGACTATGTCTTGAAAAATACTCTTGAAACGTCATAAAAATTTAAAAACTTCTGTGCTTCAAAGGCTATCCTCAAGGAAGCGAAAAAGAAAACCCACAGTATAGGGGAAAATATTTGCAAACCATCTATCTGATAAGGGACTTGTCTCTAGAATACAAAAGAACTTTTATAACCAACTATCAAAAGACAACTCGATAGCCCAATTCAAAAATGGGCAAATGATCTAAATAGGCATTTCTCCAAACAAAATACACAAACAGCTTATGCACATGAGAAGATGCTCAAGGACGTTAGTCATTAGGGAAATGCAAATTAAAACCACAATGAAATACCAACTCCCACCCACCAGGGCGACTATAAGTGTTGGAGAGAATGTGGAAAAATCAGCGCTCTCGTACACTGCTGAAGGGGCTGTAAAGTGATGCAACCACTTTGGGAAAATAATCTGGCAGTTCCTCAAAAGGAGAAACAGTTACCATATGACCCAGTAATTCCACTCCTAGGCATACTATATACCCAAGAGAAATGAAAACATATGACCACACAAAAACTTATCATAGCAGCATTACTCATAATAGTCAAAAAATAGAGTAAAGAAAATGTGGAAGTAAATGACCCTTGGTGAGTAGTTTATTTAAAAATATCTTGGGGAGCATTTGAGATCCTGCTCCCCAGCATTTGTTGTCAGTTTAGCTCAAATAAACTAAAAAATTCTCTTAAAACTTGAGGGGTGGCCAGTTTGCCCAGTGGTTAGAGCACAGTGCTCATAACACTAAGGTTGCTGGTTCGATTCCCACATGGGCCAGTGAGCTGCGCTCTCCACAACTAGAGTGAAAAACAAACAAACAAACAAAACAAAAAAAACACCTTGAAATAGACAGATACTTCTCAGATTTACTCACAAAATGGCAGAGAAGAATGAATGCACAACTGAAGGGCTAAGCCACCAGCACATTCTTCTTTGGAGCCTCCTGCTTTCGCTACAAATTCAGGCACATTTTGCCTTCCACTTCAAAATATGGCCACGTTAATTTTAATATAAAAATAATTTATTTTCTCCAAATCCACTGTCGATGTAAGAAACATCCAAACCTGTAGAGAAGTTTAATGAGTTTATTCGAGCCAAACGGACGACAATTGCTCGGAAGCAAAATCTCAATGGATTAAGAAAATGCTCCGGAAAATGGCAGTTTCGCAGCTTATTTTATACATTAGAATCAAAGGAGGAGATGTAAGGAGGGTTACATGAAATCCTACGGTACATTAAGGGGTAGGGGAAAGCAAAGCAGGGAAATCATTGGGATTGGATAAAAAATAAAATGGAGAGACACATACTTCTTTTACATTGGTGGACATAGGGTAGTTAACATTTGACAGCACATAGAAATGGTACAAAGGGAACAAGATAACAATGAGGAGTTCTGTGGGCTAGTGGTCTGATGTGGTGGGTTGTGCCCTGAGGGGTCCGGTAAAAGGGATTACTCTGACATATCTTGAATGCAACAAGACAATAGACTTAACGTAAAGGTTGAATTTTGTCAAAGAAGCTACAGCCCAAGGATGTGACTACAGGCCATAACCCACTTTTAGTTCGGGATTTTTATGTTCAGACCATCCTATGTGGTTACTTTCTGTCTCTGAGTTTGCAGGGCCTGCCATGCTGGCCTCCTTTGAGCTTGTCAGATTTAGTATGTGGCCCCTTTTTCGTCCACACTATGAATAAAATTGATGCTGTAGGAAAAAAAAATATTTAGAAACATGGGGAAATGGTCATAATATAATGGTAATGGGGGAAAGCAAGTATAAAGCTCTGTGTACAGGACGTAAGAGTAGTAGGGGGTGAGAGAAGGGGAAATACATACATATGGAGGAAAATAAGACTGAGGAGAGTATGCCAAGATATTAGCACTGTTGTGGAAAAGCGACGAGGACCGAGAGACTCAAGCGGCACGCAGAGATCAGGGAGAACACAGCTTTATTACCCCGGCGGGCTCAGCGGGATTGTTCCCAAAGACTGAGCACTTCCCGGGGTCGGGGGCTTTGTTTTATAGGGTTAGGCCTCTGGGTTTGGGGGGGATTTGCGCTATTGCTATTGCGACGCTAGGGATTGGTTAAATCTGGCCAGGGTGCCGGGGAGGTCTGTCCCTAACAGCTGTGATCGCTCAACATTGTTGTGACGGGAAGGCCTCTAACTGCGGTGCCCCCCCCACCCACCCCCCCCCCCCCCGGAGACAGCTCCGATAAGGTATCTAAGGTATCGGAGGAGGAGGGGGATGGAAGCGCCTAGCGGTGCCCGCAGGAAAAAACGTCCCAACAGCATGACTATGTCTGGGTTGTGGAATTGCAATTTTGTTAACTTCTTGATACTTTTTTCCCTGTCCATATTCTTAACGAAGCTTGCATTATATTAAAGAATAAACGTTTTTTCAGTCTAACAGATGAGACTCGGGAGGGAAGACATGAGGCAATGTTTTTCTGGAGACGGCTTGGCACGGACCCTTGCTCTGGCGAGGGCTCGCTCACACCCCTGGGACCACAGCTGGGCCCTAAGTGGAGTGACACATAGAGGCTCCCAGCATCCCCTGCTTTCTGCAGGTGCTGGAGGAGAATGTGGATTTATTCCCAGAGGAGAGACGAAGCCAAAGGCTCTGCAAAGTTCCAGAAAGAAAGACAAGTAGATCACCATTATATGACCGCAGCTGGAAGAGACAAATAAGGACTGGCCACGAGGCAGGGGGCAGAGCTCTGGACCAGGTGGGCTCAGGAGACAGGGGTTCAAGCCTCTGCTTTGCTTCTTACTGGCTGGACGACTTTAGTCAAGTCACCTCCTTACTCCACGCCTCAGGTTCCCACCGTGGGTCCTTCTAGTGCTCATGGTTTTATGATTCTGCGGTCTCACATTGGCTGTCTTTGTTTCCACCATACATGTAACAAACAGTTTGAAGCCCAGCATGGCCCCTGCCCCCAGAATCTCAAGGGCCATTGTGCCCTACAGGCAATCTCTAAATTGACACATGACACTTTTCAACCCACCTAATCAGAGAAGACTTTCTGAAGAAGGCAGCATGAGCAAACAGCATCCCCCACCCTCTGCACCTAAACTTGGTCAAGTGTGAGGACGTTTATTGATCACCAACCAGCTGCCAGCCACTGGTACTGAGGGAGTGAGTAAGACAGACCCTGTTCTACTCTCTCGGAGCTTATGGGATCAACAGTAACTACCAATTACAGACCACCTGTCCTGTTCCAAAGGGGGATTCACATACAATCCTTTTTTAAAGCTTCACATCAGTCCTATGAGACCCATACTATTATTCACATTTTACAGCTGAGAAAACGTAAGCTTAGAGAAGTGAAAAGTGCTTTGCCCCAGGTCACAGAGCAAACAAGGGGTGAAACCGGGGTTCCAGTCATTTACACCACAGAGGGACCTGTGATTTGTCAGTAGTTATTAACTTTACAGTTTAGGCAGGAAAAAAAAGACCTTCAGACTTGGCTGTAAGAAAGAACTGGAAGAAAACAAGAAAAGTTGCCATAAACTTGAGGCCAAAACATCAAACTTGCTACTGACTTTATAAGGAGACAAATATGAGCTCATACAAATGAATTTATATGCTAAACAATACCTGAAATATGGACAAGACGCTACATAAATATTGCATCACACCATGAGAAAATTATTCTCTTTTCAATCCTTTTCCAACCCTTCTAATTGTACCTAGAAAAAAGTCTCAATTTGGTACTATAAGTCTTTAACACCTTCTCCAACTCTTGTCAATCTCTCTTTATAACGAAGGAAGAACAGGCATTGGGCTCAGAGCTTTGGACAGGCAACAGTATCTAACATTTGATAACAGTGTTTTATTTTCATTGTTTATTGGTGGGGGATCGTTTATGGTTACCTTCTATGGTTAACCGGTTTTCTATTTACTGTGGCCACATAAATTTTTCTTTTGAACTACACTTACTGATATTTTTAATGAGTACATTTACTGACGTTTTTAATGAGTAGATTTAAAGAAAAATATTAAATTTGTGACACCATAGAGGTGGTACACAAGCAGAGCAAAAATCAAAAAGGTGGCACTGGAATGACAGGGGTTTGAAAAACGCTGCCCCATGAAATTAAAAATAACCCAGCCATGTAATTATATTGTCCTTAAAGTATATTGCAAGTTACCCAAATAGCACAAATTCACAGTGGCCCATCACTACTAAAGCACATTTTTGAGGGCTTACGTATGCAGTTACTTTAGCAACAGAAATATAACTGAATCATATTCAAACCACCAGACATACGTGCCTGAAAGTCTAATTATTGGAAAATCACAGACCTAAGAAACATAGCGATGCCTCACTGCACACCACAGGTTTGAATCCCTCATGGTAATTGGATAAAACACATCTACACAGAAGTCGGAAGGAAAGGAAGAACCCTTCCTTCAGCTGTGTCACCCTCCCCCACCTGTGTATACAGAACTGCATTCATTCATTCGTTCGTTCAGTCAGTCAGTCAGTCACTCACTCACTCACTCACTCAGTCAATCATTTTGTCATTTATTGCAATTTTTACTGAGCCCGGCATGTGCCCTAAAAATACAATGAAGAACCCCAGCAAGCCTCCAGTCCAGAAAGGGGCGCCAGACATCGCGTCCAACCTCACACACCTGAGGGGCTGCCAACTGGGCTCTGAAAAGAGCACCATTCTTTGAACACATGTTACAAAGGAAACTGCCTACTCTGGGGGTAGTCAGAGAAGGCTTCCTGGAGGAAGTGACCAAGTTGAGATCTAAAGAAGGAATAGGAATTAACCAGAGGAGGCGGGAGAGGAGAGGAAGGTAAAAGGGCAGTTGCATCCACCTAGGTGGATGAGCTCTCACATCCCATGCACCCCGCGAACATGAGCGTCTCACCCTGGGGCCATCACCCAAGTGTGACCCTTGTGTTCGAGGATATGTATTTCATATAACTTGGTCCCTAAATGCAAGCCAGCAAGGGTTCTTCTGCAGGAGGTTGGCTGCTCAACCCCAACTCTGAGGGAAAACAGAGACAGTGAGTAGGTCTCCATCAGCCGCCCTGTGGGATTGGAAAGAGTGATTCTGACCACTCAGAATATTTTATCATAGGCACTAACAGAGTGGTTCTCAGCCGGGGCTGCACCTGGGTCCCTGGGGATCTTTCAAGTCTCCATGCACAGGCCATAGCCGGCCATACCCAGGCCATTCAGTTAGACTCTCTGGGGGTGGGGCCTGCTGACCAGTAAAATTTAAAGCTCCCCAGAGGAGTCAGTGTGTGGCAGAGGCTGAGAACTAGATAGGGAACCTAATCTCTATGGGGGATTTAAATCTACAAACACTTATTGAGCACCTACTATGTGCCAGGCACTGGGCCAGGGGCAGCGTGAGAATCAGATCCCATCATTTAAGGATCGTTACAGGAGGCGGCACCCACTCTCAACAAATGTGTGCTGGAGCCAAGATCAAGCTGGAAAGTGCTCTGGTCACATGAATTGCCTGGTTGAAAGGCAGATTCTGATTCAGCAGCTCAAGGGTTGGGGCCCAAGAGTCTGTCTTTCTTACAAGCTCTCTTCCGCTGCCCTGCCACTGGGCCAAGAACTGCACGGGGACCCTGGGCTCTGAAGGAAACCTCTCAGATCTCGGCTTCTTCTCCCACTGCCCCTGCCACAGGCCTGAGCATCACCTGGAGGTGATAACAAAGTGTGGGGAAAGAACAAAAGCACCCTCACAGTGGCCCTCTGTCCCCAGGCTCCAAAGCCCCATGACAGCCCCCAGCCCCCGCCCCCCCATCCCACCCCCAGAGCGTGGGGCAGATCTCAAGAAGAGAAGACGGGGTGCTGGGTTGGTGGTTGCCATCATAAATTGGAAGCCATCTGCGTACGGCAGCCCCAAGGACAGCAAAAATTCAAGAGGCATCAGAAATCAAAATGGTCTCCGAGGCTCCCCTGCAGCAAGTCTTCCTGTCTAATTAATCACCCATCCTTGGCAAATTAATTGCGCCTGTTTTAAAATCTGTACTCCAAGGGCGAGGGATGGGGTGAAAGTTGGAAGCAAAAAGGTCTTTGGAGTGACTTCTTGGGGAGGGGACCGTGGGGTCAGCCTGACCCATTCAGCAGGGCCAGAAAGGAATGGATCAGGGGCATGAATGCTTGCAGAGGCCAGGCTGGTCACAGGAACGGGTGGACTGAGGACGATAATAGGTAGAGGGCGCCCCGGGCACTGGGGCCAAGTGGAGACTGTGTGCCCCGACCCAACAGGGTGGCAGCTACTCAGTTCCAGGCCCTCGTGTCAAGCAGAAGTGCAGATCCATTTCTGCATTTCTGGAAGATTTCCCAACTCTTCCTTTTTGTTTTTGAAAATATCTGAAACTATGGGTTTTGTTTTTTTTTAAATACGAAATCTCCTGGCTTATAGAAGTTGGCTCAAGTTGTTTTCAAACACCATGACATCCGTCCATCAAAACCTATGTGAGGGCCACATATGGAGTACAGACTGCCAGTGTGTGACTTCTGCAGTAGGGACTGGACCGTAAGAATTACCTGGAAAATTAAATGGCCTGTGGGCATGGACTTCCTCAGGGAGCTCAAAGTGGAGAACGGGGGTAGAAACTTCCTGAACATAAGGGAAGTGGCCCTGGAGACCTCTGGAAATCCCCAGGGGAGAATTTGAGGGGGAAGTAAGGTCCTGCAAGTAGGGGCGGAGAGCCCTTGTGATTTGGGCATTATTGTCCCCGAAGCCCCATTTGCGTAATGTCAGAGACGTTACGTGTTAATTGCAACAATACTTATTGAGCACATACTATGTGCTGACATCATGCCAAGGATTTTATCTGTATTAATTTGTTTAAGGCTCACAACCACTCTGTTACTGTTACCTCCACTTTACAGATGCGGAAACTGAGGCTAGTTAGGGACTTACCCAAGGTCCCATGACTAATAAGTGGTAGAGCCGGGATTCAGACCTGGGCAGTCTGGCTCCAGAATTCATTCATTTAATTGCCTCAACCCTGCCTGTCTTAACTCCCACAGAGCCTTGCATAGAGCTCAGCACATAGTAGGTGCTCAGGAAATGCCTGCTACATAGAATTCAAACTCTTTGAATTCTATCTCCTAGAATTGGATGCTATTATTTCAACCAATCTCGTGTTCCTGTTTCAAGGACTGGCTCATGGTTTCTGCTGGGGCAGGGTCCTCACCCAGGTAATGTCCTCATCATTATGTTCAGCTGGTGCAAAATCACCCAGGCACCGTCTGCAAAGGGAAGAAGCCCCAGCCTTCCTCGCTGACTAGGCAGCCTCTTCTGTCTCGCTGCCTTCCCATCCTACTCCAGCTCCCAGGCCTCCCTCCTGGGATCTAATTTCAGATGCATCCCCAGAAGCCTGTCTTAGCATTGGAGCCTTCAGAAGTAGCGTCTCTCCCAGTGGAGTTCCCCTGAAAGGGGAGGAGGGGCTTATCTCCCCAAAGCTCAGCGTGGCTGTTGAACCCTTTTGATTTCTCTTGGGACTTTGAGAGCCCTGGCAGAAAAGTCCCACTGTCTGGAAGACGGAGCTTCCACCCGTGGGAATTTCAGTTCCTCGCCTACTGCTCATTACCACGCGGGAAACACATACACAAAACGGGACGGACCGCGCAGCAATGAGGCTCTCATGACCCAAACTGGCCACTGAGCCCAAATGCAGCCTTTACATCACATGCTTCTGGTTCCAGGTCTGCTGATAAACATTCCTTCCTTCCTTCATCCAACAAATATGTATTGCAACTGTTACGTTCTAAGCACTGAGGTGGGTGCTAGGGAAGCAGTGCCAAACCAGGGGTCCCTGTGCAATCGATTTAGGAAGTCCAGTGTTCTCTCTGAACCTCAGCCTCTTTTTCTGTAAGTGGAGGTGCTTAGGGAGATGTAAGTTCCTCTCAAGAGTCCCTTTCCTCCACTGTGTGGCTAACCCCCACCTCTAGGAGAAAAGCAGCATAAAAGGAGCCCTGGAGGGAGTCAGGGTGCAGCCTTCTGGTTGAGTGCCCCTGAGGAGTCATTTCCCCACCCCGGGCCTCTCCATCAGGAAAATGAGAGGACTGGACAGCGTGATTTCAAGAACTCACTGACTCTAACCGTCTGTTACTCTCCAGTTCAAAATAGATTATGTTCTAGCATAAGTGTGACTCCGGGAAGGGACAGCCTCCTGCTCTGGGAACAAATCTCCTCCTTATGGGGTGCTTTTCATCCTGAAAGGCAGCACAAAGGGCCTCGCTCTTTGCCAGATGAGCATGACGGGGTGTGGGGACTCCCCCTGTAGCAGCCGCTCTCCCAGGATCCCCAGAATCACGAAATTTATCTTCCCCATCATACCCTTAATCTCTGAAAAATTAATGGCATGACCATAGCTGCCTACAGAATATGGCTGGCCAGTCACCAATAAATCAGAAACTTAGGCGGTGCTTCTGAATAAACGATAGGCCCTCAGATCAGTGGGCAGGCCAGCTGGGGATGTTTAATGCACCTTGGGAGAGATCTAACCCCATGCCCGCTGGGGCGGGAGGCATTGCTGAGAAGACAGGGAGCATGGTGAGGAGAGCAAGAGTCATCCCCAGGTGTTTGGACAGAACCAGACCCAAGCTTTCCCAGTGAGGGCTTAGTTCTAAGTTGCCAGGGGCAAACATCCCCCAGAGAGAGAGAAGAAAAGATGTCCCGCGTTATGAAAGAGATGTCAACTCAGAAACCATAATTATAATCCCAGCCCTTCCTCAAATCCCCTGGTTGGCCAGTTTCCCCATTCATATAATGGGGTCCCATTACATAGAAACGTGTCCTACTCTTGGCCTTACACTTTTCCATGGCAACCACTGACCAGCCCCATTTTACAGAAGAGGAAACAGAGGCTCAGAAAGGTGCAGTCACTTGCCCAAGGTCTCACAACAATGCGGGATTCAATTCAACTCTGTGCCTCCTCTCCCACAGCGGGGAGTGCTCTCTTTGGCTGCTTTTCGGCTTTTGGCCGCTGAAACCCACAAAGAATTCCCAGCTGCACACCAACCCAGGGGTCTCTTAGGGCCAGGTTCAGGGAGCTGGTGTCACACGCAGGGTCTTCCTACACACCCCCGGCTCTGCATTCCCTTCGCTGTGGTGACTCCGAGAAACAGGCAGATGGGCGGCCCCAGCCAGGGTGGAAGATCCTTTGGAGTCATTTCCTAGTGATTGCTGCATCCAAGGACATCCCACGCCCTGCCAGGAGTTGTTTGGAAATTCCAGCGGACCCTGGATGTGGGAACCAGGTCTGCTTGGAAATAGTCAGGGGCTACTTAGACGAAGCCCCTCGTTGACATGTGGGTCTGCGAGAGCTTCTCAGTGCACCGTCTCCCAACCACTCCGCCTCAGAGCTCAGTCATCTCTGGGCGGCCGCCTCTGGGCTTTCACTAAGTCCTGCCCACTGGAAGTTCCAGGTGCAGAGTCCAGGGTCTCCTTCACTCCCACACCCAAAGGACACAGTCATTGACCCTTGGGGCCCAAAACGTGACCCAGTGCCATGGGTTTTAAACATTTAAAAAATGATTTTTAAGACATCTGACCTTTCTTCAAACGAAGTCTTACTCAAAATCCCAATGTAGAAAGCAGGGAGGACAACCCAGTCCCCACCTACCTGGCTGCCCTTGCCTCCCAAGGCAGCCCGAGGGACCTTCCATGGAACCCCAGGCCCCAAGGAACCCAGTTTGCAAACCACTGCTCTAGTCGGACCCATAAGAGAAAATGCCTGGCCTAGGGCTCTGCAGGGGGACAATGCAAGGTGAGGCCCCTTCCAGGAGGTTTGCTGAAAACTCAAACAGGTGTCAGAGGCCCTTCACCTGGGCCAAGTCAGAGTCTGGTTGTATGGATTTGCCCAACACCAGTATATTTTGGTTGATTTGTTAATTAGGGGTTATTTGATTGGTTAGTTGGTCTGTGGGTTGGTTGGATCATTTATTAGTTGCTCATTGAATGGTTGAGTAGTTGGTTGGCTGGTTGACTGGTTCATTGATTAGTTGGCTAGTTGGCTGATTAGTTGGTTGGTTAGTCAGTTGGTGGATGGCTAGATGGTTGCTCAGTTACTTGATTGAGTGGTTAGTTAGCGAGATGGTCAGTTCATTGATTGATTGTCTGGCTGGTTGATTAGCTGTTTGTTTGGTTCATTGTCTTAAGCCACTTAACTGGCTGGTTGAACACACGAGTGAGTGGCTGAGTCACTAACTCAAGAACTCATACCATCTTTCCCCGAAAATAAGACCTCGCCGGACAATCAGCTCTAATGCGTCTTTTGGAGCAAAAATTAATATAAGATCCGGTATTATATTATATTAGACTTGGTCTTATATAAGACCCAGTATTGTATTATATTATATTATATTATATTATATTATATTATACCCAGTAATATAGTATATTATATGAGACCCGGTTGTATATTATAGTAAAATAAGGCTGGGTCTTATATTGATTTTTGCTCCAAAGACACATTAGAGCTGATGGTCCCGCTAGGTCTTATTTTCGGGGAAACACGGTAGGTGTGCTTTGGAGAAGGCTCTGACACATGAAGTGGACCTATGATGGAAGAGGCACCAAGCAGATGGCCTGAGACACAGGGCAGGAAGGGAGAGGCACTCAGAAATTGTCCACTTCTTGACTTAGGAGGTGAGCAAACGAGCTAATGAATGTGCGCGTCCTGTATAAACTGTGAAGTCCTATGCACACGTCAGGCATCCTCTCCCTCTCCCTCCAGACTCCCAGTGCCCCCTGATTCTCCCACCCCTTCCCCCAAACAACCCTGCTCTTCAATCCTTTACCCACCCTGGGGTGTCAGCGATGGATGACAGCTCACTGTGTTTGAATATATATATATATATATATATATATATATATATATATATATATATATATATATATACATTTGAGAGATTAACGGGAGACGAAGGAGCATTAATGGGAGAATTTCAGCCACCCTACGGCGGGGGAATTGGGGTTTGAAGGAAAGAGTCCTCTAGACCATGGTGATCACCTCCCACGAGCAGCATTACTCTGACCTAAAGATAAGGGTAGAGTTCATGTAACCCTCCCAGGAACCTTCTGTGTTAGCACTGGTATAATCTCCATTTCAAAGATGAAACGAACCTGAGACTCAGAGAGTGGCAGGGACCCAAGTTCCCCCAGGTGGAGAGTGAGGGGCCAGACCTGAACCCTGTCTCCCAACTGCAAACACCACGCTCTTTCACAGCCCTGAGCTCATTCGGATGTGGGAACCACACCAGGTCCTCCGCAGCCTGCCGTCCTCCCATCCTGCACCCCGTCTCCCTCCTCTTGGGGTTCTGGATGCCAGTCCTGGTGCTGGTGGAGATTCCTGAGCGGCAGATCACCAGCTGGCCACCAGCAGGCCAGGGCCACAGCGGGCTGCACGTGCCACATGGCAACTCCAACTGCCAGCCGAGTGCAGTGGGCCCACTGCTCCCAGCCCTGCCTAATGAGCTCTGAACTCCATTCTGAAGCCACAATCAATTAATGTGAACACTTGCAGCCGCGGCCACTTCATGCATCTATTTGCAAGATTAATGGCAGATACAAAATTGCTTCTTCACCTTGGGACTGTCAGGGAAATCTGGAGAATATCCCCGTGACAGGCCCATAAATATTCCTCAAGGCCATTCCTGCCTTTTGCCACACCCTTTGTTATCAGAATGTAGTGTTTTTCTGTCCAAGCTTTGCAGGGCCAAGAGGGATAGGCCAGGGATGGGCCTATATACCTGAGAGGAATTTCTGGCCTCCTGCCCTCTCCATTCGCCCTTCCCAGGGATGTGAGAAGAGAAGACGCTTCAGGGGGAACCACGAATGGCTCCCCCTCATGTATTCCTTCTTCAGAGGCCAGTTTTAAAGTTTAATCATCATAATAATAGTAGTCATAATATTATTAATAATAGTAATTATACTAATATTAATTATAATACATTTACTCACCCATATTGTGGGCTCACTATGAGCCAAGCGCTTCACACTGTCACACTTTATCTGGGCTAAAGCCCTGTGAGCATGTAATAGTTATTATCCCCACTTTGCAGATGGGAAGACCGAGGCACAAGATCACACAGCGATTTAGTGGAGAAGCCCAAACTTGAACTAGTGCTATCTAACACCAGAGCCTGAAATCTTCATCTTAGTCCACACACTGCACAGATCTGACTGACCCTCCCCTGGGGGCTTTGCAAGGTGGTTCCTGGTCAGAACTAGATGAGGGAAGTAGGTCCTGGGAGCCTCCAGCTCTGGGCCCTTTGAAACATCACCTGCCTTTGGCGCTCTCCATTTCCGTTCGAATGCCCATCTCAGATGATCTGTGAGTACGAGCTGAATTCCGGCTATTTGACTCCAGAGCCTAGGATTTAGCTACTGGGAAGGGGGTCATCATAAGACATAAAAGCAGCTTAAACGAGAGTGGGCGTAATGAGCTCGGCACCGTGCCCAGCCCCAAACAGGTGCTGGATAACTTACCTGCCACTTTAATCAGGGCCCTCTCCCCGCCTGCTCTGTTTTGGCCTCACTTATCCCCACTCCTGGACCTGGTCTCTCGCTAATGTTGTGCCCCCTTCCCAGAATGCGCCCCTCAATCCTTCCATTTAGCCAAATCCTCCCCAACCATGGGGCACTTAGGATGGGATAGAGTGGCTCCCAGGTGTGACTTGGTCTGGGCAAGGCCTGGAGGTGTGGTGGGAACTGGCTCCAGAGAGGACTCTGTCACAGAAGCATGGCCTTCAGGACAGGGACGGAGCCAGGACACAGCCCAGCAGCAAGGTGAGACTGGACAGACATCAGTAGGGTGCGAGCTGCAGAGTGGGGAGCAGTGGGAAGGGAGGATAGGTAGGAAGGGCTGGGACCAGACGTAAGAGCTTTGACTACCAAATATTAACTTAGATCTGATTTAATAAGTGACAAGGGGCTGGTGTTGATGGCGTCATACATTTAGCAAACATTTATGAAGCACCCCCTCAGCTGGTCATTAGTCATTGGGGGCCACTTTAGAGTTTTCCCACCACGTGACTGGGCTAAAGGTAAATTGGACTTTTTGGCACCCCTCCTTACAATGTCACCTTCTGACGAGGAGAATGGATAGAGGCAAAAGGTTTTTTTACCTTCATCCTGTTAACAGGTACTTTCTTTATATATAAATCAACTCCACACCCTGTGAGAAAAGTGAACAGTGTCATGATCCCATTTGACGGATGGCAAAGCAGAGGCTGGAGAAGTTGAGATGATTTACCTAAGGTCACTTGACTTGTTAATGGATGAACTGGGATGAGCACACAGGCCCCAGTCTGGATTTCTTTCTCCTGCGTCTAACTGTTCCCTTGCAGGGCACCGAGGTCTGTAAATCCCATCTGCTGGGAGGGGTTTGCCAGCACCGCCATCCGGTGTCCCTGGCATTAGCTCAAAGGGCTGCCTTCCCGCTGTGGAGGAAAGGAATCCTTTTGCTTGGCACGCCACATTCCATTTTCCACCCGGGTGGGTTTTAATCTTGCAGACAACGGATACCTAAGCATCCCAGCACCCTAGGGAAAGCAAAAGCTCAAAGTGGCCCAGGAAGGAAAGGCTCCAGGCCAAGCCCTGTACCCCGGCACAAAGAGACAGATGTCACACTCAGGATGCAAGTGACTGAGAGACAGAACACCCTGTACAGAGCCTTGGGGGGAGAAGCAGCAACAGAGAGGGTGGTTCCTGAACCAGGTCTGGGCGTCCACCGGAAAGGCACTGTGGGTTGTCCTAGGTACCTGGGAAGGACCCCCTGCCCACTTGCTTCCCACTGGGTCTGGGCCTGTTTGCCCTATAACCGGGCTCCTTCCGGGGGCTCAGCTCTGCATCCCAGGGGATGCGTTTCTCAGGCTCTTGGGTCAGCTAGGTTCTGTCTGGATTCCAGCAATGGGAAGCTCAGGCACAAGATTTGAGGGTGGGGAGAAAGGAGGAGCCAAGGCGTTTCTCCCCTTCCTTTTCTGATTTGGGTGTGGGTCTGACAGTGTTGGACTTTTTGGCGGCAACAGTATTCCCTGGACAAGCCCACTGTAATTCCAGCTTCTGCCAGACGCTCCCAGCCCCTGGGCACCAGTAACCCCAGCCCCAGGGGAGGTAGCAACTTCCTGCTCTTGCTAATTTCTGGGGTGTCTCCTGTGTCAGTTTGGGTTACCCTCAAAGCAGATCCTGAACACAGTCTTGGGTGCCTGCAGTTTATTTGGGAAGCAATCCCAGAAAGAAAAGCAAAGGAGTGGGGAAATGAGATGGAGAGGGGATAAAAGCTAATAAAGGTTGTGTTCATGAGCTGGTGACCTTATTGAGTAACTGGGCTCAGTCCTGCGGGCCCTTCAAAGAATCATTGGGAAAGGTACCTCACAGCCAAACCCCTGGAGGAAGGGAAAGCTGCCCGATTCCATCTCCATTGTTTGAGGGTGGCCCTTGGGGTATTAACTCTCTCATACCTGCAGACCAGCCCTTCAAGCTCCCAAATCCAAAAGGAAGACCTCCTGCGGCAGAAGCAACATTGCTAGGGCTTGAGGTGGAGTTGAAAAGATACAGCACAAAAGAAGATCTGGAAATGATAAGCACATGAAAAGATGCTCACCAGCGTTATTCACACAAAAGTAACACCACAATGAGATAACACTATATACCATCAGAATGACTGCAATTGAAAAGACTGATATTACTAAGTGTCGGTGAGGATGTGGGAAAACGGGAACTCTCCTATATACCTGATGGGAATTGTAAAAAAACGGTCCAACCATGTGGAAAGAATGTCTGGCTGTTTCTTATAAAACTAAATAAGCTCTTATCCTAAGGCATAGCTATGTCTTTCCCAGGTAAATATTGTTAAGATCCGGAATTGTCCCCCTCAGACAGACAGAGAACCCGCACAATAATGCAAGTCACACAGCGAGGTTTATTACCAGCCGGCTGGGGTCCCCGTCTCTGCCCGACGCAGCGGGTTTTTAACAAGGACCCCAAACACTTAAAGCCAAGGGGTTATATAGCATTTTCAAGGCCTTCCATAGCTTCTGAGAGTACAAGATAAACTTACAGGACTTACATAGTTTCAAAGAGTATAAGATTTACTACAGGACAAGGAGACCAGGAGTATAAGATAAGCTACAGGACTTGCATAGCTTCAAAGAGTATAAGATTTACTGCAGGACAAGGAGACCAGGAGTATAAGATAAGCTACAGGACTTCTAGTCGCCATGCTGCAACTGCCCACATCCTGGAATTTTATAATTATGTTGTTTCAGGCTAGGGGCTGTTAACCCTGACCTGAAGATAGCAGTTCTCATGCTAACAGTCTCTTACATGCTAACAGTCTCTTACAATATCAAAGAGAAATAAAAACAATGTTCACACAAAGGCTTGTATGCAAATATTTGTAGCAGCTTTATGTGGGGGGGGCACCAAAAAATGTATACAAGTGGACACTTTGGTCAACATTGCTCAAGCTGTAGTCAGAAGTGTTTGGACACTGCTGGTAACCACTTTGAGCATCTCTTGTAACCGCAGAAGTCAAACGTAACTTGCATTTGTCTTTTGTTATCGGTATACATTGAGTATTACAATTTTAAAACAGTTTTCCTTGCTTAAAATGTGTATACATTTTTTTGGCACCCTCTGTATAATTGACAAAGACTGGAGCCATCCCAGGTGTCCCTCAATAGGAAAAATGGATAAAGAAATTGTGGTACATTCATACAATGGAATACTACGATTCAACAATAAAAATGAACAAATTACTAATACATGCAACAACATGAATGAATCTTTTTTTAAAAAAAGACATTGACTGGGAGCAGAGGTGGGATTGGCTGGAAAGGGGAATGAAGGAAGCTTCTAGAAGAACAGGAATGCTTCAGATCTTGATCTGAATGGTTGGTTACACCATGTTCACCAATGTAAAAATTCATTGATCTGTACAATTAAGATTTTGTGCCCTTTACGTAAATCACACCTCCGTTTTTGAAAAATGAAAAAAATAAACCAAGGGGCTCCGTTCTTAAAAGTCCTGTTTTAAGCCCTTAGCAAGTCGCCACGGATGACTTTGCAGTTGGCATCGCCAGCCACGTTGGAGGAAGGCAAGGCAAGGCCCAAGCCAGGCCGAACCTCTGAAACTGCCAATGCAGGAAAAACACTCTCTCCCGTCAGTGAGTTATGATTAAGAATTTTCCTCCTGGCCTCCAAGTATTTTACTGGCTCATCCATCAATCTGTCAGGGCGGCCGTCAAGGCAAGAGCAGCAGAAAACTAACAGCTCACACCCAAACAGCCTGAATAATTCAATGCCCACCATAGCCCCTGGACACTGGGAGGGAGCGTGAAGCTAATTTTTTATTTATTTCTCAGGCTCTGCAGTTTATTTCCATGGCCCCGGAGGCTCAGAGCGTGGGCATGGGGCCTCCATGGGGCTAAGAGAGGACTAAAGCCATAGAGCTGGTAGATCCTACCCTGATGTCTGGGGGAGGACAGAGCACACCAGTCAGGGACACTGCCAAGTGGGGGCCTCCAAACAGGGAGGCGAAAGAGCAGGCATCGGAGTCCTAACACACAGGCGTAAGCCCTGGGTCAGCCACTTCTCTGTTGTGTGGTCTTGAGCAAATTGCTTACTTCTTTGACCCTCAGTTTTCCCAGCTGCAAGAAGTGAATGGTGATAGGACACTTATGTGCTTGCTGTGTGCCAGGTCCTGTTCGAATCACTTACATACATTAACTTATTAACTACTCAAGCAGCTCTACGCGGTAATGACGATGCATCCCCATTATACAGATGACAGAACTGAGGCCCAGAGCTCCCCCCAAGGAATGAGGATTAAAGGAGATAGAGCTTAGGTCTCCAGATAGCATACCTCACACACAAAGTAGGTACTCAATAAAGCATAGCCACTGCTAATGTTAATATTAAAATATCATTCAGAGTCATTGTTATTTCATTTGAGTATAACAACAAACACGTGAAGTCGACGGACATTGTGCATGTAGGTGGGGAAACTGAGGCAGAGCAAGGTAACATGGTTTGCCCAAGGCCATCCACATTTATCCTAAAGGCACTTCTCTGTCCTCAAATCCACCCAGACTCCTTTTACAGAGCTTTCGAGACCGAGTCCCAAGTTCCATAGGCCAAACAGACCCCAAAACACAGACTTTGCTTCCAAAAGAAATAAAATCCTGCATCTAGAATCAAATCCTGAATCTACCACACCCCGTTTGTATGGGTAGAATAGGGTCCTTTGCCTCAGCTTCCTTGCCTGTGAAAGAGGATGAAGTAGTCAGTTACACAGGAATCGAGAGCAGACTTGAGTAAAGAGAGTGACCTGGGTTTTGTCCCCAGCCCTGCCACTTACCAACTGCAGGACCTTGGACAAGCTGACTTCCTTGAGCCTCAATTTCCTCATCTGTAAAATGGGGCATCATAATCCCAATCTGGTATGATGGTGTTGAGAATTCCATGAGGTCATGTTGGAAAGCCCCCTAGCCCAGGGCCAGACCCATGAATAAGTGGATGATATTAGCATCCGTCTTAGTTGTTAACGGTGACCCTCTATCTACTATTTTGAGATTTAAATCTCTGGCGTAATTCGATTTGACAGTGTGGTTTGGCTTACGACTTCTTGAAAGTTTTTCTTTTCTTTGCTTTCCTCCATTCCTGCCAAACCTTAATGACGCTGTTTACTATACATTTATTATTCATACCAATTTCAATGGTTCTGTTTACTTCCCAGAGTGCATCCCTGGCCCAGTGACTTGGAGAGGATTTTGCATCTGGATGGGATCTCCTCCTGTCCCTGAGGCAGGCCAGCCTCTGAGAAGCGGCTCTCTCCTGGAGTTGCCCGACCAGCCTAGGGGGCAGCCATTTGGCTCCAATTTAAGTTTACACAACATCTGCATAACAAGTTTAACCGCATTTCCCCCCACTCCAAGGGATAAAGCTGAACACAGTAGAAGATTCCACTACAGGCTGAGGCAGTTTACATCCTGGCTGGAGAATATAAAACCCCAGCTAAACAGAAACTCAAGGCAGCTGTCTAACCTAGACTCTGTCCCCTGCAACCCTTATGCCAGTGTTTCTCTCCTTAAATAAACTTTCTAACTTCTATTCCTTTGTGCCTCGTGAATGCTTTCACAATCCATGAGCAAGCAACCATGACAATAGTTCCCATTTGCCACCATCATGTCTACAAAAGATCACAGAAGATGAAAAGCAGGGCTGAGAAACAGGAAGCTCCCAGCCACATTTTCCCCAACCTAGGAAAGATTTGTCACTGACAGGAAAAGGTGAGCTGCTATCACAAACGCTCTATGCTCTCTGGGGGAGGAAAAAAGGGAAAAACGCTTTGATTTGTGCAACGCCGCAAGTTCCTGCGGGATGCTTTCTGCAGTCCTGGTGCCGAGTCACATGGGTGAATGATGCCCTGGGTGGGGCCAGAGGACTTACAAAATTTCTGAATCAGAAGCCATTCTGATAGGGGACAAATATCCTGTGGCTGTAGCCACCTGAGCCCTCAGGCTTGTCTGTTCCATCCAAGTCCACCAGCTATTTACTGAACACTGGGGCTGAGCCAGACCCAGTGGGGGTCAAGTC
Organism: Rhinolophus ferrumequinum; assembly: GCF_004115265.2. Lineage (NCBI taxonomy): Eukaryota > Metazoa > Chordata > Mammalia > Chiroptera > Rhinolophidae > Rhinolophus > Rhinolophus ferrumequinum. Next base: position 14,867,258 of record NC_046308.1, on the reverse strand, counting down.
AGACAAGGAAGTTCCCAGCCACCAGGGAGCTCAGGCAAGGGCTTCTTTGGTGCTGAGAAGCTAGTCACATTGGGGAAACTGAGACAGCTCAGTAGCTATTAGGCTTCTCCCTCAAGTCAAGGTGGAGAAGTTTTCCTGATAAGGCTAAACCCTAAGAGGTTCAATGACCTGCTCCGGGGCAAAAGGGGTCCTGAGCGGTTAAACTCTCCTGCCTCAGAAAATACCAGAGAACTCATTACTGGCCCCTCTCTCTCCCTAGCAGAAAGGTCTGGTGAGGAGTAAAAGGAAGGAAGCTCTCGAGAAGTGTTTCTCACACTTGGAAAAGCATCAGAATCGCCTGGGGGGCTTTGTAAAACACAGATTGCTGCGCCCCACCTCAGAGTTTCTGATGCATAAAGTGTGTGTGGGGGGGGCGGTTCTGAAAATGTGCATTTCTAACAAGTTCCCAGTGATGCTGATGCTGCCAGCCTGGGAACCCCACTTTGAGAATAACAAATCCAGAGGAAAGACCACAAAGAGGGAGTTAAAATTGCAGCTCTGCCATTTCCTTGCTTTGTGACCTTGGGCAAGCTACTTGGTCCTCTGAGACTCAGTTTCTTCATCTTCAAATGAGGCAAGTACTGTCTCACTTCACCGAGTTGTTAAGATCAGAGACAATATATAACATCCTTGACACTTACTAGGCCTCAGTAGAAGGCAGCTCTAGGTGACAGTTTCCTTGAGATGCATGAAAAGAATGCTTTCAGTGAAGACCACCACCAACAAAATAGCCTCCTGAAATCAATGTTTGCACAAAGCCAAGTTACATGAAGTCAGAAGCGAAAGCCTGGGACTGTGAAACTCACAGGAAACACTTGGTGTCATATTAAGTAGAACAGATGTCCAGATTTGTGTGTGCACACAAAACAGTCTAACCTAAAGAATCAATTAGCGCCCTGGCAGACAGGCCGTCTCTCCCGAGGCACCAGCGAGGGCCTGCCCACCCCGGCTGCCTGGAGCACCACAGGAGAATATCTTCTAAGTCATTTTCTCTCTAGTGCTGACGTGATTAAGGGACATGATGCTTCACGGAGCTTCTCAGTCAGGGGACAACTCCATTAGCAATCCTCAGAGGACAAAACGTCATTGGCCTCATTGTCCTGGGCAGGAAGGTCCAGGTAAACAACACCTGTACTTCAGAAGCTGCAGGTAAATGGTCTTCCGTTATCACACTGTCTTCTATTGCAATGGCAAATTTGGACTCTGGGCCTCAGTTTCCTTTTAATACAAAAGAGGGGTTAGACTAGCTGACTGCTAAGAATCTCCCCCACTGTGGTGTTGTAGAATTCTATGTATAACAATCGGAGGTGGAATTGGAACAGGGATCCAAATGGGATCGAGAAAGGCTAGGGTTTGGACGAGCTGTAGGGACTCAGCTAGGCGGTCAGATTCGCTTCAGCACCACAGACAGCGCCACACAGCTGGGCTTCTCCCGTGGAATTGTGTGAAGGCCAAGGCAGAAACACCGTTTCCCCCAAGATAAAACCGAGCTGGACCATCAGCTCTAATGGGTCTTTAGGAGCAAAAATTATTATAAGACCCGGTCTTATTTTAATATAATATAACACCATGTATAATATCATATAATACAATATAATATAATACCGGGTCTTATATTAATTTTTGCTCCAAAAGATGCATTAGAGCTGATGGTCCCGCTAGGTCTTATTTTCGGGAAAACACGGCATGAATACCAGGCACGCCGCAGTCCACGTCAGGGTTTCTCATCCTTGGCACTATTGACATTTTGTGCCAGGTAATCGTTGTGGTAAGCTGTGCTGTGCATTGTACGATGTGCAGAAGCATCTCTGCTGTCTACCCACACCACTCCCAAGGTGTGACAATAAAACACATCTTTAGCCATTGCCAGATGTCCGCAAAGGGTTGGGGGGAAAATTATCCCTGCTTGAGAGCCACTGATCTAAATGAATAGCACTCCCTGAAGGTGCAGTGTCCGTATGAGTCTACCCTCATCACCCCAGTCCTGGAACTGTCCTTCTAGATTTCAAGAGTCCAGGGGCAGCCCTCTGTTCTTCTCTCTTCTGGCAGGCAGGAGTAAAAAGCTTAAAAAAGAATAAGTAAACAAGTAAAATAAATTAATAAAATAATTAAGGGTTGCAATAAATGTTGTGAGGGAACAAACAGGGGGATGTGATTAAAAAAATAATGCGAGAACATGTGCACTGGACAAAGGAACCCTCGTGCACTGTTGGTGAAAATGGAAACGAGTGCAGCCAGTATGGAGGTTCCTCGAAAAATTAAAAATGGAACTTCCCTATGACCCAGCAATTCTATTTTGGGGTACTTATCCAAAGAAAATGAAAACACTAACACCCCCACCCCCATGTTCATTGTAGCATTATTTACAATAGCCAGGACATGGAAACAACCTGAGTGTCCATCAGTGGAAGAATGGGTAAAGAAGATGGGCCACATTTATACAATGGAATATTATTCAGCCATAAAGAAGATTGAAATCTTGTCCTTTGCGACAACGTGAATGGACCTCAGGGGCATGATGCTAAATGAAGTAAGTCAGACAGAGAAAGACAAATACCATATGACCTCACCTCTATGTGGAATCTAGCAAAAAAATCCACCCCCCCCCAAAAAAAAAACACCACATCAAGCTTATAGATACAGAGAACAGATTGGTCGTTGCCAGAGGTGGGGGACTGGGGGTGGGGAAACAGGTGAAGGGGGTCAAAAGGCATAAATTTGCAGTTATAAAATAAATAAGGCATGGTGAAATAAGGTACAGCATGGTGAATATAGTTAATAATACAATATTGCATACTTTGAAAGTTGCTAAGATAGTGGATCCTTAAAGTTCTCATCATGAGAAAAAAAAGGTAATGAGAGAATATGTGTCACCTTAAATAGGGTGGTTGAGAAGAGCTTCTCTGAGGAGGTGACAATTGAACTGTCACCTGGCGGATGAGAAGGAACTACTGGTAGGAAAATGTGAGGAAGTGCATTTCAGGCAGAGGAAACAGAAAAGTCCAAAAGCCCTGATGTTGGAAAGAGCCTATTATGTTTGCAGAACCACAAGGCCAGTGTGGTTGCAGCAGAGTGAGAGAGGAGAACAGAAGGAGATGGGACACGAGCAGGAGACAGAGATCTGATCACTCAGGGTCTTGGCGAGCAGGCTGTGTTTTAAACTGAATCCCCGGAGAAAACGTAAGGTGCTAGTGCAAGTTTCTCCTATGTCCCCTGAACTCATAGGTATAAGCCTCAAGCTTTCTCTGCTGTGGGCTACGTATGCTGCAGGCCTATCCCACATTTGCAGCCAAAGAAGAGGCCAGTATCTGTTGGGCTGCTCTCATGCTTTGCGTTTGCCCTCTGCTTTTCAGAAAACTAACTGTTTTTATGCCGTTTATGAAAAGTCCCCATATGTCTAACCCAAGGTCAAGATCAAGGAGAATCAGCACATTTTACAGTATCCAGGGAACAAGGCTTGCTCTCCCTTAAGCCCATGTCTTGCTTAGATCCTATCCTAGATGCTAAGCTTTTGAGAGCATCTGTGACTCAGTGAGATGGCAGAGTATAGGGGACGAGAGAGAAAATAGCCATTTTCTGAGGATTTATGACCACATAATTTAGTTTTCCTGCCTGAATCACTGTCTCTTCCCCCAAGCATCCTTCAAAAGTCGATGGCTTCAGCACTTTAAGAACCTGCCATGGTTCTTCCCTCCCAGGGGGAAAATCAGAACACCTCCAACTTTCCTGTTTAGTGAATAGATCATTGATGGTACTAATTAGGCACTTTCCCAAGGTTGCCCAGTTGGGAAGTGGCAGAGCTGGGATTTGAAGCAGGTGCTCCAGCATCCAGGTGCCCAGACACCAGGCAGAGGGCTGTGCAAAGGCCCAGTGGATGGAAGGAGTGTGAGTGGTAGAGGAACTGCCGGCCTGCAGGGGAGCTGCAGGCAGAGATGAGGGGGTGGGGCACAGGCTGATGCAGGGAAGAGAGAGGGTAGGAAGTGGGGCAGGACCACACAGGATGGTTCAATCACAGCAGGGACATATGTCTTTATTTTGAGGGCGTGAGGAGCCACAGAAGGGTTTTAAACAAGGAAGGGATGTGATCAGCTTTGATTCTTACCCCACCCAGAAGACACAGCAAGTCAGAGCAGGACACATATTTGACAGATGGGAAACCTGAAGTCAAAGAGATGGCTCAACAGAAGAGGCGAGGGTTTGGATGGGCCCACCCTCTGGGTGACCTTGGGCAAGCCCCGTGATGCTCCTGGGCCTCCACTTCCCTGTCTGTAAAATGGGGACATAGGGTGATCATCAAAGACCATTTTAGACCTGACGGCTAAATCACTTGGCTTCTTGCATCTTCTTTCTGTTCTTCCTTCCGTCTAATCACATATAAAGTTCCCACTAAACTAGGTACAATGCCTGCTCCAGTCCCACCATGGGAAGAGGATCACAGACCAGTGCTTGCTTCTTTCACATCCCTGCATTTTGTCCTGCATACAGGGGGTACCCAGCACATGCCAACTCACCCTGGACTCCCACCTAATGCCCGCCCCATGCCATCCGCTCCAACAGCTGTGGCCACAGCAGGCCTTCCGTCTCCATTCAGGATCATTTTACCCTGTCATAAAAACAGATGGACAGACTGGGAGGGAAACACAGCCCTGCCCGTGCCCCGGAGCTCAAGGCTCTGGGATGAAATGAGGGCCAGAGCTAATTCCCACACCAGCTGGCCTGAGTTCCAGGCTCTGAGGACAGCACCCCCAGGGACCTTTCCTGCCTCTCCTGCAAGCTGAAGGGAGCTCAGATTTCATTTCCTTGAGCTCTGGTTGGTCTGAGCCCAGCTCCGCCTTCTGCTGGCACAGTTGCATCTCCCTGGCAGGTGCATAGAGCGACCTGCACTCAGCTCTCTTTCCAAGGACTTCCAGGTGTGGGCAAGGCCCTGCTGCCCCCAGCAGACCTACATCCACCCCAGGAGTCAGGTCTCAGAGCCTCCACTTCTGTAGCAGTCCCAGCTCAGAACTAACGCTGCTGCTCGGAGGATAATTGGGGAAGGGAATTTCTAAACAATTATAACAAGTTTCAAAATGGACTCCTCAACCCAGCAACATCTTTTCTAGAAATGTATCTTACAGACATATTTGCCCAAAGACATAGTTATGTATTTATCTGCAACTCAAAAATCCAGGAGGCTTTGAAAACCGTAGGTGTTTCTGTAACTTTGGAACAAACACTCACTTGTCAGTAAAACCAGCCCTGAAAACTTGTGAGGCTGTTTATAGTCTTAACTTATCCTACTTAATGGGAATATTTACGGGTTTCACTGAAGAATTTATCAGTGCATTTGATTACAGGGTGCTGCACCCCGACCCCATCCCCCAGTAGTATTACATAGTGTATGGTTTATGTACCCTATAACCTGTCTAAAATCCAAAAATACTGAGTCCCAAAGCACAGGTGACCCCAGAGGGTTTGGATAAGGGACTGTGGACCAGCAAAAAAAGGAGACAACCTAGAAGTCAGCCCATAGGAGACTAGTTAATAAATTAGGATACATCCAAACAATGGAATAACAGTCACAACAGCAAGAATCACAGCAAGAGAGGTTCTGTCATTATTCCGATTTCACAGATGAGAACACTGAGGCTCAGGGAGGATACGTCACTTGACAGGCTTGATTGTCAGCACTTTCTGTGCATCATCTCCTTCAGTCCTCACAATGGCCCCTCGCAGCATGTACTGTTGTCCCATTTTACAGATAGAGACTAAGAACTTAAGGACCAAAGACTTATAGGTTGAACTGCCCCCTCCAACCAGGTTGCTTGCAAACAAGTTGAGAATAAGGCAGATGACCAGAGCTAATATTTCAAGGTGGGGTCAGTAGCTACCTTTTTCAGCTGGCTTTGTCTCCTGCCTGCCCTGTCTCTCAGTCTCCAGAGAGGGCCAAGCTAGTGACCACATGTCCAGACTCCTGAAACTGACCCGTCTTGTCCACAAAGACATCAGCAACAGCAAAATAATGGAATTGGCCGTGTTCCATACAACACCAGCCTCCAGATGGACTCATGAAGGGCCAGAAGTCCTTGTATGAAAGAAAGAAAGCTGGACGAGGACCCAGGCCACCTGGCTTCTAACCTGATTTCACCACAAGGGACCTTGAGCATGTCACTGAACCCCTCAGAGGCCAAAACTGGGAGAAAGCAAGAACCAATCATTTTTATACCAGTAAGTCCTAAGATTCTACCACCTCCATCTCACAGGGGAAGAAATGGGCTGGGAGGTCACATGACTTACTGTTGTCACACAGCCAGTAATTGGCAAAGTTGGAATGCAAACCTCAATTCACTGACTCCAGAGCCCAAGATTCAGGGGACCCGTTGGCAATTCTATGGGTCCCGAAGAAGCTACAGGACAGCAGGAATTCTGGGCACAGCGGAACCAGCCTGGCTCATTTCCCTCCGAGTGGAGTGTTTATTAATCTCATTGCAGCAACAGAATGGTCCACAGTTAGAGAATTACTAAACAAGAAAGCACAGCAGCCTTTGATTTATGAGATGCATGGAACCATGCCAGGCAGACCAATCAGTTGGCAGAAATTTGTATATTAATGAAATCTCATAAATAATGCAGAAGATGACAAACAGAGTTGATGCTTGCCACCAGGCAGCAACCACCAACCCTTTAAGCAGGGGGCCTCAAACATGACTATCAGAATCGCCTGCAGAGCTTGTTATGGCACCCTCAGGGTATCTATTCGGGATGTCTGGGATGAGCCCAAGATGTCCCTTTTATAATCAGTCCTCACGTGGTGCTGATGATGCTGCTGGACCACATTTTGAGAAGCATTGCTCTCACCCACTGTTCCTGCTCTGTCCCCACCTCCCCACCAGGGAGCAACTGACCCCCTAGGATTCCAAATGGAATGCTCGGTCTGCTACCTACTTGCTAAGTGACTCCCTGCAAGTTCCTTAAGTCTTTGCTCCTTAGTCTCTTTGTCTGTAAAATGGAACAACAGTACCTACCTATTGTGAAGATTGAAAGAGAAGGAGACGATGCACAAAGTGCTGGAACGTAGTAAGAATCAAAAAAAAAATGACAGTTTTTAACCAAGGAAACGTCCAGCTGGGACTGAGAAGCTGAGTCCTTTTGGACTATTATATTACTGTTTCAAGTTTTTACAAAATAATTTCGGACATACAAAACAACTGCAAAAATAGTATATAGAACTCCCATATACTTATCAGACACTGAGTTGTCGCATCCAGCACGACACGAGCTGTGGGAAGCGAGATGGGCGGTGCAGGGCTAAGAAAAGACAGTAGCCAAGAATACTGTGCAAGCGGGGCCAAGAGACTCAAGCCTCAAGGACTGAGCCCTGAATCGGGCCAATGCATAGTTTTTATTGGTTAACATCTAAGGAGGTAAAAGATTGTTAATCTCAAGATCTGTGTGTTACGTAGCCTGCTGGCTGTCTCTCCGAAAGTTCCCGTTGTGTTCCAGCTTGTACTTTGCCTTCACACACATGCACACCTCCAAGGAATCCATTGAAGGGGAGGGACCGATATAATTCCATTGGGCCTCAGTTTGCTGAGACTTCCCCTCAAAGGAGCTTTTCCAATATCTCTCCATCGGGCCTCAGTTTGCTGAGGCACTCCCTTGTGAAATCCCGGGAAGAGCACGGGGGAACAAATGGTCTGGCAGCTGTAAGGCAACACTGAGTGATCAAAATTCACTTATGGTGGTTTAGAGCAGTGCTTCTAAACTGCACACGAATCGTTTTGGGATCCTATTAAAATGAAGATTCTGCTTCAGTAAGTCCGGGACTCTATTTGTGGTACGGCAGAGTTAGATCCTAACAGACTAGCCATGCCACATATAACAACTATGAACTCTGAACAAAATACAAACAGCAATTACCCGAGGTCTCTGGAGAGTGGGAAGGAAAGATAGATTTTTGGAGGAAAGTCAAATCTTGGAGAAAGGGACTAGTATGAGATGGGTTTCTCCTTTTTGCTTCTCTGGTCTGAGGGCAGGTCACAGGTACAGCCCAAGACAGGGCAGCTAAAACACCCAGAGAAATCTTGGCAACTTTCCAGCCTGAGGAACCCAAGGATGCAACCCAGGCCAAGCCTAGTCATAATGAAGGACAATCCCAGGGGGCACAGAGCAGACAGGGACCCCAAACTCTGGGTATAGGCTCAGTCCAAATCTCCAGCTGACCCCAAGATCGTGCATGCACAGGAGAGACTCAAAGTATCTTACAGCAAAAGAGTAATGATCTCAGCTAAGATATTAACTTCCGTGCGCGCAGGGGAGACAGACTTTGCAGTCTAACAAATGTAATTGCCTGCTAAAACAAAAACATCAACACTCTTTGGAGCAATATAACAGAACCCATAATCTCCAAACCAAAACATTCACAACATCCAGAATAAAATCCAAAATTGCTCAACATGCAGAAAACCAGGGAGTTGTGACCCATTTTCAAGGGAAAACATATTCAACAGAAGCCAATCCTGAGATGACCCAGATATTGAAACTATGAGATAAAGATTTAAAGCAACCTTATGTCCAATTGTGTAAAGGAAAATACGCTTATCGTGAATGAAAAGATGAAAAATCTCAGCAGAAAAATAGAAAACATGAAAAAAAACCAAATGGAAATTTTAGAACTGGAATATACAATATATATAAATTTTATAAATTTATAAATATATAAATTTTAGAACTGGAGTATATAGAACAGAAAGCCAGGTAACTTGAAGATAGATCAATAGAAATTATCCATTTTTAAGATGACAAAAAAATTAATAATAAAATGAACAGAGCCTCAATATCCTGTGGAACAATATCCAAAGGCCTAAAATAAGGGTAATTGAAATCCCAGAAAGGAGAGAGAGAGAGAGAGAGAGAGAGAGAGAGAGAGAGAGAGAGAGAGAGAGAGAGAGAGAGAGAGAGAGAGAGAAATATATATTTGAAGGAATAATGTCCAAATACTTCCCCAGTTGGAGATTTGGTAGATCTTTCTACGAAGCTCCTAGGTGATACAGAGGGACCATATTTTGAGTGGATAGGGTCTAGTCCAGGACTGTCCCATAGAACCTTCTGCAAAGGCGAGAATGTTCTCTATCTTCACTGTCCAATACGGTAACCACTAGCCACATGTCGCTATCAAAAACTTGACCTTTAAATTAAACTTAACAGAACTTAAATTTAATTTTAGTTAATATAAACCTAAACGTTAAAAGCCACACGTGGCTAGTGGCTGCATATTGAGCGGTGCAGGTCTGAAGGATTCAGGGAAACGGTACTTAGGACGCCCAGCACAGAAGAGCTCTCGATATGAACCCACCATCATCGTCAACATCATCATCCATCCACTTCACCCCCTTGCTCAGGATTATCCCTGTTTTCCCCCATCAGCTGGGACAAAGCACTGTTTCTCATCGCCCCCCCGCCCCCCCGCCCCCCGCTCCTTCCACCACCTAATCATTATTGACAGTTTTTCTCAGCCTCTTCCACGCTCTCCTCTGGTGTGGGTTTTGCTTCTCTCTCACCTCCACTCCTTTAATTCCCCTGTGAGTCAAGTAATAGACCTTTCCCCTTTGGAGACGCCGAGACCACTCACTATGTGTTCCTTGTACCTGAAAGGACCCTTCAGCCCTTCCGCTGAAAATGGAATAAATATTCTTTGCTTCAAGAAAGATTGGTGAAAACTTGGCAGCCCTCAGGCTTTGGGAAGCACTTCTGTTCCATCTCTGCTAGTATGCTCTTGTCAGGTCACACACACACGCAGCCTGTGCACTCATAAGGATGAAGCCTGCATGTGAATATATATTAACTTTATGGGGAGGAGGGAATATCATCATAATCAAGCATTTCTGTACAGCAACATGGAGTGGCAGCTACTGGGAGTACCTCTAATGGATATGTCCCTTCTCCAGCTGGAAAAAGTATACCAGGATGCAAAGGGACCACACTCCCCTTTCCCTAGACTGGAAATAGGGAATTACCCAGAGGTTACTTCCTGGTTCCATGTAAATTAGAAGCAGAAGAGCCGGAGCCCTGGAGCAGGCTTCAAAGGACTCTGTTCTGTACAAGCTGTGTGACCTTAGGCAAGTTCCTTAACCTCTTTGAGTCTCAATTTAGCATATAAATGATAGTACCCTTCATACAGAGTTGTTCTTAGACTTTCAGTGTGACAGTGGGTGTAGTCTCATAGTGAGAAGTCGACGTGAACATCCCAGCAATCCTACAGAATGATTACTGAAGCTCTTATTTTAATCAGCAATAATCAGAAGCTCTTATTTTAATCAGACACTACCAGAGTGTCTGAAATTTCACTACGAATTACCTTGGTTTAAGGCTATAGTGGAGAATTACCCTGACGTGGGGCCCTAGGCTCAGACTATTCTAGTCCAAGGCTTCTCAAACGTTAAAATACATGCATGTTATCTGGGGACCATGTTAAAATGCAGATTTTGGTTCATAAGCCTGGGGTAGGGGCTGAGAGTCTGAATTTCTAACAAGCTCTAGGGCAATAACGATGCCGCTGATCCCCAGACCACACCTCAGGTAGTGAGGTCCTAGAGATTGTGCTGCATGTCAGAAAACCAGTTTCCCGCATGGGATTATCTCGTTCAGAGTGACATACCAAGTATCTAAGTATTCAGATAAAAACTTGGAAATGCCAGATAACAATAATGCCAACGACAGCTAACAGTGGTGGAGCGCTTAGTCTACACTAGGCATTGTGCCAAATGCTTTATATACAAAAGTTCATTGAATCCCAATGACACCATCATCAGGGAGGTTCTCTTATGAACCCAACTTTATAGACAAGGAAGCTACATCTCAGAGATGTTAAGACATTTACCCAAAGGCACACAGCAAGTGAGAGGAAGACCTGGGATTTGAACCCAGGGCTACCTGGCTCTCTATGCTTTGCTACCATAAAGGTACTTCGAAAGGTCCATGACAAGGCTACTATCCCAGAATCTTCCTTTTCTAGAGGAGGGACACCCAGCAACGTGGAGTACTGGCCTATAACCGGTCAGTGGTTCTCATTCCTGTCTGCATATTAGAATCACCTGGGGAGATTTTTAAACATACCAATGCCCAAACCTGACCACAGACTAATTAAATCGGAATATCTGGGTGTGGTACACCAGATCGCAGTATTTTAAGCTCCCCAATTTGCAACCAAGGAAGCAAAGTTTTGGCTTAGAGCCTGAGCTCTGACCCCTAAGGGGGAGGGGCAATTGAAGGAGCCAAAGGAGTCAGCAGAGAGGCAGCCGATGCAACAGAGGTTGGATGTGGTCCAGGAGGCAGTTCCCGCCTCAGCCTGATTCCAGAGGCCACTCTGCCCACTCCTCAACATTATTGTTTTATAATTCCAACATCTCTTTACCACCCGCGTGTAATTCAGGCTGGCCAGGATTAAGATGGATACAGAATAATGGGGGTGGGTGGGTGGGAAGAGGATTTCTACAGGCATACAATAACCATTACTAATGTCCAATGTGAAAGATCCTTTTCCCATATCCCATCAAGATGTTTGGCAAACAAAAGGAGAGGGGAAGATCGAGGTGACAGCGGCAGCCATGTTTCTCAGGACTGCACCCAAGCAGGAGTCTAGGAAACCAACACTCTTTGGTGGTGGTGCTCAGTGAAGGAACCAGGGGGTCTTAAGTGACAAGAAAGCAGGATGGGACAGAGACCCTCTAACATGGTCATTCTCCAGATGGAGAGAACCAGCCATCACTATCCCAGCTCCTAAAAGAGCTGCCCTAGACCCCGGGGCACCTGTCTATCTCTAGGAAGTCCTCTAGAGCGCACCTGGCTGACATCCTTTCCTCTTCATCTGCTACCAGCACCTTCATTTGTATACAGGGGACCTGTTCCCCCACACTCATCCCCATTGAATACAGATCTCCAGGAGCTGTCAATCAAATTGCCCCATCACCTCTTGGCTGAGGGGCAGGTACAAGAACTGATTGGAATGAATCACTCTCTTCTAGGAATTTGGATGTAAAGCCCAACGAAGATGGGTTAGAAGTAGGTGGAGCTGATACTTCATTACCACCCCACCTTGAAGCCATTGTTTTCTTTCACTGCCTGGATCCTCAGGATGCCAAAGCCCTTTCCATTCCTGGACTGTGGTTCAGCTATTCTTTGGTTCTAGGAGTTCTTCCTGTCTATTCTTTTTTGCCTAAGTTAGCCAGGAGCTCGATGATGCTGTGTCCAATGTGTCAGGAGCCAGAGCCTGGAATTGAAGCAATGGAAGCGAAAGGCTTTGCTTCTATTGTCACAGGACTTTGAACTCACAGAATATTAGAATGAGGGGATTTAAGTGACCAACTCCCTCCCTGCTGGGTAAATCCTCTGCCTACAAACTGAATCTGCTTCGGTGGGTTTTGACCAGCTCTGCCACTCACTCACTACTAGCGCTGTGATTTTAGACTAATCTCTTAACTCCTTTGAGCTTCCGTTTGTGTGTTATATTGTGTGGGCCAAACAAAACAATACATGTAAAATACTTTGTACATAGTAAGTGCACAATTAAAGGTGGCTCCCATAACTGAATGAAATCTACCCATAATGAAATGAAATCTACCCAGTCTCTGAGCCCCCACTTATTTCACAGAACCAAAGGTCTTTGACAAGGCAAATATTTCTGGTTCTTTATATTACTCAGGAAACAGGCCCAGAGAGCCTTAGGAAGTAACCCATAGTCACACAGCAAACACTGTGATGCAGGGTTTGAGTTTCATAGTCTCTTGGCAGCTGGCTGGTCTTTAAGCCACACCTTCAACATTGTTTCCAGCAACCAAAGAAAGAGTCGAATCCACCAAGACAGTCAACAGGATAGAAAATTGTTTCTTGTGGCAGGAGAAAGAAAAAAAGGAAATTATTTGGTCCAGTGCTCCCCGATCCTATCTTGAACATGTCCATCACCCATCACTTCACTGGGTAATTGCACACACAGTTACTAAGTTACAGCTCAAATTAGATGCTGCGGCCTACATTTGAGAAACAATTCACTCTGCTAAATTTGGCACTGGGATTCTGTATTGATAAATCCAGCCCAGCATGGGATCCAGGACAAATAAAACTCTCTTCCCTGGACAGATTCAGATGAGGCATCCATTCTTATTACCAACCCAATTAAAGCTCCCTAAAATTGCAAGACTTGTAAAGGGGTGATGAGGCATGTCAGAGATCTCAAACTCCCATCCCTGCAGAGGCCAGGCAAATAATATCACTTAATGAAGAGGGTCAGGCAGGTGCTGTGGTGAACTGAAGGGAATACATGCCCAGTCTCACGGAGGCAGCTACTATTCAGGCAATAATTGCCACGTGGGAGAATGGACCGCGGGTTGTCAGTCTCTGCTCCGTCACTTAGCAGCTGTGTAACCTCAGACTAGTCACTTAACCTCTCTGTGACTCAATTTTCTCCTTTACAAATGGAGATAATACTAATGTCTCCCTTTTAGGGTGATGGCGAAAATGAAATGCGTCAATATATTGAAGTACTGAGAGAACTGCCTATCTCGTAGTAAGAACTCGATAACGTTAGCGGCTATTGCTAAGTCGATGGTTTTAAACAAGGGATTTTTGGAGCCAATAATGGGAGAAGGGTATTCAAGGTACTTTCAACAGAGAGAGGCTAATGGTGTGAGATAAGACCAGTTTGATTAATGAATCATTTATTTTGGCTGGAATGCTGGCCACTCCGTGTGGTCAAGCCAGGACTCTCCTGCTGATCGTAACCTTAAGTGACCCTTGCTTACGTCTTTACTTTATTCAAATGTGGGCAACTAATTAATTCTTATTTTATGCAGTGGATTTGGTGAGCCAAATGTTTTCAATTAAGGCATCTAGTGACTAGGCTAGCCGGACTCTTGGTGAGAAGAAATTTGCGTACCATTGTTCGAAACCCAGAAGACAGATCTGTGTTTGACACAAATTATGCTTAAGTCCTTGACTTCATAATGATTCCAAATGAAACTCACTGGATATGGATGGCGGATGCCAGTAAACCAACTCTTTATTGTGCAAAATAGAAAGTAAAGGGGAAGGAGAAGCATCTGTCTTGCCTCTCCTGAAAGAACTGTTAGCCAAATAGCAGAGGACACTTTGTAGATATAGTCCACCTAATGAATAAACCCAGAATTATAGCATCCAAATATCACCCTTTTGCAACCCCTACAGAATCAATAGGTTTGGGTCCTGGGCATCTATAGGCAACTAATATTACAAAAAAATACAAAATACTTGCTCTGTAGTCTTACCAAAGGAAACGAACATAAATCTGATACTTCTAGATCCAACTACCAATTTACAGGAGAAAACAGAGAACAGAAGAACACTTTTGAAAAACCCCGAGGCTATAGCAAAGTCAAGACTGGGAGACTCCATAGGAAAAAGAACCTGGTTTCTTCAACAATGAATTGCAAAGACCAAAAAAGTTATAGAGGAGAGACTATAGATTTTAAAAGACTTAGGAGATATATCAATGAAACACAGTATATGGACTGTATTTGGATCCTGTGGTGGCAGAATAATGGCCTCCAAAGAGGACCATGTTCTAATCCCAGAACCCGTGACTATGTTACTTTATATGGCAAAAGAGACTTCGCAAACACATATGATCAAAGTTAAGGACTTTTAAGAAACCTCCTGCAGGACTCACAGATTTTATTTCACTTTTTTTTTTTTTTAAGGAGGGCGCAGCTCACGGTGGCCCATGAGGGAATCGAACCGGCAACCTTGGTGCTATTAGCACCAGGCTCCAACCAGCTGAGCTAACTGGCCGTCCTGAAGGCTGAGGACTTTGAGATGAGGACGTTGTTCCGGATTATCCAAGTGGGCCCAATCTAATCACTCGAGTCTTTAAAAGTGGAGTCCTTCCTGGCTATCGTCAGAAAGAGACGTGACACCAGAAGGGTCATAGAGATAGACAAGGAAACAGCCTCCCCAAGAGCCTCCAGAAAGGAATGAAGCCCTGCTGACACTTTGATTTTACCCCCATGAAATCCGTGTCTCACTTCCGACCTCCAGAACTATGAGATGATACATTTCTATTGTCAAACCACCACGTTTATGGTAATTTGTCACAGCAGGGACTCTAGTCCTGCTCCCGGCACAAGAACACAGGACATGGTGAGGTCAAAAAGGAACACCCACGGAGCCATGGATGGTGGGGGGAGGGTTCATACCACTATATTCTCGCTGGCGGCTGGGTTGAAGATACAAGAAGCAGGCTGAACAATCTGCCGTCCGCTTCTCTGCCGACCAACCAACCTTGCTAGCGACCCCTTGCTAGCTGCAATCCGCTTACTAGCTTAGCCATGGCAGTTGTATTAGAGGCTAATGGCTAACTGGTAACAGCTGATGGCCAACTAGTCACAGCTGACGGCCAGCACCTTTCCGTGTGAGGTCGAGAGCCTGGAAACCACTCTCTGGGACCCTGTCCCCACAAGCGACAATAGAAAATTAATACAAATACAAACAAGCAAACTCTAAAAATTAGAATCATCATCATTTGATGATTTTTAAGAAATAATATGTGATGAAGGAATTATTTGATAATACTAAAAAGTACCTGATGTCACGATCACCGTAGTTCACGTCTTTGGTTAGATTCATTCCCAGATTGTGTGTGGGTTTTGGTGCTATTCTTAGGTAAGTGATTTTCTTTTTTCCTTGCGTGAGTGAGTACTTGTAGAAGAAAGGGGTTAAAGGGGACTGTACAGCACAGGGAGTAAAAGCTAAGCGAGGATGTGGTCTCAGCTGGAGACCAGCCTCAGCCTGACCCCACAGGGTGCTGTGGAGAATGAATTACCTCGCAGAGATGGTCCCCTGGAGGCAAGGGGTCTAGATTTGATTCCCCTGTATCAGTCTGTCATTGGCTGCTGGCTATTCCGGGATGGATAGGGGCTTCCTGTTGGCTGGAGTAAATTCACCAGAGAACGAGGCAGCTGAGAACCGTGCACCAGCACCCACAGGACCTGGACGCTGGGTCCACCAGCCCCAAACAGGGATCACCAGGGACACAAACAGTGTCTACGACAAGTCCATCCCTTGAACTGCTCTCATTCATTGCTTCTCACATTAGGTTCACTCCACGCAGACACGGCTTCCATCGAACTCTGCTTGGTCACAATTTGGGGGAAATTTTAACAAGAGGAAGATGAACAGGATGAACCAGAATCTTCCACGGCAGCAGTCAGTCTCAAAGCCAAATGCATACTCACCATCTTCCTCCTCTACCATTCATTGTAGATTGCCGTCCCCTGTTAGTGCTTCTGCGGGGCTAAGTGCCCGGCCTGATGGGGTGACACAGCCTCTCAGCTTTCAGAATCCAAACCCATGGTTACCATGCCCCTATCAGGCAGTGGTTGTATTGCCCATTCTGGGGTACCTAGAGATCCCCCAGGTGATCCACCTGAGCGCCGAGATGATGTCTCACTGTTCTCACTGTGTAGCTACAGCCCCGCCTTCTTGCGGTGCTCAGGTCCGTTACCTCTGCTGGGATGGTGACTTTGCTTTCTGGTCTACCCAAAATGTCCAGGTGGCAGACGTTGTTTTATGTTAGTGAGACTCCTATTACGTCCCCGGATGGAAGCAGCACCTGCTCTGGAAACTAGGGCCTCTACATTCCCAGAGCCTGGGGACACCACAGAAATCTTCCAAATAACTCACAGGGCGTTATGGAGAGTGAGGCCATTCCTACTTTCAACTCTCGGTTCCCAGACCCAGTGACACTGCAACACATAATGGCCATTGATTTAAGGAATATTCTGTTTGCTTCCTTCAGGAGAGTATGCCAACCTCACAGGGTGTCATCGCCAAGCTAACACACCAGCTATTCCCTCAAGAGGCCATTCCACTGCTTTAACAGACACAACGTCCGGAGAGCATTGGATATGGTAGGACCAGTGGGTTCTATCTACGGTCATGTGCTCACAGCGGCAGCATTCCGCCCAAAGTTATATTGTGCAGTGTCACATGACGGTACATATATAGGAACCCTCAAATAGTGGCTCTAGCTGAGGCCCTGAGAGCAGCGAAGGCAAACACACCCCTGGAATACGACGTCTGACAAGTTCGTGAACTTGTCGCAATGATGTCGCTAACCTTTTTTGATATAACAGGGATTATTCATTATGAATTTGTACCAACTGGACAAACAGTTCACCAAGTTTACTATTTGGAAGTGCTGAAAAGGCTGAATGAAAAGTTAGACGACCTGAACTGTCTGCCAGCAATTCATGGCTCCTGCATCACGACAATGCACCAGCTCACACGGCACTGCCTGTGAGGGAGTTTTTAGCCAGTAAACAAATAACTGTATTGGAACACCCTCCCTACTCCCCTGATCTGGCCCCCAATGACTTCTCTCTTTACCTGAAGATAAAGGAAATATTGAAAGGAAGACATTTTGATGACATTCAAGACATCAAGGGTAATACGATGACAGCTCTGGTGGCCATTCCAGAGAAAGAGTTCCAAAACTGCTGTGAAGGGTGGACTAGGCGCTGGCGTCGGTGCATAGCTTCCCAAGGGGCGTCCTTCAAAGGTGACCGTAGTGATATTCAGCAATGAGGGATGTCGCACTTTTTCCAGGATGAGTTTGTGAACTTAATTGTCCAACCTCATATAAGTCAATCCCAACAAGGATGTCCATGGTGTAAGGGTCTGATATAGTCACTCTGTCACCAACGGATGTGCTTGGTGAACTCAAGGAATGATACTATACTGGGGACGTAGCATTGGAACCCCAGAGCATGCG
Organism: Rhinolophus ferrumequinum; assembly: GCF_004115265.2. NCBI lineage: Eukaryota > Metazoa > Chordata > Mammalia > Chiroptera > Rhinolophidae > Rhinolophus > Rhinolophus ferrumequinum. Next base: position 14,849,440 of record NC_046308.1, on the reverse strand, counting down.
TGATGCCACAGCCTTTGTCCCACCTCCATCCGTCAGTCATTGGCTGCCAGCTGCCTCTGTGGGAGAGGGCAACCTCTTGGAGGAGGCAGCTTTCTCCTAACAAAGGCAATTCAACAGAGGACAGGGTCGCTGTGAGCCATCAGCCACCAACACTAACTGCAGTGGGGATGAGTATACAGGGATGGTGAGGAAAAGGGATTCTCCAGGCAAAGAATAGATACCTTAGGCAGAAGGTAACTTAAGAATCATCCTGTATAACAACTACGTGGCTTTATCATTTAAAAAGTATTTTCCACACCTATTACCTTATTGGAGCCTCACAAAAGTAAAACCCGTGTAGGAGTCAGAGTTGGTATTATTATACACAACAGCATGGATGAATCTCAAAATAATTACGCGAGATGAAAGAAGACAAACAAAAGAAGCACATACTGTGTCATTCCAATTACCCAGAATTCTAGCAAATGCAAACGAGTCAATAGTGGCACAAAGCAAACCAGTGGTTCCTTGGGAAGAACTGGGACAGGGAGGGCAGGGAGAGATGATAAAAGGGCACAAGGACACTTTTGGAGGTGATGGATATGCTCCCTATCTTGACTGTGGTGACGGTTTCATGGGTGTAACCATGTGTCAAAATTCATGAAATCATACATACACTTTAAATATGGGCGATTAAATGTATGTCAATTATACCTCAATACAGCTAGGGAAATGTTTGTGTAAAAAAGAAAAAGCACATATTGCAACTATCACTTTATTAGAGCCTCAAAAAAAAAAGGAGAGTCAAAGCAGGCAAGCTCAAGGTCACCCAGCTAGGTCAACCCAGCTCTGCCTCCAAAGCTCTGCTCCTAACCGCAACCTCGTCCTGTGTCCTATGCACATACAGTCACTCTGTTCCAGGATGTCATGGGCCACAAGCCCACGGTGACTCCAAAGGCACCATTTTTCCATTTCCCTTTTGCTGCCTTCGGTGTCTGAGATAGAAAGGCATACCAGCCCCCACTTGAGGCCATGACAGGGGTCCAGGGGAAGGATTGCCCCCACCTCGCTTCTCTCCTGCTGTCGGGCCCAGACGTGGAGCCATCACTGACATCGTCTTCCCGAGCTGGCGTGTTCTAACAATTTTCTGGTAATTGGATGCCACTGGCAAATCATTAGCCCCCTCCGTGCCCACCACACATGGCCCAGCGTGGCTTGTCGCTGCTGAATGCCTGACACATGTCAGCTCTGGCTGGAAATTGGATCCAATCTGGAAAGTCCCTTGACCATTGTCGGGGTGTGCAGGGAATAAGCGAAACCCTTGCCCCCAACTCCTGCATTCTGTCCTTCCCTGGGGCTTTGAAGGGGTTCCAGGCATAGAGAGGTGAGGAGCAGAGAAGGCAGAACTGAAGGAAGCAGCTCGACTCCTCGTCCTGCTTTGGCTGTACCACTGTGTGCTGTGTGACTTTGGGCAAGATATTCACCTTCTCTGGGCAATGTGGTGTAGACCAGATGCTCAGACTTTGGTGTCCAACAAGCCTCGGGGAGAATCCCAGCTCTGACACAACCAGATGGATGATGTTGGGCAAGTTCTTTAACCTCTATAGGTCTCAGTTTACTCATCTATGAAATGGAAGTAAACAATAGCACTTATTCATAAGGCAACTTTGATCATCTCATGAGAATGCAGGCAATATGTTCGGCACAGTGCCTGACAGACACATAGTAAGTGCTCAATCAATAGCAGTTATTGTTACCTATATCAGCACCACTTGATGGACAAGCATATTTCTAATCCACCTGACACACCCCATCTCACGGAGCACGGACGTTTGGAATCAGCATGTTTTCAAGTGCTCATTGAATGAATGCAATCAATGGTCACATACCTAAAATGATACGTAATACCACCACTTATTGGAGACTTAGTAGGTACTAGACAAATAAAGACAACTATGACCCAGTATCTGCCCTTAAGGAGTTCCCTGAGCCTCAGTTTTCCCATCTATGAAATGGCACAGAGACCCTGCCTTGCCTTGCAGGCTTCTTGTGCAGATATAACGAGATAAGCAGCACGACATATGCCTTGCCTCATTTAATCTTTGTGGCACCACTGTGAGGTAGGTAGTTTTCATCCCCATTTTACAGACAAGGCGACTGAGGCTCAGAGAGATAGAGCAATTGTGCTGATGTCACACAGCTGGTTAAGGGAGTCAAACACAGGGAGTTCAACCCAGGCCTTCTGGCTCCAGAGCCCATGCTCATAGCCACTCCAAGATGGAATCACCCATAACCAGAGGACAATGCTCTCTTTTCCCAAATGTCCCCTGCATCCTTCCACCCTGGCCTGCCTATTTCAGTCACAGCCAAGGCGAAACTGGTAGGTCCTTGCTCCCACAGCTCTCTGAAAACAGTTCCCATTTTCCTGGCCCCAGAGAGCTGGATTCTCAGAAGTGAGGGGCCAGGGCTTGTTTTGCCCACCAAACTGAATGCATTTAAATATTTCATGGGGCTGCCGAAATCTTGCCAGGAAGAGCACCTGCCCCTTGCTGCCACAATAGCAGCCCTCAATGTCCCTGTGCATTTGGTGGCTCTTGCATTTTCCGGACAGAATCATGATTCCTACTCGTTCACCCATCTGAGTTCTTGCTCCCTTCCCACCTCCACGAGTCCAGGGGGTGCTGAAGGAAGAGAGAGCCCCGTTTCAAGGGCCCGGCACACAGATGCCTCTTTGCAGTCAAAGGTGACGCTCTCAGCCCCCAGGGAGGATGGCACATTCCTGTGCCTGTCAGGGTCACTGCTAAACCCCCAGAACCAAGCACAGGGCGTGGCTTCTAGAAGGCACGAGACAAATCATTGTTAAATGCAAAAGGAAACATCAGACTAGGAGAAGGAGTAGTAATATTAATTATAATTGTTCACGTTTACTAACTACTTACAACCTGCGGGATGTGTTACATGCAAGGTCCCATCTAATTATTTTCCCTCCTGACAGAGGAGGAAATAGAGGGGCACAATTCTCCTTCATCCTTCCCCCCATAAAGAATTGGGGGCAAGGACAGGAAGTAGTCACCAGGAAAATTCTTACGACACCAGCAGTAGCTGTCGTTTCTTGGGCATCTTCTACCTGCCAGGCTCTCTATTAATGACTTTACAGACATTATCGTCCATCGACACAATAACCTGAATAGGTATCATTATCCCCATTTTACAAATGAGCAAACAGAGTCATGGAGTTTAGGTAATGTGCTTCTACGTGGCAGAGCCAGGGTTCACACCTAGGTCAGTCCAAGTCAAGTCTCTGCTTAGCCATGTCATACTGCCTCCGCCCTCCCTTCCTGAGGCCAGCAGGAACATGAAGTGCAAAGGACCTTTGCTATGGTCAGCTTGTGCTGGGCACTTACTTAGGTCACTATGAGGCCGAGGATTCCCTGATCAGTCCTCAACGTCACCCCAGAGAGATAGCCCCGCTTCCACCCCACAGCCCTGTTTCTGCCCTCTCCACAGTCACTGACTCCCCTGGCCAAGCCTTTAGGGGTGACCGTCCATCCTCCGGGGCCTCAGGAATGAGCAGGGGAGGAGGGAGAAAGAAGTGGTCCTCTCCTGAAACCGAAGTCTTGCCTGAGGAAGAAAAATAAATAGTCTCTAACAAAGAAATGGAAGAAGACAAAGACACAATTGTCCTTGACAACTGGGTCAGAGAATGGATTGTTGCCAGGGCAACAGCAGAGAGCTGGGGGTACCAGACAATGGAAATCACTGGCTCTACCACCTATGCTGAGAGTCACGGTTCTATAGTGTGATGGATAAAATCATGCACTTCGTATGTGTATCGAAATAGAAAGACGGTCACAATATGTTAAGTGAATATCTTAGGTTGAAAACTGTTATGGATAGTCTTTGAGTTGAGACTCATGGAGAAATTCATTGGTTACCCTCCCAGTACCATTCCATCCCCTTCTTCCTTACTCACGGGGCTCTGAGTTTGCACTATTGAACATATGTGTTCAACCCCAGGGACAGAGGGAAGCTCAGAGCTCATCCATTTTCCCTTTTCCAGTGAACTGGGCACACACACCTGACCAACGAGACATAAGTGAATTCTGCTAAGAGGCTTTCAGGAAGTAATCATCCTCCCTTCCCCCCCATAAGTGAGAGATACATGCAGAGAAACCTCCTTTCCTGCTCTGTCTTCCCTTTCTTGTTTTGGATACCATCTTGTGAGGATGTGATGCTTGGAGCTGCAGCAGCCATTTTGTCACCAGGAGGAGAGCCACTGCCTACTCACAGGGCACTGATTTTGCACTATTGAACATATGTGTTCAACCCCAGGGAACGCGGGAAGGCAGGAAAAAGAGACAGTAAATACCTATGTCTTTAATGACATCCAACCACTCCAGAATTATCTTTCTCCAGCCATCTTGGTAAACAAACAAACAAACAAACATCTTTATGGTTTAAGCTACTTTTAGGGTGTGTTCTGTTTTGTTTTGTTTTGTTTTGCCACGTGTCACAGGCTTCTTGGTTGCAAGTAACAGAAACCTTTCCAATCCAGTGGATTTGGAAAAGGGAGTATTGTGGTAAGGATACTCAGAGAACTTAAGGGTAAGATGTGGCTGGATTATGGGAATCATCTCTGAATTCTCTTTCATTTGGCTTCCTTCCACTTTCTCCCTACAGCCCACTCTCCTCAGCTTCCAAGCCTACATCAAAGGTGCCCATTCCAGGGTCTCACCAGCTCCATCTCAGGGATCAGCAAGATGGAGGCTGGACCCTCGGGGTCTCCATTCCAAGGCACTGATACACTCAGTGTGGCTCAGCTGCCCCTGCCTGACTTAATCCACCATAGCCAGGACTGAGTCCTGCTGCCCTGACAAGGCTTCCAGGAGACCCGCCACGGAGCAACACGGATGGGAAGATGGCCATTTCCTAAAATGGCAACAGGGCAGATTAAAAAAAAAAAAAAATTGTACACTGTAAATTCCAGAGGGATTACATACCCAAATTTAACAGTGTTTACCTACGTGCGGTTAGATTATCATTTTCTGTCTTCTTTAAACTCATCTGCATTTTCTCACTTCCCGACAAGAAGCATGGAAAAAACGAAGCAGCAAGGCTTGGCCGTGCTGTCCCCCAGCTGTGTGACGTCCCCTTTCTGAACCTCCCTGTTCTCATCTCTAAAAAGGAGCATCCTCCTTCCAATTTCAGCAAGTTGCAGGAACAATTCCAGGGAATAAATCAGGTCTCCAGCGTGACATGCTGTAAACAGACAGGTGATTATATATGTGTGTGTATATTCGGAACACACGGCTTCTCTTATCTCCCCTGCTCTCCTGTTAGCCCCCGAGGGGCAGGCACCAATCTGTATTTTCCCCACAGTGCTTGTACTGGGTTGAAGTGTCCCCCCCAAAATGCACGCCCATCCAGAATCTGTGAATATGGCCTTATTTGGAAAAAGGGTCTTTGCAGGTGTTACCAAGTTAAAATGGGTTGGAATGGGCCCCCAATCCAATGACCGGTGTCCTTATAAGAAGAGGGAGATCCAGGGACATAGACACACAGGACAGATAGTCAGGCAAAGATGGAGGCAAAGACTGGAGCGACACTGCCACAAACCAAGGAATTCCCAGAGTCACCAGAAGCTGGAAGAGCCGGGGAAGGATTCTTCCTGAGAGCCTCCGGAGGGGGCCTGGCCCTGCCAACACTTGATTTTGGACATCTGGCCTCCAGAATGGTGAGAAATACATTTCTGCTGTTTTAAGCCACCTCGTTTGTAATAATTTGTCAGGAGGTCCCTAGGAAACCAATAGAGAGCGTAACAGAGTACTTTGCACGTGGGCGATTCACAATACGTGTTTGAGTGAGTGAGAGAATGAATGAACAAATGAATGAATAAAGGAGTGAAATGAATTGGAAACAGAGTCTGACAGGCCTGAGCTAAATAGCCGTGCCAGCCTCTTTGGCGACCACAGATAACGTTCCCTAGTGTCCCCGAATCCTGATCCAGTCACCCATTCATTCATTCATTCATTCATCTGTCAGTCATATTTATTGAGTTCCTGTTTGGGCCAGACACTAGGCACTGAATAGCAGTGCTCATTTTAACTACAGCAAGAATTTGGGACCTGGTCTCTTTTTGCAGTCCCCACCTCCGCACACACCTGTGTTTTGATCGATGCCTCCCCAGAAGCCACCCAACCATCTCACACAATAAAAGGAGAGAAGAAAATTTAATAAGATTCCAAATTGCCTTCCCTTGAATTCAAATTGCTTCATATATTATGTTCACTCTAACTACTGTAGTCTCTATTTTTTTCTCAAGGCCCCCTCCCTTCTTTTCTAATATCAGACAAGTTCTTGTGTTAATGAATTCTAGATTTTCATTTAATAAATGTTGCGTGGGAAGCTTCATTATTGGCAAGTTCATCAATCTGAAGCAGACACATAAATGCCCCCTGTCTAAGTACCTGGGATCAATAGAGCATGATTCTCACGTACTCGGGCCCTACACACTGCCACCAAGAAGAATTCAGTAATTGAAACGACCTTATAAATCAATACAGCCAAATTGAAAACTCCAAGAGAACTTCACATCATTCACTGAGGTGCTTGTTAAGACTTCTCTTTACTTTCAAAGGGTAAAAAACAACACTGGGAAAAGGTTGGAGTGGCGGGGGGCGGGGGGGGGGCGCGAAAGAAAAAACATCTTTGTATTTAGTTCTAATCACTTTGGAGAGCTGGTGGAGCTTCTTCTTAGCATGTGGTTTTAATTTAGTTTTGATTACTTGTCCTGATGATTATAAGGTCTCTCTACTCCAGACCACGTAGGGATGGTTTTCGAGTCTCTTCCAGGGAGGCAGAGAGAAAGACAGAATTCCAATGTACATCATTAAGCTTGCCATATAACAGGCCCTCGGTAAGTGTTGTGGATTTCACTGAAATTGCATTGAAACAAGTGACTGCTATCCTAGACTCTTTGAAGGATGGAAATAGAGCAGAACCTCTTTCTCTCTGTTTCCCTACACTCTTCCCTTGCCTGACAATTCTCTACCATGGCTACAAGAGTTTAACAAAATTTATGTTGCGTGTCCACAGTACAGTTGGGGTTGTTTTCTTCCTCCCCCCTCACATTTGCTTCCTGATTGCAATCATAAAATCAGCTTTAGGAAGTGTAAATTACCCACCCTGCAGGGAGAGGAGTGATCTGTCAGTTGATGGCAGGGCCTCCATGTTTGGATGTTTCAGAGATGCCTCAAATGAAACCTGCACAAACCTAAATTGATCACCTTCACCCCGACTCCGGACCTCCCTCCGCAATGTGCTTTCCTTCCTGTGTCCATGTATCCATGGAGTTGAGTCGCTCCTCTGCCTCCCTCTATATGCAATCCACAACCAAGTCCCCCTCTCCACTCTGCTTCCTAAATGTCTCTGGACTCCAGTCACCTCTTCCTGTCTCCATTAGCAGCTCTCCTCCTCGTGAGCCCAGGGGATCTCCCGAAACCGCAGATCTGATTATGTTGCAGGCCTATTTTAAAATCCTTCGGTGGCTTTCCATTGATTTTGAATTAAGGACAAATTCTTTACACTTCATAAAGTAGAAAGTGGTCTGGCCCCTGTCCATCTTTCCTGCCTCGTGTTGTTCCATCCCCCCAGCCCCTCAATCTTGCTCTCTGCACTGCAGACGCACTGGCCTTCTGTTTCTCAGACAGCTCTTTCCTGCCTCGGAGCCTTTGCACCTGTGTTCCCTCTGCCTGGAAAGCCCTTCCTCCCACACTTCTCCTTACCGTTTTTCCCCGAAAATAAGACCTCACTGGACCATCAGCTCTAATGCGTCTTTTGGAGCAAAAATTAATAAAAGGCCTGGTCTTATTTTAATATAAGACCGGATATAATATAATACAATATATGATATGATATGATATGATATGATATGATATGATACCAGGTATAATATAATATAATACCGGGTCTTATATTAATTTTTGCTCCAAAAGTCGCATTAGAGCTGATGGTCCGGTGAGGTCTTATTTTCGGGGAAACACAGTACTAAGTCTTACTCATCCTTCGAGTCTCTGTTTCATTGTCCCCTCCTCAGAGAGTTTGTTATATATTCTCCAAGGTCCATTTTTATTTTTCGTAACGCTTATCACAAGTAATTTTGTGCATGATCATCTGGGACCCCTTCTCCATTCCTTTATTCTAGCACCAGATTCTGCCTCCCGACCACTGTGATTGATGGCTCTTGAGAGGGGCTTTTGCTGCAAGCTGAGCCAATCAGAATCCTTCCTTGTGATTTTTGTCTCTGAAACTGGAGGAAAAGGGCCCTTCTCTCCTTGTGCAGCTACTCTTTCTAGAAATTTCTTTTCCACCCATTTCCACAAGACTGTGGAGGGAGCAGCCATGTTATAATATGACCCTGCCTCTGGTCACAGTTGATGAAAGTGGGTGAAAACCTGATCCAAAAAAGATTAATCAGTCCTGTAGGGGTTTCACTACATATCCACAAGTTCTTCGATACTCCTTCTTTCAAAAAGTGAAGCCTACTTTCTGTCCCCTTGAGTGCGCTAGACTTAGTGCCTTGTTTTAATGACTAGAATGATGGTATGTGACTTCCAAGACTAGTCATAAAAAGGATAGTTTCTGCCTCGTGCACGATCGTGTCTATATTGTGTGACTTTAGACAAGACACTTAATCTTTCTGTGCCTTAGTTTCTCTTCAATAGGGATTAGGAGGCCTTCTCAACAGAGTTGTTGTATTTATTAAATTAGATGATACCTGCAAAGCACAATGCTCAGCCACATGAAAGTTTATTAAGATCTTCACTGCTACAAGTAAACAAACCTCATCTCAAACGGGCATTTTTAAAAAGTAAGATATAATTGGAAAGTCTCATGGCCCGCTCTTTATTTCTAATCCACTTGGTCCTTACTTCCTCATTGTGGTTGACTTCATCCACAGAAAGGGTTTCCTCATAAAAGACCTCATGTTTGAAACCCACACAATCCACAAAAGAAGAATGTCTTCCTTCCAACATTACAAGCAAGAGTCCTGACATTCACTCTGATTGGATTGACTTAGGTTACATGCCCACCCCTGAACCAACCAGTGTCCAGGGAAACGGAACATGCTGATTGGCTTAAGCCAATCAAAATCCATCCCCAGTGGTTGAGGGTGGAGTCAGTCTCCCAGGAGCGCAAGGTAGGTGGAATGAAAATCAGATACTATAGGAAAGAGGGTAAGAAAGAATGGACACCGTAGGCCAGGGTTGGCTGGCCTGCCAAATGCAGCCCTCTGCCTGTTTTTATAAATAAAGTTTTATTGGAACACACCCACACTCATTGATCTATGTATCATCTAAGGCTGCTTTTATGTTACAACAGCAGGGTTGAACAGTTGCCACAGAAACCATATGGCCTGTAAAGTCTAAAATATTTACTCTCAGGTTCTTCACAGAGAACATTTTCAGACCCCTGCATGTAGGCAAACATAAGATTTCCATTGCAATAGTACTCAAAAAAATATTTCTTTCACTCCCCATTCCCTTCTCTGTTGAATGGCATCATGACAAACCAGCAGAGCAGGCATCTGCAGGCAGAAGAATCTTCCCAGGGTCCATCAACTCCTACTCCATACCCAATGACTAAACACGAAGCCTGTGAATTCACATTAGGCAGAGGCTGGCTTGGGAAGAGCTTTCACGGCTACTGGAGCATATGGGCTCGGACTCCATTACCCACCGCAGAACTTCACCATTCAAAGATCAATGACATGCAGCCTAGATGATGTGAGCAGCCCAGGGGCTGCGGGTCCCAGTTTTTCCTCTGTGATAAATGGGAAGCAATCTCCAGGAGCTCTAGCCTGGAAGACAGCCCTAGTTAAATTACTTTATCGCCCAGCTGAGAGATGGCCAGCTTGGAGAAATTGTACTCAGGCAGCATGCTAACAAAAGTGAGCCTCAGTACCAGCCCCCGCTCCTCAGAGCAATGCACTCTCCCTCCTACTTCCCACCAAAAAGCAGAACTCCATCCTGGGATTGGCCTACGGAAGCCACTCTCCCTGACACTTCCATTGAAAAGAAGACGGGGGCTCACCTAGAATACACTCACCTTACATGCACACGTCCAGTAGAATCATTCCTTGCAACCTTGTCGAGTGGCAGAGAACTTGCACATCACGGTATCCTTGCAGGCACTTGAAATGCTGGTATATCAAGCTTAAAAGAAAACTCGAGTGCAGCAGCTGAGAGAGGCAGCACAGGGTTCAAATCCTGCTCCTCCATTCACTCTTCACCATGGGCAAGTGCCTCAGTTTGAGATTCCTCAGAAACTTACTCTGAGACAAGGGTGCAAGTAACTGCTTTAGAAGGTGACCTCTCGAAGCACCAGCAGGAGACTGGGGAAGAGAAGGAACCCATGTGCGGTGTGTATAAGGAAGCTATCAAGGTAGCTGAATCCTGCCGGGGACTCCTGGGAGCCACTGTTGAACACTGCCTCAGTGGTAACTCATGCAAGGAGCGAGGGAGCTGGGGCATTTATAAACCAACTCCTGTAAGTGATTATTGAGGGCTGCCCAGAGAGGCATTAACTCCCGGGCATGTCTGGCCTGCTGAGCATGAGGACTCGGTGGTCAGAGAGAGCCCTCAGGCAAACAAATGCAGATTTGGGGGGGGTTGGGAGTTCAGTCCATGAACCGGGAAATGGTGAGACCCAAATGAGTAAGTGGGGAAGGGTACCAACAATAGATGCTATAGGGAGCAAATTAACCTCTCTGAGACTCAGTTTCCTCATCTATAAAATGGAATAATATCTAATATTATTGGACCAGCTGAGTAGTCATGTGACTTCCCTAAACCAATCATTGTGCTGGGCGACGCAATAAGTGCTCTGATTGGCCAGGCCTCATGTAGCCTATCCAGGGAGTTTTGAACGGCGCTAATCCAACCCCCATTGACTCAGAGCAGAGAGGGCTCCCCATGATAAATCAGAGTGACATTACCAGAAGAAGAGAAAGTATGCCAGGCAGTCGTGCACAACTGATGCCCCTGCAGAATCCCCAGCTACCATCTGATTCTCAAGGGGATCTATGATCCCAACAATAATCATTTGGGTTTTTTACTCTTTTTAATATTGAAGTCATACACACTCATTATAATAGTTACTTTCACTTTATAGACAAAGAAACGGAGGTTCAGAAGGATCAAGTAAGTAACACCCAAATTTTCAGACTGTCTGACTCCAAAGTGGGGAGGAGAGGTCCTCGAACTGCTGAGCAGATTTGCTCACTGTCTTTTCTTATAAAGTACATTTATAGGCCCAGGGGTCATTTTTAGGATCGTCTAAACTCTTCTACTGTACAACAGTCCCCCCTTATCCATGATTTCAGTTACCCACAGTCAAGCATGGTCAGAAAATATTAAATGGAAAATTCCAGAAATAAACAATTCGTAAGTTTTAAATTGTGCACCATTCTGAGTAGCATGATGAAATCTCATGCTGTCCTGCTCTGTCACACCTGGGACATGAATCACCCCTTTGTCCAGCATAGCCACGCTATGTATGCCACCCACCTGTTAGTTACTTAGTCGCTGTTTCGGTTATCAGATCATTTACTAGGGAGAGAGAGACCATATTCACATAACTTTTATTACAGTATATTGTTGTAATTGTTTGATTTTATTATTAGTGTAGTTAATCTCTTACTGTGTCTAATTTATAAATTAAACTTTAGCATAGGTATGTATGTATAGGGAAAAACATAGTATATATAAGTTTCGGTACTATGCAGCTTTAGGCATCCACTGAGGGTCTTGGAATGTACCCCCCACAGATAAGGGGGACTACAGTATGTATAAACCAAAGGAACCAAACAGAGTTCCTCACCCCTCACTCCCACATCCCAAGGAAAGAAAATGCCAGGAGCCCATTTGCAGCCACCTGGAAGGGAAGTGATCACTGAGCCAGAAATTCTGTGTTGGGCTAACGCAACAGAGCATCTGGGCACTTGTGTAAAAGATGGATCCCCGAGTGCTTCTCCGCACACCTGTGAAATCAGACTCTGCCAGGCTGTGGCATCCAGCTTCCAGGATGGTCCCCAATGATTCCTGCCTCCCAGGGAATCCCCAGTACCCGCACTTTTGTCCCCTCCCACCTCGAATAGACCTGACCTGTTATCTTAGAATCTACTTCAACAAACATCCCATAGACTGGGTGACAAACAACAAGCATTTACTTCTCACAGTTCTGGAGGCTGGGAATTCCAACAGCAAGGAGCTAGGGCTCACTTCCTGGTTCATAGATGGCTGTGTCTTTTTGCTGTGTCCTCCCACGGAAGAAAAGGGCAAGGGAGCTCTCCAAGGTCCCTTTTATAAGGGCACTAGTCCCAATCATGATGGGGGGCTCCACCCTCATAACCTAAACACGTCCCAAAGGCCCCACCTCCTAATACCACCACCCTCTGGCCCTCAATCCCCAGTGAGCAAATGTTAGGATGAGAATACACACCCCATCCATCTCTCAAAAGCAAACAAACACAGTCAGGGCGGCAGCAACCTAACTCCAAGTCTGGAAACAGATTTCTCTCCAACCCTGCAGGGGCACGTTCCGCCAACACACATAGTTTGCATTAGGTTCTCTTTAGAATACTTAACAGCTCCATCTGCAGCTTTGGCATTCGGGCTTTCAGAGCTTCCCCAAGAACTGTGGGTAGGTCATTTTTCTTATTTACCACCCATCAGAATCAAGGGATGGTCTTTCTCAAAAGTATACTCCAATCTCCTTCCAGAAAGCAGAAAATGCATGTAATGCATTAAATGAGGGTTTTTCAAGCTTTGGGGGAAAAAAAAAGTGCAAGTTGACTGTACTCCAGGAACCCTACTAAATACGTATTTATATATTTTCATCTATTCAACAATATTTGCTAAGCACCTAGTCTTGTAGGTGCTGAGAACACGGGTGGAGAAAGCAAACCAGGACCCTCTAGGGATTATGTTCTAGTGCATATACGCATAGAAAAGAGCCTAAAACTATTTAAAGTGGTGATGGTTATCCTGAGGATTGTGATAATGGCAGATCTTTATATATATATATATATATATATATATATATATATATATATATATACACACACACACACACACACACATTGTGTTGACATTTTTCCATTTGGAAAAAAAATCATGGTTTAGAAGAATATTTATAGTTGTGGGGGTATGCTCACAATATATTGCTACATGTAAAGAACTGACTACAGAAAAATATGCAAAGTATGCTATTTTTGCTACATCTCTATGGAGTGTGTGTGTGTGTGTGTTGCTAGTGGTAATTTTTGCCTGGAGGAATTATAGAGAAATTTGTTATTTAATTTTCTTTGTGCTCTTCTGTTATGCATTGAGCACACACAACCTCTATAAATAGGGGGAAAATATGATTTATTAATAACAACCGGAACGGTTATCTAGCCCTAGTTATTCCACCCGTTGGTCTATCAGAATACCTGAAATTTCTCCATTAGGGTTACTCATCTGATTAAACATTGTGTTCACAGGGGCTCCTGTTAAAATACTGAAGAGAAATAGCACACTGGCCTCTCATCATCTGTGACATGGAAACGTGAACAGGGAACCTAAAACTGAACTGTCACATTGGAGAGCAGAGCCCTCGTGGCTCAGTGCACACACACACACAGACAGTGAAGGGGATGGAGGCACCAGGGAGGGAAAGTAGGGTGGAGGCAGCCACGCCCCTTCAACTACCCCATCGTCCCAACCCCCAAGGGTTATCCTGGAGGCCAAGTCCGAGCCGTTGAAGGCTAATGAAGAACCTGTTTGCTGAAAGGAAAAGGAAACCTGCTTGTAAGAGGTTTTCTCAGTAGAGAACGGCCCTTCCCACATTTCAGAAGCTCCATCTGGGGTAAATCACTCTCCCTGTCAGAGCTGAATACCCGAGGCTTCGCTCACCCCTCTCTCTCTCACTGTAACATCCGCATGGCTTCCAACATCGCCCTGTTTTGTACCATCTGACAGAGGAGCAAAGCGTCCTCGGAATCACAGGGAGACAGCACAGGGAGCGGACGGGCCAGCCGGCAGAGAGAGGAACACTTCCTGGTAGACGCCTACTACGCGCACTTCCATTTTACTGCTTTCTACCCTTTGGGTATTCGTGGTGCTTGAACTCAAGTTCTCCTCAAAGCCTTCCTCTGCCAGGATCCTGTTTTCGTGCAGATTTAGGGGTGTGGGTTGGATGTGTGATTTAGCCAACATCACTTAACAAGACAGTAGCAGACACAGGCCAACAGACCCAGATCTCTGACATTCCTTCACTCTGAGTCTCCATTACAGCTCGTTCTTCCTGCCCTCCGAGGAATCTGAGGCACAGTAATAGTAATCATCATAGGAAGGTTAATATTAAAATGGAACCGGACCCAAATTGAGACAGACAAGTTCAAGTCTATCACCCTTACCCCAATCCAACCCGTCAGCAAGTTCGATCAGCTCTTCCTTCAGAATATAGTGGAAATTCAGATCTTCCTTTCAACTGAGGCCACCCCAGTCCGAGGAGCCAGGTCTCTGTAGCCACCGCCTCCCAGCTCTCCTCCTGACGTCTACCCTTTCTCCTCCACTCCCACAAAGCAGCTGGAGCCCTCTCTTCAAAATATAAATTGGATTGTGTGTCTCTCCCCAGCTTGGAGCCTCCAGCAAATGACCTCTGGCTACACTTAAAATCTCTGTTTCTCACCCTGATCTACAACTGGCAAGACCTGATTTGTCTGCACGTCACACCTCGTCTCCTGTAGCACCCCCCTCACTCACCCTGACCTTCTTTCTATCACTGGAAAACCCCCAGCTCGCCCCTTAACCCACCCTGTGGCCTTTGCACTTGTCCCTCCTTCTCCCTGGAATTCTCAGCCCCCAGGTGTCTGCACAGCCGGCTCCTTCTCCCCCTGCAGGTCTCAGCTCAATGTCACCTCTTCCGAGAATTCCTCCCCGGGTCCATCCAAAATCCCCCAGTCATGGCCATCTCATCAGCTGGGTTACTCTTTCAAAGAATTTGTCACCATCTGAAATGAACCTGGTCACCTGTCTGTCTATTTGTTGATTATCCGTCTTCCTAGACCATGATACACACACGACCGGGCAAGAACCAGGTCTACTTTGTTCAAGCCCCAAGTACACAGTAGGTGCTCCATAAATATCTCAGAAGAAAAGAAAGGAAGGAGATGGGAGGGAGGAAGAGAGGGAAAAGGAGACCTGTGTGGGCTCCACAAGCTAACATCTATACCATGGCGCCAAATATGCAAGGGACAGTTAGCTAACCCACAGCCAGCATACCAGGAAGCTGGTCCCACCCCTCTCCCCACACCTCCACAGTGGGTACTATTTGTCCCCTGGCATGAGTCTGGTCATGGCATACTCTTCTAACAAGGTGTGTCGGGACTCAGCCACCAATTTCTCCTTGAAGCTTATCATCCCATTGTGAATGCTTCTCCTTGAGTCAGGTTGGTGGCTCTTTCTTGACTCTCATTCTACAGCATCATAAGAAGTCTGAGAGAAATAGCCGACACCTATAGAATTCTGTCTTCCAGGGCGTGGCCCAACACTAACACACTTCACATGTCCCATACTGATGGCTGACAGTGAGGGATGCACCGTTATCCTTCCCATGTTACAGATGGGGAAATCAAGGCTCAGAATGTCCAAGGTCCCAGGGCTGCTCGGCAACTGAGCTATGATTCAGACCCAGGGAGGCCGAGTGCAAAGTCGGTGCTTTTAATCACTGCACAGGACTTCCCCTGGCACTGAGGTGCCAGGGGGTGAGTGAAGTCTCTGAGAAGTCTCCCAGCTGGGAGGTTCTGGGGTACATGCATGGCCAGATCACAGGCTCAGCGGTCCACACTTAACTGGGGAGAAGGTCAGACCTGCTCTGTGCCAGAACCCCTCCCCCTTTCTCTTCAAGGAACAGAGGCCCAGATCAAACCAACCAGTGCTGATTCCCCCAAATCCCACTTTCTCCCTCAGGCAAAGAGAAAGCAATATTCATTCTGCAGGCTCTCGGAATGGTGAATTTGCCCATCAGGCCGGCTCTGCAGGCTGGGGAGAAAACAAAGCAGTCCAGCACCTCCACCTAATAAACCTGGGAGACGTGGCAGCAAGGATTGCTGCTGGGAGGGAGGGCAGGGGCCGGGAGATGTATGGGGCACCAGTGGGAGAGACATGCGGGTGGTGGAGCCCATTCTTCTGCCAACCTCAGAGTTATACACTTCAGGCCCAGTTCGTTGTCCCCACAGGACCTCAGGGACACGTGACCTCTCCTCCTAGCCTTAGGGAGATTAGTCACACACAGAGAGGAGGCAAGTGTTAGTGTATCATTGTGAGTATGTCTACATGTGCTTGGATATGTGTGTGAATTGTGTGTCTTTGTGCATGCATGCATTTGTGTCTTTGTCTCTGACTACACCTTTCAGGTATATGATATCAATATTCCTTTCAAATAGCCTTTGGAGAGTTGGCCACAAGGTCCGCATTCCCCTCCATTTCTGAGTGTCATCAAGCCTCATCTTCCTTTCCTGAATGTCAAGGTGCCTTCTCCATTGCTGACCACAGGGCAAATCTTGGAGGTGGGCTTGGGTTATATTCAGGGATAAATGAAGATCTGTGATTGCGATACATGAAGAAAATGAAATGGGTGGTCCCACGCCCCTCACTGATGAATACTCTCCATTCTTGCAAGTCAGCTCTTGTTTAGAGCAAAGATTTTAAAATTCTGTATTTATAATCGTTTTTTTTCTTTTTTTTGCAACATGTGTAGCCCTTCAATGTCCTTTGCCTCTGCTTCCATAACCTGGAAGCTATACAAGGAGATGGCAGCATCACAAAAATCAAAGCAGCCTGAGTCCTAGAACCATTGCATGGAGGAACACCTCCCTAGAGGGTCTGACCCTCGTCAGAATTTGCATAGGAGAAACAAAGCTTTGTGATGTGAAGCCACCAAGTCCCAGAAGGCTTTGCTTCTTACTGCAGCATTAGTGAACTTATCCTGGTTAATACAACACCTAAGTCATCTTACAAATCCCTGATGGTAGATACAAAAACACGTTGGGAGACACTGGACGTGAGTATTTCTAAGGTGCCATTCATCGCTGAGACATGCAGATCCTAACCTCTTATGATTGCATAACGCTAATACTTTCCCCAGATCACAGCGCTGGAGTCTCCGTAAAGATAAAATCTCATCCTGACATAGCCACTCCACCCTCTGGAGCATGAGGAAATACATCTGAAGATGCCGTCAGGCCCTCCCAGAATGGCAAAGCATGAAACAGAACGTTTTGCTGTGAGTTTCCTATCTTTACCACCTCCCTCGGGACTCAGACAACTGCATGTCACCCTGTGCTGGAGCAGTTCTGGCCAAGAAGTACGAGAAGCCCTAAGCACCGAAGAGGCAGCGTGAGAGGAATGCATGAATCACTTCTCCACTGGAGATCCCTGTTTCTTTCTGAGTAAAAGCCAAAGGCTGCATTGAGGGTCTAAAGAGGCTGTCACAAACTTTAAAGTGCAGTGGACCTGTGAGGTTTTATTGTTGCCCTTATTATTACAAAACCACCTCCTCCCTCAATGCTCCCCACACCTTCTCTTTTCTGGAGCCCCGCACTACATGGCTAGATAAATCAAAAACCAACACTCTCCAATTTCCAGGACTCTCCTGGAATCATTGTTTGTTTTCCAAGAGGGTGGCTTTTAATTCCTCGGTAGGTGAGACCCTGGCTTTTATTCCCTCTCTCTGCTGTCATGGAAACCAGCACACTGGCAACTTGGCACGGAAATAAGAACACGGTTTTCTTCTTGCACCAAGCAGAGGAAAGGCTGGGACAACTTCAGGGCAGGAGGAGAGACCTTACAGTTGTTTTGCTCTCCCTTTGTGACGACAACAAGGGGACATTTCTGCAGAGCCCTGGGACTGACTCCAGGACCACGGAAAGCTCCTTACGGAGTTCAAGGTCGAGCTCGGAGGCTCCACCTCATTCTTGACTTCTACAGGAGGCAGAGTACTTAAGGTAGGAACTGTGCTGTGTTTTTAAGAGTGCCAGAACCACAGAGAGGAAATTTCAAGTATCATTTTGTTCACAGTTCCTCCAAGTGTGCCTAGAGGGTCCGCATCAGAATCACCTAGAGCACCGTTCCTTCGGACATCTGAACCATTCTCTTCAGGGCAGAGCCCTGAATTGGGATGATGTATTTTAACGCATAACCCCAAATAATTCTGATGCACATTCAGGCTTGAGGCGAAGTGGATAGTGTCACACCCGCATTTTTCAGGTGGGAAAATGGGCGAGTAGAGGTAAAGTATATTTCCCAAGTTTAAACTCAAAGTTGGAACCAAAGCCCACATCTCCCAACTCCCAGATTTATCTAAACCACTCAGCACTGCTCTGGGTTGTACCCCAAAATCTTACCCCAAGGACCTGTGCTGGTGGCCCCTGGAAAGCACATGACATAATCATGCTTTGGATCATCTCTCTGAGGGTTCTCTCCTATGTTACCAATTCTTCCTGGGAGAGGCAAATCATCTTACCATCATATTCACATCCCCGGAACCTATCGCACACAGATACTCAATATATGTTGTTGAATTAACTGATCAGTTCACGTGCCAATGAACAAACGAACCGGTGCTGCTCAACAATGGAGAATGATGTCTCTTAATGGAGCTATAGGAAAAACTCACATTTATTGAGCAAGTACCATGTTTCCCCGAAAATAAAACCTAACTGGAAAATAAGCCTTAGCATGATTTTTCAGGATGACATCCCCTGAACATAAGCCCTAATGCATCTTTTGGAGCAAAACTTAATATAAGACCCCGTCTTATTTTTGGGGAAACACGGTACCATGTGCCAGTGACAGGACTAAGAAACTGACATTTACGGGTTCACTGAATTCGCACAACAATCAGGGGAAATAGAAACAATTATGACCCTCAATTCAAAGACGAAGAAATGCAGCTTGGAGAGGTTTAGTGACTTACCCAAGGGGCACACAGCGAGCGTGGCAGAGCCGGGATTCAAACCCACCCAGGTGTGCTCGGTACAAAGGCAGAGTTCCAACCCACCTTCTCTGGGTGTACTTGTCCTTATAAATGGCCAGGAAGAAGGTTGTGCACCAGGAAGAAGGTTAAACAAAAGGACAATCAAACCCCTCTGATGTGTTTGGTTACTAGCCATAGTCTCTGCGTGGGGTTTACCAAAGAAAGTTTCCATTCGCTCATTCATTCATTCATTCATTCTGCAAATATTTGTTGGCCACCTACTGTGTCAGGCCCTATTCTAGAGACTGGGGTGCAGTAACGAACAGACAGACAGACAAGGTCCCTGCTCTAGTTGACGGAGACAATCGATAAACAATGAACTAACCGTAGGTATTGCAATATTATATAGTGCTGTGTGCTAAGAAGAATACAGCAGGGTAAGGGGACAGAGAGCAATAGGACCTGTTAGGAAACAGAGACGAGAGCCAGATGCACAGCAGCTGTATCTTCAAGAACTCCTAAATGAAAAGTAACCTGTCAGGCAGCCCGCTGTTTGGCATCAAAACTACCAAAGCTTTTGAGTGATTTCCTCCATTGGACTGATCTTATGTAGTCTTTTTTTTTTTTTTTTTTTAAACAGAATTGTCCATGGACAGATGGAAGCTGAGAGCTGGAGGCTATGATGGATGCTCCAGTTCCTGGCCTGCCTGGGCCTTCTTCTGGTAGAGACAGCACTGCTGTGAACAGCGCCTGCTCAGGTCTCAGAAATAAGGACAGACGCTTGTCCGTTGACACTTGGGTTCGTTGGGACTCTGGATGCAGGTAACAGAAACCTTCTAAATCTAACACTAGGAATCAAACGGGACGCTGGTATAAGGACACAGAAGTGTTTCAAGGAACGGGGACTTGCCAGGTCTCGGGAGACCTGAATGAGCAGGCAGAAGGCCCTCAGGATGCCTGCTTCCTCTCTACCTCTGCTCCTCTGCTGGTTCTCTCTCCGCACACAGGCTACCCAGTGTATGTGACAGGGGATAAGACTGCTGCCTACAGCTGCTGAGTTTGATGGTTTTGCTCAAAGCCATCTCTCGGACACGGATCCTTCTAGTCCCAGTGCCAAATTCCCAGGGAAGTCTCTGATTGGTCCATTTGGGGTGAGGGGCTCCCCTTTTGGCCAATCAGTTCTGGGCAGGAAGATTGGAACTTCATTGCACATATATGGCCCCTAAGTGAGTGCATATTCCAGGGACCCTGTGCATAGAGGATAGGGGTGGGCGTGGTTGTAGTTTTCAGGAAAAAGGGAATCAGTGTGAACTGTGCAGAATCTCATAAACTTGCCATGACAGTGATACACCTTAGGCCCTAAAACCAAAACAAAAAATGTGTATACTCTGAGCACTGGACAATTTGGTCAGGGAGGAACTTGGGGTCCATCCTACATGGAAACAAGTGATGGATGTGAGGGAGTTAAGCCAAACCCATGAACTTTGAAAGCACCCAACTCTATTCAGTAGGTTATTGAAATGGTCTCCATACAGCTCTGAGGCAAAATTATAGATCATCATTTTAATTGAGCGAAATTGGCTATACATTAATATTCATGATTATTAGAGCAGCTAATTTTCCTCTTTATAGAAAGTGAGTGGGGGATCATTTCAGCTGCTACTTACTTTTCCTCTCTCATATTTCTGCAGGGGAAGTGAAAGAGAATAAAAGACATGGCACTCAGAATCAGCCATCAATTTCTAAACTCTGGGTAATAATTAAGGATTTTTAATTGCTTTGACCTCTTAGAGGGGGCTGGAGAGAAGAAGCGTTTTATGAATATAAAATATACAGCCATGAGCCTCTAGGATTGGCCCTTTTGGCTGGATACAAGCAGAGAAGTATCCATTCCACTGCCCCACCAATCTACCAGGGATGAGAATAACAACAAACAGAATAATAATAGTATCCATCAGAGCCCAGGCAGGGTGAGGAAGGTACAGCCAAGATGGGATAAGAGCACAGGCAGGGAGACAAGGGCATCCATGCAAGGGAAGGGTGGCAGCAACAACAGGAGAATTGTTTCAGTGGTTGAGCAATTAAATATATTAATGATAATGGGAGTCAGATTTCTCACCATTGAAGAAGGGAGTTGCAAATATCAAAGATGAAAAGAAGAAAAACCGGAATGAATTCTATGGTGATGGATTAGAATCAGAGGTATCGATGTAACTTTATGGTTTTCAATATATAGAAAAAATATAGAAATGAATAGAGATGTGTGTATGTGTGTATACACACCTGCATGCCAGGGCACACGTGTGCACACACACATACCCTGTGTGGTACTTGGAACTGTGATACTCAATAGCGATAAACACACTTACCACCCATATCTTTTGTTCTAGATGTCCTCCACGAAATTGAATGAGGGCTCCTTTGAGAAATGGTTGATTCCAGGGCTGGCTCAGGGAAAGTATAAGATAAACCCGGAAAGTCTTGTTCCAGAAAGTAAACAAGTAAAATGGGGGTCTTGTGGAAAGCAACTTACAGGGGCTCTCACGGGCCAAAAATGAGGCGACCTGAGCATCAAAATAGATGAGAATAGTAATGGATTGTAACCTACTAAGTAAAATATGAAATGAGTTCATATTGGTATAAGTAAAGGAATGACTAAATTAAATGTTGGATGATATTTACTTAGTTTCAAAGAACCTTCCCACAAAAAGACTTACTAACAAAGTATTTTACAAAGAGAAAAGGAGTAACTTCACCGCAGAGAAGCTTGACAGAAACCACCTTAGTCACATGATCAAAGTGAATGGCACGGGTAATGGGACAAATGGAAATCGCGCATCACCTGACGGGATTCAATGAGGACAGAGTATTACCCCTGTGCTATTCCTACCAAAGATGCACAACCTGAATCTATTCCTGAGGCAACGTCAGACAAACCCAAAGTGAGGCACATTATACAAAGTAACTGGCCTGTCCCTTTCAAAAGTGTCCAGGTCATGAGAGTCAATGAAAGACTGAGGAATGGCCCAGACTGAAGGAGACTCAAGAGACAGGACACTACGTGCAACAGGTGATCCTAAACCGAACCCTTCGCTGCAAAGGACATTGTTGGGACAAATGGCAGGTCTTGAGTGGGGTCTAAGAATTAGATGGTTAGTAATGTATCGGGGTTAATATCCTGATCCTAATCGTTTGATTGTGGTTATCTGGGAGCATTCCTTGTTTTAATGAAATTGTATCCTTGGGGGATTGGTTCCAGGACCCTTCTCCCCATCATGGATATCAAAATCCACAGATGCTCTAGTCTCTTACAGAAAATGGCATAATATTTGCATAAAATCTATGCACATCCTCCCATATGCTTTAAATCATCTCTAGGTTATTTATAACATCTGATACACTGTAACGTAAATAGTTGTTACAATGTATGTAAATAGTTGTTATACTGTATTATTTAGGGAATAATAACAAGAAAAAAAAAGTCTGTACATGTTCAGTACAGACGCAACCATTGTAGGCCTAACTACGTAGCACACGTCAGCAACAACGTAACTTATTTTTCCAAATATTTTTGATCCACGTTTGGTTGAATCCATGGATACAGAGGGCCAACTGTATTCAATTCGGGATGACGGGGCATCAGGTTGGCAACTCCCTTTGATGTGGCTCAAGAAAAAAAAAGTTACTTGTGTGGAACTTGCAACTTTTCAATAATAATAATATCTGCCAATTTGAGTGCTTCCTGTGCACTTTTCATAACTCTGTGTCTACCTTACAAATAACCTTACAAAGTATTTCTGATTTATTCCCATTTTACAGATGAGGAAACTGAGGCTTAAAGAGGTTAAACATTGAGGACAAGACCATTACTTCTTTTATCCTACAAGTACTTATTTCATCTCTGGGGACTGTGCCAGGCATTGGGCATACAGTGAGGAATAAAATAAGCACGCCTTCCCCTCCTGATGCTTCTAGTCTAGGAGGGGCTATCAGCAATGACCAGGAAGAAAAACAATGTTGGGGAACAGGGGGTGAGCCAGGTCATGTGGGCCTCTGGAGACCTTAGTAGAATATAGATTTGATTCTAAATCAATGGGAAATCATAGATATGATTAATACAGGAGAGTGACATGATCTGATTCATATCTCAAAGGAACTCCCTAATTGTGGAGAGAGACTTAATTGGGCCAAGAAGAGAAAGTGTGGGGGCCAAAGAGCTAGTAAGTGTTCCCCCATCTTGGGATCTACCTGGCCACTGTAGGAGCCACTCTGGGGGCCCTCCCCATCCCTCCACACTTTTACCATGTCTAGGAACCCTGGCCCGACTTCCAACTGCTGTGCCAGCTCTCCCATCCCTGCCTTGGGCTTTCTCTGGTTGCCCAGGGCAAGTCGCAGTGCCTGGAATTCATTCTACTTATGCCAGCGGGAAAGCACCCCTCACCCGATGACTTGTCAGTTAGTGGAAAAATTCCACAGCTCCCTCGCTCAAGAAATATTGAGCAAAATGAGCCATTGCAGAGCAGCCTCCAACAGTCCATGTTACATGTCAAAGTTGGGGGGCTCTGGAAGTAAATGAGGTCTGGGTTCTAACCCCAGTTCTGTCACTTAGTGGGAGACAGAGGTGAGGCGCATACAGGCTCCTTAAACCAGAGCCAGTAAAGACCCCTATTTTGTGTTTGAATATCTTCCACTTTAAGTCTCCCCAACAGTTGACACCAGCGTTGTCCAGGAGACCTGTCTGCAATGATGGAAAGTTCCATATCTATGCTGTCCAGTGTGGTCGCCACTAGACACAGGTGGCTACTGAGCACTTAAAATGTGGCTAGTGGGGCTGAGGAACTGAGTGCTTCCTTTGCTTTCATGTTCATCGATTTGAAGGTGAATAATCACGGGGCTAGCGGTTACCACACTGAACAGCGCCGGTCTCCATCCTGGGACACACACTAGGGCACAGCTCCCTGGGAGGGAGTGGGAGCCACAAACCACACATCCATAGCTGACCTGACCTTTGCCACATGACCCTTGCCTTCTGGTCCCCAGCACCAGCCGCAGGGCTTCTCTCACCTTGGTCCTGTGGAAACAGCTGCTGCTCCTTTACAAAGATGCACAATCATTTTAATGAGAACATACAGTGCTAAATTGCATCTCTCTCGGTCTTCCTTGTCTCCTGACACAATTCTCCCTCTAATAAGATTCTCCCCAGCTAACCCATTTTCACAGCAGCTATTCTAAATAGCCATCTTCTGGTTGAGCCGTGACTTAAGCGAGGTGTGGGGGATGGGAGAGCATGAGGCACAAAGCCAGAGGGATTTAGGTCTATTTTCTCACCTCCTTGGGGACAGGCAGGTAATATAATCAAGCCAAAGGCATTTCCCTCACGCCTGCGGCTGCCCGCTGCGAGGCCAGCTGACCAGCACCTGTCGAGTTCCGAGTTGACAGCAGAAAGTGCTTTGGCTGCGGGAGAGACAGGCCTAGGCGTCTCGCTTCTCCGGAGTGAACTTTCCTTTGCCCTTTTTGCAAAATGAAAACAGAGACCATTTCTTGAGAGAAGAGGAGCGGAATTTATTCTCCAACACGAGATTGTGGGAGGAGCTTTCAGCCCAATTTGTGGTCTGACAGCTAGCTCTTCAAGTGGTGAGACATACGAGTAGTTAAGCCTAACATGACTAATTGTTTCCCTTATCCGTTGTATCCACTCACACGTCATGGCCTCTTTAGCTCCATCAGTAACTGACGCCATCCTTTTCTCCCCACCTCCACAGATTCCTCCCGCCCAGCCAGCATCAGCTCTCACGGCGAAGGAGGAAACAGCCTTCTCAAAGGTCTCCTTGCTTGCTTCCTGCTCCCTGACTCCGTCTCACCCAGAGAAAATGTAGCAGGTGGGACAGGCCACGTTCTGACGCCGTTAACAATCGATCCCCAAAAAGTTCATTATGTAACAATCAGGGCTTATTTCCTGCTCACTCTCCATTCAGCTAGGACATCAGTCCATGTCCCCACTGGCAGGATTCAACCCCCCTAACACTGATGGTTGCTCCTGAACGAAAATGCTAAGCCAACCAGTGTCTCCCCCAGGCCAGCCACCCCACAACCCCCAGCACGCTGCTGGCAGGTGCTTATGTCCTCACTCTGGGCCCTGTCTCCTCCTGGGCCAGGTTGTGACACAGGTCAGGGGACTGCGGAATCTCTAAGGGGGACAAATTACCATTTCTGTCAACCGCCTTTCAGCAGTTTATGTCAGGAGAGGAAAAAAACCACACGGGGCCGTGGTCTATTCCCACTTCCCTTGGGCATCCACACCAAGAATGGCAAAATGGTGAGTTCTCAGCATGGATTAATTTGAGATTTTACTTCATGGCTCTCAGAATTATGAAAAGGCAGTGTATGCGGGATAGGCCATCCTGATTTTTTTATTGTTGAAATGATTGCATACCAGCAGCAGAGTCATCTGGTAAACAGGAAAGAGAAATATTTTCCTTGCATGGCCAGTGCCAATTTCACCCCTCATGGGCAATTTTCCTGGCCAGGAAGAAGGAGATTAAAAAGGAGGCTTTTTAGTTTTTTGTGTTTTTTTTTTTTTTTTTAAAGAGCCCGAGCAGAAGCCAGGGTCTGAAATCCTGAGTTCCTCTCTGGTGGGGGCAACAGGACAGGGGTGAGGGAAGCTGCAGCCAGGGGCCAGGGTTACCTGTGTAGGCACCAATCCCGGTTCAGCCAATTAACATCTGCAAGTGATTTAGCTGAGCCTCAGTCTCCCCATCTGTAAAATGGGGCTATAAATAAGGTTGTTTGAGGATTGAATGGGAGAGTGAAGGTGCCTACAGTTGGCACTTGATGTTATGAGGAGCTTTTACGTTTGGGGGTTGCTTTGGCTCCTCATGTCCGTGTCTTCCCTACAAGCCCACTGCTGCTCTTCTTTCAGGGCCAGCTCCCCTGGGAAGCCCTCCTGGACTTGATTTCCTCAGCCTCCGAGGGTGTCGGTCACCTCAGAATCTCTGTACATTATTTAGGCCTTAATTATGAACTCTGGATATGTCTTGTCTCCCCAGAAAGACCACAGTGTCCCTGGAATTGGCACCCAGCTCTGACGTCTTTGTGTCCCTTGCTGCACCTGGCAGGGTTTGGACACATGGTGCAACACCATCCCCTATGATCAGTCGTCAGACCACCCTGAGAGGGCTTCTAAGTGCCAGGCAGGCCCTGCCCCTACCCCTGCTAACACCTTCCGGGGACCCATGCGTCCCACCAGATACTGTCTAAGGTGTCACCTCTCAGACAAGCTCCACACCTCGGGGACCCCACCCCGCCCTCCCTACCTGCTCACCCATCCTCCAGTAGACACAGCACTCAACCCTTATGCATTTTCCAGACTCTAGCCCATCCCTGGCCACAAGCTGCCCCGCTTCCAAAACTCCCACCCTCCTCCCCTTACCTCACCTGCCGTTGCACGTTGCACCCTCTCCTCCTTTTGGTCACAACCTCCTTGAGAGCAAGGGCCTTGCCTGCCTCGTTTCTGTGCACACCCCAAGGGCCTGGAACAGTGCCTGGCACAACTGTAGGCACTCGATTATTATCCAGTGAATGAGAGAATGACTACGTGGACATCTCGACACTCCGTTTTACTGTTTCCCCGAAAATAAGACCTAGTCGGACCATCAGCTCTAATGGATCTTTTGGAGCAAAAATTAATATAAGATCTGGTCTTATTTTAATATAATATAAGACTCAATCTTTAATACAATATAATATGATATAATATAATATAATATAATATAATATAATATAATATAATATAATAAACAACTGAGTCTTAAATTAATTTTTGCTCCAAAAGATGCATGAGAGCTGATGGTCCAGCTAGGTCTTATTTTCGGGGAAACACAGTACCTAGAGAATGGGAAATCAAGCTCCCTGCGTGGCTAGCAGAAACAGGCGTGGCAGACAAGGAAACACCCTTACAGACATTCACTCCAGAAATTCACAAGAGGGAGGCATGGGGACACAGGAGTGACTGCTCAAGGCAGCCGCCAAGTACTTACTAAACATGTGCCGGACTGCTTGGCTTCAAATCCCAGCTCTACCTCTTACTACCATGTAACCTAACCTCTCTATGCCTCAGTTTTCCATCTGGAAAATGGGGATTTAACCTCCCCCCCACCACCACCAAATAACATTTGTCCCATAGAATTATTGTGGAGGTTAAATGAGATAATACATTTAAAGCAGATAGCACAGTGCCTAGGACATAGTATGGGCTACATCAATCTTAGCTGTTCTCATTACTATTATTTTTAATGCTATGAAAGGAACAAACTGCTTTAGGGGTGAAGAATGAGAGAGAGAATGTATTTAGTTAGGGTGATCACAAAATCCTTCACCAAAAATTCAGTTTGGCTGAGGACTAAAGGATGAAGAGAAGCCAGGAGGGAGAGCTGGAGGAAAGAGCAAGCCAGGCTGAGGGAACAGCAAGTGCAAAAGTCCTCAGGTGGGACAGAGCCTGATGCTTTCGAAACATCGAAAGGAGAAAGACTGAGAGGAGCTGTGGAGGAAGCAAGGTGAGCTGCCCCACCTCAGTGCCTTTGCTCATGCTGTTTCTTCATAAAACACTGCCCCCCGTCCTTACTCTTATCTCTAGCACAGCTCCTTTTGCCAACTTGACTCTTATTTATCCTACATTTGCCAGCTCAGAAGTTACTTCCTTACAGAAGCCTTCCTTGATTTCTCAGATGGGGTCATAACTTGTTATTCCACCTGTATTCGTTTCCTAGGGCTGCCGTAATAAATTACCACACACTTGTGGCTTTACTCTTTCACAGTTCTGGAGGGCAGATGTCTGAAATCAGAGTCAGTAGGGCCCTGGTCTCTCCGGACACTCTAGGAAAGAATCCTCCCTTGCCTCTTCCAGCTTCTGGTGGCTGCAAGTGCCCTTTCGCTTGTGCCTGCATCATTCCACTCGGTCTCTATCCTCACACGTCCTTCTCTTCTCTCTTACAAGGACACTTGTCATTGGACTGAGGACGCACCTAAATAATCAAGGATGATCTCATCTCAAGATCCTTAATTTAATTACGTCTGCAAAGACCTTTTTTCCAAATAAGGCTACATGTACAGGTTCCAAAGGTTAGCATGTGGACATAGCTTTTTTTTGGGGGGGGGCACCATTCAACCCACTCAATCTTTTCATATCATCTTGAACCTTTTCCTCACTCCCTTAACCACAGTTTGCAATGTCGTATTTATTTCTGAAATCATTTGGCAACAAGAAGGCAGATCCCACGTCTGCTCTACTCACCACCGCACCCCCAGCACCCAGCACATAGTAGGTGCCTGGCGTGTGTTTGTTGAACAAACAGACCGCTGAGCCCTGAGCTCCTGAAAGATGCCTCTTGTCAAGGACATGGGCCTCCAGCCAGAAGTGTGTTCCAGACTTTACAGCCCCATAAATCCATGGCTGACGGTGTGATTAAGACTGAGTCAAAAATGCAAGAAATTTAATGTCCCAGTGCTCAGCCTGCAGGACCTTGTAAACTCATCCCCCGTCCCCCAAACCGATAGCCATGACCGTTTGATAAAACACCATGTGGCTTCCTGTTTCCCAGAAATGGTTACTGGGCCCAGGGAAGAAGCCACACTCGGTCCCCTAGATGTCAAGTGAGCATTGTAATCAATGTTTGGTAGAGCTCTTTCTAACGGCCTGGGCTCTCTGTGGCCATGTCAGTAACAATGACAGTCACCCAGCCAGTCTGCTGATGAGTGCAGTTCAAGAGGAAAGGAGAGAGGAGAATCTCAGAAGCAACTTCACACACATTACAGGGTAAAGGAATGTGGCCGTGGATTTGTAGGATGCTTCAGGCTTTTCAGTGCACAGCCATCCTTGACCTCACGTGACTCTTGCGTTGGGTCTATGAGAAGAGTAAAGCAAGGATCACTCACTCTGTTTAATGGAAGAGAAAAGTGGAGCCCAGAAAGGGAACTTTCCAATTCATGCAGCTCACAAACGCTCCAGGACCTGACCCCACATCTCAGGGCCCCTGATGCCCTCTCACAACATTGATGGTGATGGTGAGAAGGCCAGTATGAGGGCAACTGTACCTAAGCAGTAGGGCATGTTGAGGAAGACCTTCTAGAGCATTCTACAGCACGTAACCATCTACGAGTTCTGCCAATTTAGTTGGCAAACTCATCCTAGAAAAAGTGCTACATATCTCATTGCTGAATATCACTAGGGTCACTTTCGAAGGACTCTCTTTGGGAAATTATGCACCGATGCCAGCGCCTAGTCCACCCTTCAAAGCAATGTTGGAACTCTTTTTCTGGAATGGCCATCAGAGCTGTCGTTGTATTACCCTTGATGTCCTGAATGTCAAAACATCTTCCTTTCAATATTTTCATTATCTTTGAGTAAAGAAAGAAGTCACTAGGGGCCAGATCAGGTGAGTAGGGAGGGTGTTCCAATACAGTTATTTGTTTACTGGCTAAAAACTCCCTCACAGACAGTGCCGTGGGAGCTGGTGCATTGTCGTGATGCAAGAGCCGTGAATTGTTGGTGAAAAGTTCAGATCGTCTAACTTTTTCACGCAGCCTTTTCAGCACTTCCAAATAGTAAACTTGGTGAACTGTTTGTCCAGTTGGTACAAGTTCATAATGAATAATCCCTCTGATATCAAAAACGGTTAGCAACATCATTGTGACAAGTTCGTGAACTTAATTGTCAGAACTTGTACAATGTCCTCCTCTTCTGCAAGGTCGTAAGAGAAGAGGGCCCTTTTCAGCGTGGACTGGAATTAGGTGTGACAGTGGAGCGTCTCACAGGCACCCAGAAACCTGTTGCGCACAATCACTGGGG
Source organism: Rhinolophus ferrumequinum (assembly GCF_004115265.2). Taxonomy (NCBI): domain Eukaryota; kingdom Metazoa; phylum Chordata; class Mammalia; order Chiroptera; family Rhinolophidae; genus Rhinolophus; species Rhinolophus ferrumequinum. The sequence goes on along the minus strand of NC_046308.1, from coordinate 14,819,598 downwards.
ACCTCGTTCACATGCAGATCGCAGTTCAGCCCGTCTGGGATGGGGCCTGGGATTTTGCATTTCTACCCAGCTCTGGCTGATGCTAATGCTGCTGATCTCTGGACCACATCTGAGTGACGGGTGGTAGACAATCTGTGCTAGGATGCTGCAGGCTTGCAAGGGCCATTGTTAAGTAAGGACCCTCCCATGGGGCATTGGATGTGAGCCACTCAGAGATGCGGAGATCAGCTGGAATGGTGGCCACTCGCCCTCTGAAGCTGTGAAGGATTTGGATGTTTCATACACAGGAACTTTTGGCAAATGGTCCCATCTCCTCCAGCCTCAGTTTCTCACCTGTGAAACGCAGGCTTGGGAGGAAGGGGGTCGAGACTCATAGTACCTGAGCTTTCATCTAGCTCCGACATCCCAGGACTCCAGGAATGAAAAATGCAAAGTAGCCTCTGAGGCTCCATCTATAATATCCCGGCGTGGCCCTGGCGAGGGGCATCCATTGCTTAGGTCTGCTCAGCGTCCATTCCCCATTTTTCTGGCTTCAAGTCTTCATTGTCCTATGGGGAACCCTAGCTTTCTCACTGGGTGGTGTTTAGATAGGCTGACCCTGTCTCCAGCTCCAAGGTGAACACATGGCCCACGTCTGTCCAATTAGAGTGGCTCATGAAGGACATGTGACTCAAGCTAAGCCAATGAAATTCAGCCATGGGACTTTTGCTAGAATGTCTAAAGAACAGGCTCTCCCCTTTCTATCAGGGTTACTAAACTAGTAAGATAAAGGTCTGGTATTACTGGTGGTCATCTTCACCACTGTGTGGAAAAAGCCTGCCTAAGAGCCCAGGTCACCCTAGGGGAAAGCAGAGATGACAGACACAGACTGAATCACAATGCCTTCTGGTGGATACCTGGATCCAGCCATGCCTGAAGCCAACATCTAAATTTTTCAGTCCCTTGAGCCAGCAAATTACCTGGCTTCAACCAATTTGAACTGAGTTTCTAAGGCTGTCAATCAGAAGAATCCTGATTCACACACTCTGGATTCAATTCCGAAGATGAAGGCAGTAAATTGGAAGAAAATCCCTTCTCACTCACACAGGGAGGGCCATTATTGGCTTCCACAAATTGCAGAATGTCAGAGCTGCAAGAGCCACCTCATTATACAGAGAAAGAAACTGAGGCCAAAAGAGTGGACTTGATTTTCCCAAGTCCACACAATACAGTTACCAAACCAGGACGCACGCCCGGTTCAGCGTTCCTTCCTTTCCATGCCAACAACGAATGAAGACAGCCAGCTACCCCACCTCACAGCAACCCCCAAACACACACATCAAATCAAAATGACCTTCCACTTCCCATCACACTGCCTGAACTGCCACCATTAGGGACCCATTCCTCACTGTCTTCTGTTTCCAAGATGTGTCTATAAAAAGCATAAACCTAGAGAAGGATGGCAGCTAGACTTATTAGTAGAGTGATGCAGGTAGAGAGGTTGCGAGTTGTCACTGGGTAACTTTCCAGACGGGGAAACTGGGACTAGGAATGGGACCATGACCTCTCCACTTTCACAAGGGCATTTGCCAACAGCAGGCTGAAAGCAGAGCTGACGTGTCTCTGGGAATGAAGGGAAGAAGGAGGTGGAAAACACCTGGGGTCAGATGGTACCAACTTCTCTAATTCACCTGAACTCAGATGGGCCAGCTGGAAGCATGAAGACCACACGCTGAACAGGACACAGGCTCTAGACCTGGCCCCCCTTCATTTAAGAGTTTAAAGAACCTAGCAAGTTCTAGTCATTCTTTCTCTGTGGGGAGAACCTCATATTTGACCCTGAAGAAACGGGTGTTGACATCTCTTTGCCTTATCAGAGAAAATGCCCAGCCAAGAAATAAACCGCCACTTTTATTTACAGTACATTTCTCAGAACTCCGAGAAATGCTGTGCTTTTCTGCATAGACCTCAGACCAAAGTGTAATTTGTCACAATACATCAAACTGTACAGTACATAAACCTTTCCCTACCTTATAAAAATATACGAAGAATTGCTCACTCTTTACATAAATTACTTAGGAATATCCAAGTTGTACACATCATTTTGAAAGGATTTCAATTACCGGGAAGAATTGTTTCTACCAGAGAGAATTTTTGCAGTGGCTGCAGGAACAATTAAAATAGGATAGAGCAGGGGTGTCCAAACTTTTTTCAACGGTTTCCACCAAGGGCCGTATGCAGTAAAATACACACACAGCCGGGCCACTCACTCGAGGTGAAGTACGTATTGCCTCACCTGGTTTATTTAAGTAAACTAAATATATTTTTGGAATTTGCTGCGGGCCAATAAAAAATGGATTGCGGGCCGCAGTTGGCCCGCGGGCTGCAGTTTGGACACCCCTGGGATAGAGACAAGTAGTACCAAAACGCTCTTGGGGGGAAGAAACCCATCCAGATGAGCAGAATGTGTTGTTCTAACCATGAAATGTCACTTTCATATTGAAGTTCAGTCTTTCAAAGTGTGTGATAGAAATAGAGTAATATTGCAAACAGCCTAAGGGCAAGGACTATATCTAGTTTTGTTCACCACTACATCCCTGGCACATAGTAGATGCTCAATAAATAACAGCTGAAGAGGAAGGGAGGGAGACTGGGAAGGAAGGAGGTAGGGAGTTGCTACAGAATGTAAATGTATCAGTTATGTACTGCTACAATAATGCTGTGTAACAAATGACCCCAAAACTCAATGACTTTACTATTTTTATTACTGCTCACAAGTCTGTAGGGTGGCTGGCAGTTCTTCTGGCCTCAGCTGAGTTCACCCACATGTCTGGCACTCAGCTGGCTGTTGGCTGATGGACATAATTGGGAAAACTGGGCTCTTTCCCACATGTCTTTCACACGCATGTGTCTTTCATGTTCTGGTCTGGACATGTTTTCTGGCTAGCCCACACACATTCTCGTGGTGACTGCTGAAGTCCAAGAATGCAAGTAGAAATATGCAAGTACTTTTTCCAGCCTCTCCTTGCAATGTTTGCTAACATCCCATTGGCCAAAGAAAGTCACATGGTCAAACCCAGGAGGAGGGGCTAGGAGGTATAGGACAAAGGGCATGAATACAAGAAGGACACTAACTGGGACCATCAATGCAACCAGCTTACTACAATCATGATACCCGATTCCCACCAGCCTCTACTCCACATTCAATGAGCTAAAGCCCATGGAAAAAGAATAGAAAATGAGATACTACAGGGGCGGCTGGATGGCTCAGTTGGTTTGAACGCGAGCTCTGACCAACAGGGTTGCCGGTTCGATTCCCACATGGGCCCGTGAGCTGCGCCCTCCACAACTAGATTGAAGACAGCGAGCTGCCACTGAGCTTCCAGAGGGGCAGCCGGATGGCTCAGTCGGCTAGAGCGCGAGCTCTCAACAAGGTTGCCGGTTCAATTCTCACATAGGATAGTGGGCTGCGTCCCCTGCAACTAAGATTGAAAACCCTGACCGGACATGGAGCTGAGCTGCGCCCTCCACAACTAGATTGAAGGACAATGACTTGGAGCAGATGGGTCCTGAAGAAACACTGTTCCCCAATATTCCCCAATAAAAAATAATAATAATAATAAAAAAGATTCTACTGACCCCATTCTTAATATGGGAAAAGTCAGGGCCCAAAGTCAGGCTCTTTAGTGAGAGTCATATTTTTTTAAACCAGCAGCTGCAAATCTACAGGAGACAGACAGATAATAATTACTGAACCAGACCAGGCAGGGCTGGGGGGAACCAGAAACCACTCCCCCTGCCTCCCCAGGGATGATGTGACAGCTTAAGCCAACAAAGGCCACACAATGTAGCCCCAAGGCCGCCAGCTAATTATTTCAAGAGAATCTGGAAATAGGCATTTTGAAGTGAAATCATATTTTCAAGTTAGGCACTATTTTTAAAGCCATTTACCCACATTCAGGACCCGACCTGACTATCGCCTGAGGGTCCTCGCCCTGATTGCAAACACTGCATTTGGGGGATCTCAATCCCAATCTTGAACTGAATGACATTGCTTCTCCATATGTGAGAGGTCAACTATTTTCAGAAGAAATGAAGGCTGGAACCGTGTCGGTCTTGTTTACTCCTCTGTTTCCCAGCCCAGAACAGGGCCTGGGATGTAACACTGGTTAGAAGGAAGGAAGGAGACAAGGGAGGGAGGGTGACGGGAAGAAGAAGGAGGCGGGAGGGAGAAATTCACGTTTATGGAGCATCTGCTGAACATTATGCAAGCATTTTATACACATTTTATGGACCGAGCTGTGTCCTCCTCAGATGCGTATGTTGAAGCCATGACCCCCAAAGTGACTGTATTTGGAGATGGGAACTTTAAGGAGCTAATTAAGGTTTAATGAGGTCATAAGAGTGAGGCCCTAATCAGATGGGACTTGAGTCCTTATAAGAAGAAACAGACCTCCCTCCCCCTCCCGCTTTCCCTCTCCCTCTCTCCTGATGTGTGCACAGAGGAGACGTCATGATGAGGGCACAGCTAGACGCTGCCAGCTGCAAACCAAGAAGAGAGGCTTCAACAGAAACCTACCTGTCGGCAGCGTCTTCCTCTTCAAGTTCCAGTCTCCAGAACTGGGAGTCAACATCTCTGCTCTTTAACGCCCCCTGTCTGCGATATTTTGTTATAGCACCTCAAGCTGACTAATGCAACGCACAATCCCATTCAATTTCAAATATAGAACAAAGACAGGACATCAATAAATCCCCAACCCAGAGAAAGGTAAACAAACACCTCACATTTGTGTATTATTTTACAATTTACAAGCCCTGGGGCGGAGAGACAAATCTTTGCCTCTATCTGTCAAACGAGAAGACTGGGGCTCAGAGAGGCTGAGAAACTTGCCCAAGGTCACGCAGGAAGAACACCAAGTCAATCCCGAACATTGAGAGCACTCTTCCCAGGGCATCCCAGCACGTCCCACCTTACACCAGGTCTGTCTTGGACAATACTCTGCCCAGATCCACTCAGCTCCACTCCAGCCTCTCTGTGTGGCCACCACCACCAGCCAGTCCCTGGGCCTCTTCTTTGGGGCACCGCCCTTGACTGCTGGAGGCTCTCTGCTGCCGCCCAGAGGGTCAGAAGTGCCTGCACATTTCTCCCAGGCATCCCTTCACTGGTGACTGTCAGGTGCTTGTGTCTGAAAGCCCAGCTTCCTTTCCTAGACTCTGGGATGTGACACACTGCAGGACACGTCCCCAGGATCAGGCTGAGGCTACTCTCTCTGAAATCGTGCTTTGTCTGGCTTTCTCCTTTTCCCTACCTTGCCTCCTCCACTTCCTTATGTGTCTCCCCGGGACACAGAAATCTGTGTCTCAGGGTCTTCTTCTGGGGAACCCAACCCAAGACCAAATCCCAATGCCCTATAACAAGCCTGCTTTTCTGCCCTGGGCCCCGGTACAGTGGGAGCCAGGCAGAGCCTGGGGCCTGAATGGAGAATCGCACCTCTGTGGACATCCCAAAGGTAGCAGCCACAGAGCTTTGGGGACAGCTGGGGGTGAGAGTGGAAATGGCGACAGGGATGAGGAGAAGAGAATGAGGCCCTTTGGCCTTGTTTGACTGTTAGTGTGTGTGTGTGTGTGTGTGTGTGTGTGTGTGTGTGTGTGTGTGTTTAGTGTATAAAAATGGTTGAAGGCAGATTTTTTTTTTTTTTTAAAGATCACCCAAACATAAAATAAGCAGTCAACATATTGGGGGTCTCTCCAGCCAGACTGTGTGCGTGTGCTTAAACAAAAATAGGGCCGTCCCATATACAGAGTAAGTGGCATGCTGAAGAGGCGTCAGGAGTATGGGTTCTAAAGCTGGACTGCCAGGATGTGGGTCTTGACTCCACACTTACTCGCTGTGTGACTTGAGGCAAATCACATCACTTCTCTGTGCCTCCATGTCCTCATCTGCGAAGTAGTGGGATAATAATGTCTACCTTGGAGAATCCAACAAGTTCATGCAGATAGGGCACTCAGCACAGACCCTGACATACACCAAGTTCTGTAGCAATATTTGCTGTCACCACCACCATCTCGCCATCAGCATCCTCAGAGATATTATAACTAGCGCAGCTTCTGGCAGGATCCAGCCTGCAGATGTGTTTTGTTTAGTCCAAGGAATGTTTTTTTTTTTTTTCAGATCTATTCTGTTGCCAACATTTCAAATTCCAGAGACTTCACATTAAAAGGCAGATTTCTGGCTTATTGAAAAGCAGGACAATTGGGCAACAGATAGCCCATATTGCCACAGGGTAAAAGCAGCTAGAGGTGGTCATGGCTGCCCCTGGCTGGAAGGCACGGGGTCCCCACTTGCTGCAACACCGACTCGGGTCGCTTCCCTTACACACAGGTTGCGTCTCACGGGCACACATGGCGTGAGCCCTGTGCTTCTCAATACACAGGGAACGTATCCTGTGCGTACATTTACACAGCACGGTTTTTTGCAAAATGATACTTTTAAAATTATTTATTGTTTTCAGTTATAGTTGACAGTCAATATTATTTCGTATTAGTTTCAGGTGTATAGCATAGTGGTTAGACATATAATTTATGCAGTGATCCCCGTGATTAGTCTAGTATCCACCTGGCACTATATATTATAGTTATTGCAACATGACTGACTGTATTCTCTATGCTGCATTTACATCCCATGATTATTTTGTAACTACCAATTTGTACTTCTTAATCCTTTCACATTTTTCACCCAACCCTCATCCCGTTGGCAACCATCAGTTTGTTCTCTGTATCTATGAGTCTTTCTGTTTTGTTTGTTCATTTATTTTGTTCTTAGGTTCCACATATAAATGAAATCACATGGCATCTGTCTTTCTCTGTCTGAATTATTTCCCTTATCATCATAACCTCTAGGTCCATCCATGTTGTCACAACTGGTAAGATTTCATTCTCTTTTATGGCTGAGTAATATTCCATCATATATATGTGTCACCTCTTCTTTCTCCAATCCTCTATTGATGGGCATTTGGGTTGCTTCCAGATCTTGGCTATTGTAAATAACGCTGCAGTGAACACAGGGGTGCAGATATCTTTCTGAATTAGTGTTTTGGATTTCTTCAGATAAATACCCAGGGGTGGAATTACTGGGTCATAAGGTAGTACCATTTTTAATTGTTTGAGGAACCTCTATACTGTTTACCATACTGGCTGCACCAATTTGCAATCCCACCAACAGTGCACGAGGGTTCCCTCTTTTCTCCACATCCTGCCAGCACTTGTTGTTTGTTGATTTATTGATGATGGCCGTTCTGACAGGTGTGAGGTGATACCTCACTGTGGTTTCAATTTTCATTTCTCTGATGATTAGTGACAGTGAGCATCTTTTCATATGTCTGTTGGCCACCTGTGTGTCCTCTTTGGAGACATGTCTATTCTGGTCTTCTGCTCATACATAGATTGGATTGTTTGGGGGGTTTTTGATGTTGAGTGGTATGAATTCTTTACAAATTTTGGATATTAACCCCTTATCAGATGTATCACTGGCAAATATCTTCTCCAATTCAGTAGGTTGTCTTTTCATTTTGTTGGTTTCCTTTGCTGTGCAAAAACTTTTTAGTTTGAGGTAGTCCCATTTGTTTATTTGTTTCTTCTGTTTCCCTTGCCCGAGGAGATAGATCAGAAAAAACATCCCGAAGAGCAGTGTCAGAGAGTGTACTTCCTCACTCAGACAGCATTTTGATGACTCTGCAATTCCAGCCCGTGGTTCCACCATCCCTTATTTCACAGGACTGTTACTATTGAACACGGGAAATATTTCAAGTTTCTCATGTTGATAAACAACTGCGACAAATGTCCTGGGACCTACAACTTTGGGCACTTAGAAGAAGGTTGTTGGGAGGGCAAGAGCTGAAACATCACAGACACCCACAGTTAAAAAGATTTAAGACAGGAAAGAGAGAGTAGATGACAAGAGAAGGAACGGCGCTGAAAAGGGGGCTGGGCATTTCAGGAGTCCTCAGGATAACTGTTGGGTCTCCTTTCTCTCTTCTGTACTAGCAGTGTGGTTATTAAGTCATCCAGGGAGGACGTAAAGAACCAAAATGCATTGCATGAACCCGAGATGCAGGGTCCTCAGATCCAGACACAAGCTGAGGCTCCAATACCCAAGTTTGAGTTCTCAACTCATCCAATACCCCAAGGCAAATCTCTTGACCTCTGTCCTCCAATAAATTGGGACAAAGGGCCAAAGTTCTTCCACCCCAACAGCAACAAAACCACTGGGCTGTGGTGAGGGTTGAAAAAAATAATATCCAAAATAAATCCCAGTTGAAATGTTAAAAAAAAAAAAAGTGAAGGTATAAACATCCTATAAGAAAGCCCCAAAGAATATTTTATAATCATTTAAAATTTAAACCCCTATGGAGCAAAAAAATAAATAAGTGAAACATAGTACCAAACAACAAACTGAGAAAAAATATCTGCCACATACATGACAAAGGGATTTTTTTTTTAAGTTTTTACAATCCATAAGAAAAATGACAAAAACCCAACAAAAATTACTGAGGAAGGGACGTAAACAGGCAATTTCAGAAGTATACAAATGGCTTCTCAACTCATAATCAAAGACCCATCAATTAAAAACTGTAAAGTGCTGTTTTCCCCTCTCACTTGTCAGAAATCTTAAAGGTTAATAATATTCAACATCTGGGAAGCTCTGGAATGCAAATTGCTACAGTAGCTTTGGAGGGTGATTTGGCAAGTGACCAGATGGGTAGAGTCATGGGAAGACCTTGTCATCCCAGCGGTTACCCTGCAGAGAACCTGTTCCCCAGAACTCTTTGCACGGCCTAAAATGTTTTAGGCACAAGGATGTTTATGCCGTGCTGTGCGTTAGAGTCCTGATGGTTCATTTTAGGTGTCCAATCAACTAGCCTTGGGTGTCCAGATTAGACGTGACTTCTGGGAGTGTCCGTGAGAGTTTCCTGATGAGATTAGCTGTGGATGGGGTGACTCAATAAAGCAGATGGGCCTCCCCCATGGGGGTGGGCAGCTTCCAATCTATTGAGGGCCTGAGTAGAACAAAAGGCCACGGAAGGGGGAAGTGGCCCCTTTATTCCTGCCTCTGACTGAACTGGAACCTCTCATCTCCTCTTCTTCTGCCTGGAACTGGATTTCTACCATCAGCTCCCCTGGTTCTCACTCAGGCATTGGACTCAGGCTGAATTGTATCACCTGCTCTCCTGGGTCTCCAGACGGCAGGTGGCAGATTATGGGGCTTCTCAGCCTCCATATTGTATGGCCAATTCTTCATGATAGATTAGATAGATGATAGATAGATAGATAGATAGATAGATAGATAGATAGATAGATAGATGATAAATAGATGACCGATAGATAGATAGATAGATACAGATGATAGATAGATAGATGATAAATAGATGATAGATAGATAGCTGGATAGATAGATAGATAGATGGTAGACAGACAGACAGATAGATAGCTCTACTGGTTCTGGTTTTGTTTCTCTGGAGCAGCACCCTAACACAATAGTGAAAGTTGGAAACGATTTCACCAAAAGCAGATTAGATGTGACTTCTGGGTGTGTCGCGGGTAGTTAATTGAGGACCGTGCTCTCCGGAGCAGGACCGAGGGGCCGGGGAGTGAATACGGAAGGAGGACGAGCCTGCACAGGGATGCGTTATCAAGTCGGCCACCACCACCTGTGATGAGGGGCTCACTCCACGACATCTTTAGAGCAGCCCTAGGAAATGCAGCTCAGAGCCGTCCTCCAAGGGGAAGAAGGGGGCACACGGCTGCATCAGCTCCCATTGGTCAAGGACCAGGGGCATGGACTCCCTGGCGCCTCCAGGTGGCACACTTAGAGGTTGCAAGCAGGATTCCGAGGGCGCGCGTCAGAGAAGCCCCCAGCAGGGTTGGCGGAAGCCTGCCCAGTGTGGCCATGGCTACAATAAGAATGATGGCGACATGGCCCTCTGTGCCAATTTGCTTTGAGGCAGGGGCTGGCTGTGTAGTTCAAGGTTGGCCTTACCTCTCTCCGATGGCTTGTCATGAAGATGTCACCTCCCATGGTCCACGCCCCCTTGAACTGTCACAGGGGGGCTGTGGATCCACTCAGCTGTGTATGGTCCTGCCAGTGGTGTCTCCTCTCCAAGGGGCAAGACCTCTCTCCCACAGTGAGGACCAGGCGTCATGCTGGATGGAATGACTAGAATTACAGCTCTGCAGCTGTGTCACCCCTTTTCTTCCCCTGAGCGGACCTCTTTGTCTGATGCTCTTCCGCCGGATCTTCTCGCATTTCCTTGGACCGCTGCAGAATGAGCTGTCGTCTTAGGGATTTCCCCTCTGCTCCCCCTCCAACAAGCACGAAGTCCTCTCAGGCTTCATAAGGCCTCGTGCTTGCTAGTAACCCTGGGAGGGACTGCAGCGGACACCGTGGCCATGCCTTCTCAGGACGCTCTGTCCTCGGGAACTGCCCTCTGTTCTGTGAGCTTCTAGTAGAGCTGTCAATCATAGCTCTCCTGGCAACAGGTGTGGCTATTAGAGAAGCCAACCCCCAAGGCCTGCCCGGTTCAGGGCTATGCATGCAACTCAAGCACAACCAATCAGAAGTCTTCCCTGGGAATGTCCCTCTAGAGCCCTGGAAAAGAATACATATTAACCCTGGGGTCGAGATGCTGGAAGGACGAAAATTTGGATTTGCCAGCCACATGTTCCTGCCACTCAAAAAGAAACCTGAAAGAATAACATCAACACATAAAAAGAAACAGAGCCAAGACAGGGAGAGAGGCCCAATGGCATTGCTTGATCCCTGGCTTCAGTTGTACCTATCGATCTCGCCACTCCTATCTTTCCCAGATACACGAGCCACTGAAACACTTTGGAGCTCTAGCTGGTTTGGCCGAGATTTTGTCGTCTGCAACCAAAAGGGTTCTGAGTTCATCAGAAATCGCAGTGGGGTGGGGCAATGAAAAGGAGGTGAACACGGTTTCAGGACTCAGAGTCATCTTTATAAGAGGAAATTGAATTGTGTCACTCCTGCTTAAAATGCTCCAATGGCGTCCATCACCCTGAGAACAAAATCCAGATTCCTCACCATTGTCTGGAAGATCTGTCAAGGTCTGTCCCCTCACTCTGCCTGCACTCCAGCACCTCCGGCCTTCCCTCAGTCCTCTAGCATGCCTCAGGGCCTTTGCACGTGCTGTTTCTTCACCTGCCAAGCTCCTTTCCCTGCTGTCTACCTGGCTCACTCCTTTTCCTCTTTTAGGTACCAACATAAATGTCCCCTTTTCAGAGAGGTCCTCCCCTCCCCCAGTCATCCAACAGAAAGCCTGTCAGCACATTTAGTCTCTCTCATAGCACCCTGGTTTGTTGTCATCATAGGACATCCTCTAAGTTTATTACTTAGTGTCTGTCACCCTTGCCATGGCAGATCCATACCATGTACACTCGTGGACCCTGCCCTGGACCTGGCACAAATTAGATTTGTTGAATGAATGAATAAATCAGTGAGATTATCTAGCTCAGAGGTCAACAATAGTCCCCTGGGGCTGCCCTGGGTTGGATTATCTGGAAGCAGGCCCTAAGAATTTGGGTAAAAGTGATCTATTAGGGAATGTTCCCATGACAAACCAGCAGGCAATCGCACAGACAGTAGCCTCTACTCAATCCCCAGGGAGCTCTGGGGACAGTGTCAGTCCCATGTTAGAGGTGACCAGGTCAGAGGCAGGGAGCTGGAACATTTATTATTATTATCACTGATGGCGATTGCTACAGAAGCGTTAGGAAGTGTGTGGAGGTGGTTTTGGTTGGCAGTGATTCAGGGGATGCTGGCATGTCATGCCTAAGGACCAGGGATGCCAAACACTGAACAGTATCACGCAGTCCTGCACAATAAAAAATTGTCCCATTACAGATGTCAAAAAGCACCCCTATAGATGAACACTCATCTACTACCGATCCCTTCTCTGACAGATGAGGAAATTGAGGCCCAGAGAAGGAAAATGACTTGCCTGAAGCAACACAGCAAAAATGACACAAAGCTAGGGACTAGAACACTAGTCTCTTCACAGTAGGCCTTGAGTCTTAATTCCTCTTGAAACCTAAAAGAGAATATTCTAAGCCCCAAGTGCAAAATCCCTTCCAGGATTCTCGAGGGGACAGCCAAACCCCTGTCCTTCTCTGGGTGAAGTGGGGAGAAATCAGACTTTCAGACATTAGAGGCCAGTGCCGAAAGCAGATGAGCAAACGAAGAAGAGGGAGACAGTTTTCACCAGACAAATTCGCACCCTGCTCAGTTTCGACATTAAAATGAACTAACTTAATTTCATGCCATATGCAAATCCTTACCAGCTGTCGGCTCTGTAATCACAGGAGACAATGTAATAACTAAACAAGAACAAAAACGCAGCAAATACAGGCTCTGGGCAAGTCCATTGACAGTGGGTTGTATGTCCCTGGGAACTCAGCAAGTACAGAGCATTTAGGGGGACATCTGGAAGAAGCTCTGTGCCCAAACGCCTCCCATCTCCTTCACAAAAACGCCTGCAGCGATAATAAATAACGGCTAAGGACTGATCTGGTCCTTGCATACCCTGAGCCCCCATGAACTGTGAACATCTCTCTCTAGACCCCACAGCTTCTCTCCAACTGTCAAGGTGCAGCTCAGTCCAGCCATCTGGACCAAGCGCTCAGAAGTAGCCAAAAGATGTCTCCGGCTCACTGGGTTTGGATTCCCCTACCCGGAACCAAAAGGGTGGAAGGATGGCTGCTGGCAGCGGTGGAGGGGGGAGCCAGTCTTCCAACCTGAAGACACCACGTTCCTCTGCCCAAGCTAAAAATCATAGCAAACATTTATCAAGTGCTTACCATGGGCCAGGAGCAAAGCACACCACGTTCTGTGAATTATCTCAGTGTTTGCCAAAGCATGGAGGATGATTTCCGGTCACCTGTTCATTCATTTATTCATTTATTCACTCATTCAACGAACATTTATTAAGCATCTATTATGGGCCAGGCACTAGGCTGGGGATATAGCAGCAAACAAAACACACAAAGATCCCTGTCCTTGTTAAGCTTAATTTCTGGTGAGACAAACATTTTTAAAAATACAGTTACGATGTATATTAGTACTTTCCACCTATGATGGCACCAACATTCGGACCTTAGGGGGAAGCTCTATGTCTAAAAATTGATTTAGAGACAAATGTCAAGTAAATATTATAATAAAACAGGTGATGCAGACAGATGGGTTAAAGGCACTGTTGTTTGTCACATTTTACAGCTAGAAAAACAGGCTCAGGGAGATGGAGTCATTTGCCTGAGATCACATAGCTAGGACGTCATGGAGTTCAGATGTGAACCCAGGTCAGTCTTCAGATCTGGCGTTTTAACCACCAGACTGAGCCAAAGGGATACATCAGGTGGCCCATTTCAGTCGAACACTTGGCTTTCTGCCCCCAGCTACCAAACATCATTTTGCACATGGCTTATAGACCCTCTATGAAAATCCCACCAAGAGGCTATGAAACTTCGCCTTGCACATGTTTTAGGGTTGAGGAGGATTCAGGCTATCTCATATCCTTCTTTAATTTTGCGGGCCAGGCCCCGCATTCACACAGCAGCCTGACGCTGGGCCTATGGAAATGACCAGGTTTCCGCTACAGGGAACAACCCCCGATTACTCATAGCTAATCCCCCAGCCCCACAGGGCCAGATCTCAAGTGCAGTGTTTGTGACCATGTCTCTTACTGGCATACAAGCCTGCCAGCACCCCAGCCAGGAAAGCCGCTCAGAACATTTTCTTTTCCAACCCCAGTGGGGCCAGCTGCCCAGAGGAGCAATGACACCTCCCATGTATTGCATGCCAAGAGCTCACTCACTCCTCCCTCCCTAACCCATGTGGTAACCACCATGATCATTCCCATTTCACAGATGAGAAAACTGAGGGAGAGAGAGCTAAGGAACTTGCCAAAAGTCACACAGTGGCTCAATGGCAGAGATGTGTTTCCAACCCCAGACAGTCTGGCCCCAGAGCACTTCTGTAAAGAGCCCAATAGTAAATATTTTAGGCTTTGTGGGCTATACGGTCTCTACTACAATTAGTCAATTCTCCTGTTGTAGACTTAAGCCACTGTAGACAATATGAAAACAAATGGGCATAGCGGTGTTCCAATAAAACTTTATTTATAAAAACAGGTGGTGGGCCGGATTTGGCCTACAGGCCGTAGTTTGTCATCCCCAACTTCAAACCTCTGCACATGACCGCCTCTAGTCATTTCTAAAGTACACACCCCTGTCACCCTCTGGGAGTTTGATCTTTAAGTCAGGAGGCAAATCCTGTGGGGCCCTGAGATTGTGTCACTTCCCGGTTCTGTCTCTTCCACTCTAAAAAGGAAACAATATCTGCATGGTACACAGAGGCAGACAACGTACATGCACACACACATACTCTGAGAGTTATTATTAGACAATCCAGTGGGACAATGCGTGCAAAAGGGATTTATGACATCGTCCCCGCATAAACGCTATTATTGTGATTACTATTATTGCCAGTGTTACTATTATTGGGGCTTCCAGCTACTCCGAGAGCCACAGGCAATACTGAGCTTCGTTGTGACGAGGCTCTGTCCACAATTTCTGAGGTTGCCTCCATCCCTGCCCCTCACACTGGAAACTGTCACTTGCCCTCCGTTCCCGTTCCAGTTGAGCCTCTTCATTCCCTCCCTGTTGAAAGTTGTAAGGGCCAACACAACACTCCACTCCCTGCAGAATTCAATCCAGCCACCTAAAGGGAAATGTTGAACAACTTTTCTGCAGGGCTCTGAGGTGATATGGCAACAGCAGGAGCAACTCCAGCCAGTAACCACTCGTTTGTTCTCACCCGGAAATTTCTCTCAGTTGACTCCTCATTTTCAGTTGGAAGAACTCTTGAGGGGCGGGGGTGTGCAATCAACATCCCCCCCCCAAAAAAAAAACGCGTCAAGAACAGTGAAGGAAAGCCTCAGGGAAGACTTTTATAAATGGAAGTTGTAAGGTTCAATAAGCATCTAATCAGCTCTAAAACAAGGTGAGCTCTCCATACTTACAAGAATGTTCCATTCGTTCATGCTGGAAATATTTGGGGGGGTGTGCATGTGTAGGCATTGTACTGGGGGCTGCAGACAAGGGCAGCCCCTCATGAGTCCATGGCCTGCAGAAAGACAGTAGACAAATAATTTGGTACAAGAAGGATGGACGCCCAGGAAGGGGGCAGGGAGTCCTGACCACACAGGGGACGCCCTAAAATCAGGAAACAAACACTGATACATCATTAGCATTTAATCCGCAGGTCCTCCATTTACATTTCACCAGTCGTCCCAATAAAGTCCTTTTTTTTTCTTTTTTTTTTTTTTCCGTTACAGTTGACATTCAAGATTATTTTATATTAGTTTCAGGAGTACAGTAAAGTCCTTTTTAATAAAAGGATACAATTCAGAATCAATCACACATTCAGTTGTCACATTTCCTCGGTGTCTTGCAATATGTAACAATTCCTCAGTCTTTCTTTGGCTTTTATGATCTGGGTATTGTGACAAGTGCTGGCCTGATAGTTTGTACACTTTTGCTCAATTTGGATTTGTCTGATATTTTCTTTTAATTAAATAAAGCCATGGCTCACCCAACACCAGAGACCAGTAAACCACTTACTGTCACCAACTGAGCAGTATGCTTACCAGACTTAGCTGTTTGCCCCCAAACATGTCTGTGCCAGTTGCACTTGCTTCTGAAATTACATCTTTTAGTTACATGCTGTGTAGTAGGCTAAAAGTTGAGGGAAAAAGAAAGTTGTTTCTATGAAAACGAAGATAAATCTTTTGGAAAGCCCTGAGAAAATCAAGTTCCCTAATAGATGTTGATGTAGAATTAGTTGTAGGGGTAGACAAGTATAAAAGATGCAAGGGATTATAAAAATCTGGAAGGGCACTATACTCTGTTTTGCAGGTGTCTAAATTTTCATTACATTTAAAATAAACCAAGAGAGACAATCTTTTGATTTGTACAGAAAAGACGCTATGAGGCCTTAATGAACACATTTTACTTAATTAAGCCAATTTTAGTTAATTAGGTTCATCAATTGACCCAATCGTAATTGAATAATGAACCCAATATTAATATTGGAAAATTAATATACACAATGCAAATTCATACACAAAATAAAAGAACAGATACATATTCTAAGATATAAAACTTTCTGTTTCTCTGCTCCAAGCTAATCCACCAGATACCTGTCAATGGGAAAATGATGTTGGGTTCTATATTATATGTCAACGGGGAAATGCAAGTTAAAATAACAACAAGATACTACTACGTATCTATTAGAAGAGCCAAAATCTGGAACGCTGACAACAGCAAATGCCGGTGAGGATGTGGAGCCACAGGAACTCTCATTCACTGCTGGTGGGAATGAAAAATGGTACAGACACCTTGGAAGCTAGTTTGGTGGTTTCTTACAAAGGTAAATATACTCTTACCATGGGATCCAGCGATCGCGCTCCTTGGTATTTACGCAAAGGAGCTGAACACTTCTGTCCACACAAAAACCTGCCCACAGAGGTTAATAACAACTTTATTCACAATTGCCAAAACTTGGAAACAACCAAGATGTCCTTCAGTAGGTGATGGATAAATAAACTGTGGGGCACACAATAAATATCCACACAATGAAGTATTATTCAGCAGTAAAATAAAATGAGCTATCAAGCCATGAAAAGACACGGAGGAACCAGAAATGCATATATCTAAGTGAAAGAAGCCGATCTGAAAAAGCTACACACTGTGTGACTCCAACTGTATGGCATTCTGGAAAAGGCAAAACTATGGAGACAGTAAAAAAATCAGTGGTTGCCGGGTGTTGTGGGAGAGAAAGGGATCCACAGACAGAGCACAGAGGACAATGAAAATACTCTGTATGATCCTGTCATGGGTCATACATGTCATTACACATTTGCCCAAACCCATGGAATGGACAACACCCATTGTGAACCCCGATGTAAACCATGGACTTGGGGTGACTACACTCTGGTGAGGGATGTTGAAGGTGGGGGAGGATGTGCCTCTGTGGGGGCAGGAAATCTCTGTGCCTACCTCTCAATTTTGCTGTGAATTTAAAACTGCTCTAAAAAACATAAAATCTTAAAAAAAAAAAAAAAATTATATCAGAGACCCAAGCTGGTGGGGTAGATAAACACTGTGCTTGCCTCATCCCGTGAACACATAAAAATTACAACTAAATTATAGAACAATCAACCTAGAGAATCATCTGAAGTCTAGCTGAACAGAAATTTTATAATTAAGGATATAAAGAAGCCACATCGAGACTGGTAGGAGTTGGCAGAGATGCAAAACGGGCTGGTCCCACACCGACGTGTGGCAGTTGAAAATCAGGAGAGCTATCTTTGCCACAGAGGTTCCCCATGAAGGAGACAGGGATCCCAGCTCCCCTCCCACACCCGGCTCCCCAGCAGAGATACTGGTGCCGGGAAGAGGAGCCCCCACAACTTCTGGCTGTGAAAAAGAGTGGGGATTCCAACCATCCAGGTGAGATAGAAGGCTGCAGGAAACACAGATTCCCTTTTAAAGGGCCTGCACAGGTACTCACCCTGGGCTCCGGTGGAGGGACGGTGACTCTGGGGGCATTGGAGACAAATGGGGAGTGCCTGAGTGGTGTAACTTCAGAGCAAGGACTGCAGGGACAGCCTCCATTTTTCCTGTGTAAGGCCTTCCTTCTGGGCAGCCAGCAGGCAGGTGCCATTTCCTGTGTTGAGCCTGCCCCCACAGGCCAAATCTGCATCTGATTGGCCTGGTGAGCTCTGCTGATCCACCCTGATGACTCATTGAGACCCTGCCTCACCCAGTTTGCATATCCCAGCAGGCGGTGTCAGCAGCTGAATCTTCTGGGAGCCGGCAGGTGGCAGCAGGCCTCCGTGTATCCTGGCTTTTTTGCGGAGCTATGCTGGTACTGGTAGCAGCCATCGTCAGTTCACAGCATGGCCTCATGGTCCAGCACAGGCAGTGACCAACCATGGATCGCTTTATAGCTCCTACCAGGTACTACCCAGCTGGTCACAGGCAGTGGCTGACCTGGGCCTGCCCTGGAGCCAATCAACATACTTGGAGGTTGGCTTCAGACCACAGCAGAGCACCACCCATTTAGCTCCACCAGCAGTACACACAAAGGGTGGTCTCAGCAGGCACCAGAACCCACTGGGGCAAATCCTACTCCATGGGGTAAGCCTCCCGCACAGCAGCCCATAAACTGTGGATGTGGCCAAACCCCACCACAAGTCAGCGTGAGGGTCAGTCCCACCCACTGATGTGCCAACAGCAATCAGGGTTCAACTATAACGTGAAGGCACACTCCTGGAACACCCGGAGCAGGTGACCAGGGAGACTGTGCCACTGGACCCCACAGGACGAGTACTACATAAGCCACCTGGCAAGCCTGGGAGACATAGCAGCCCTACCTAATACATAGAAAAAAACACAGAGAGGCAGCCAAAATGAGGAAACAATAGACATGTCCCAAAAGAAAGAACTGGAGAAAACTCCAGAAACAGAACTAAACAAAATGGAGACAAGCAATCTACCAGATACAGAGTTCAAAACACTTGTTATAAGAATGCTTAAGGAACTTAGAATTTGACAAAGAAATAGCAAGCATAAAAAAAGTCATAGAAACCATAAAAAAAGAATCAGTCCGAAGTGAATACAATAACTGAAATGGAGAATGCAGCAGAAGGAATCACCAGCAGACTAGAAGAAGCAGAGGATCGAATCAGCGATTTGGAAGGCAAGGTAGCAGAAAACACCCAATCAGAACAACAAAAAGAAAAAAGACTCCAAAAAATGAGGATAGTTTAATCCTCATTTTGATGACCTCTGGGACAACATCAAGCGTAACAACATTCACATCGGAGGGGTACCAGAAGGAGAAGAGAGAGAGCAAAGGACTGAGAATCTATTTGAAGAAATAATAACTGAAAACTTTCCTAACCTGGTGAAGGAAGGAGACATACAAGCACAGGAAGAGCAGAGAGTTCAAAAAAAGATGAACCCAAAAGGCCCATTTTAATTTGTAATTAAAATAGCAAAGGTTAAAGACAAAGAGAGAATCTTAAAAGCAGCAAAAGAAAAGCAGTTAGTTACCTACAACAGAGTTCCCAGAAGACTGTCAGCTGATTTCTCATCAGAAACTTTGCAGGCTAAAAATTGGCACAAAATATGCAAAGTGATGAAATGCAAGGACCTACAATCCAGATTACTCTACCCAGCAAGGCTATCATTTAAAATCAAAGGACAGATAAAGAGCTTCCCAGACAAGAAAAAAACTAAAGGAGTTCATCACCACGAAACCAGTACTACAAGGAATGTTGGAGAGACTTCTTTAAGATTTGGGGGAGCTGAGAGGGAAAGAAAAGATAAACAACATGAATAATAAAATGGCAATAACTACGTATCTACCAATAACTGCTTTTAATGTAAGTGCATTAAATGCTCCAATCAAAAACATAGGGTGGCTGAGTGGCTAAGAAAACAAAATCTTTGCATATGCTGCCTACAAGAGACTCACTTCACATTGAAAGACACACACCGACTGAAAGTAAAGGGGTGGAAAAAGTTATTTCCTGAAAATGGAAACAGACAAACAAACAAAAAAGCTGGGGTAGCAATACTTATACAAAATAGACTTTAAACCAAAGGCTATAACAAGAGACAATGAAGGACCCAGTAATTCCACTTCCTGGTACTTACCTAAGAAATCCAAAGCACTGCTTCAAGGGGACTTGTGCATCCATCTGTTCATTGCAGCATTGCTTACAATGGCCAAGGTGTGGAGGCAGCCTGGGTGTCTGTCGATGGGGGAATGGATAAAGAGGAGGTGGTACAATGGAATATTGCTCGGCCATGGAAGGGAATGGGTTCTTGCCATCTGAGGTGGCATGGATGGACCTGGAGGGTATTGTGCTGAGTGGAGTGTCAGACAGAGAAAGACAGATGCAATGAGATTTCACTTATATGTGGAATCTAAGAACAAAATTAACAAACAAAACAGAAACAGACTCACAGATACAGAGAACATTTTGATGGTTGCCAGATGGGAGGGGGGTTGGGGTCTTGGGAGAAAAAGGGGAAGGGGTTAAGAAGTACAAACTGGTCGTTACAAAGTAGCCATGGGGATGTAGCATATAGCATAAGGAATATAGTCAATAATATTGTAATAACTATGTGTGGTGTCAGACGGGTACTAGATTTATCAGGGTGATAGATGGGAGGAGGTCGGGCGACAGGGTGAAAGAGGTGAAGGGATTAAGAAGTGCAAGTTGGTAGTTACAAAATAATCATGGGGATGCAAAGTAAAGCATAGGGAATATAGTCAATCATATGATAATAACTATATATAGTGCCAGGTGAGTACTAGATTAGTCGGGATCACTTCTTAAATTACACAACTGTCTAACCATATGCTGTACACCTGAAATTAAAATAATATTGAATGTCAACTGTAACTGAAAACTTTAAAAGGTGGGCGGGGGGGAAGGTGAAGGGCAATAAGTGGCCCAAATGTCCAGGTATAAAACAATAAGTCCTGGGGATGTAACGTATAGCATGGGGAATATAGTCAATAATATTATGATAGCGTGGTATACACACAGCTGCTGGACTTATCACGGGGATCACGTCTTTAGGTTTAGAAATGTCGATTAACTATTGTGTGCACCTGAAGCTGATATAATATTGTATGCTAACTATATTTGTAATAAAAATCTTTTAGCAAATGGTATCAGGCTGGCCTCTCAGCTGTACCCAGGCTATGTTAAAAGTGAACACTGGGTGGTGGGGGGAGGGTGGCCGGTTAGCTCAGTGGGTTAGAGCACAGTGCTCTTAACACCAAGGTCGCTGGTTCGATCCTCACATGGGCCACGACTAGATTGAAACAACTACTTGACTTGGAGCTGATGGGTCCTGGAAAAACACACTTAAAATAAATAAAAGTTAAAAAAAAAAAGTGAACACTAGGAATGTTATTCAAGCTTTAAAAAGAAAGGACATTCTGACACATGCTCCCACATAGATGACCCCTGAGGACGTTGCGCTTCCTCAGCCTTTGTGGCTGAAATAAGCCAGCCACAGAGGCACATACGGTACTGCGTGGCTCCACTTAGAGTAGTCGGAGAGACAGGAAGTAGAAGGGCGGTTGCCCAGGCTGAGGGAAGGACAGGATGGGAGCCTCCTGTTTAATGAGGACAGAGTTTCTGTTCGGGAAATGCGAAGAGTTCTGCGGTTGGATGGCAGTGATGGCAGCACAACACCGTGAATGCACTTAACGCCACCGAACTGTCCACTTCAGAACGATTAAGATGCTCAGTTCTATGTATGTGTATCTCACCACAATAAAATCGTAATAGTAAAATAAATAAACAAACAAGCAAAATATCTAGACTAGCAGAGGGTAAAAAGTGAGGTTATTTCTTCATGCATCGTTGATAGCTGAAAAATAGAAAACTGACCCAGATTTATATCCTCAGCAAGTATCTTCATGAAGTAAAAGAGGTGGCTTTTAAGTGAATCCCATAAAAAGAAAAGGAAAAAAAAAATAAAAAGATCTATAACAATGAGACAGTCTTACCCCGTGTGCTGTCTGGTGCCTGGCACCTGGTAAGCAATTGCTGGTTGTGATCATAACTCTCCCACCCCAGCCTCAGAAAGCGGGAGTTGTGGAAAGCAGGTCAGCTCATGCTCCAAAGGAGCCACTTTCCCCACTACAGTCTCAGAGCAGCTGGGAAGGCTAAGATGGAAGAGGGAAGGCCAAGGTGGGGGGTCCTGGAGGAACCTGCTCCTTTCCATCCATCTCAATCAAGCTGCACTCCCAGCCAATGAACTGATCTCAGATTGGAGACACCTTTATCGGAGAAACTATGGGGAACCCTAAGGAGGTAGAGAACAAAAAAGCTGAAAGATGCCAGTCACAAAAGACCACCTATTGTATGATTGCATTTATAGGAAATGTCCAGAACAGAGAAATCTATACAGGCAGAAAATAGATTGCCAGGGGCTAAGGGAGGACATTGGTGGAGAAACGGGGAATGAGAGCTAAAGGGTATGGGGTTTCTTTTTGGAGTGATGAAAATGTTCTAAAATTGATTGTGGTGATGCTTGCCCAACTCTGTGAATGTACTAAAAACCACTGAATTGTACACTTTAAATGAAGGAGTTGTGTACTGTGCGAATTATATCTCAAGGAAGGTGTTAGTAACAACAACAAAAAGTTGCCTTGGCTCTACACTTATATTCCAGCTGCTCTAAGAACTCCAAAGCTGCCACCGTCTCTGACTAGTGCTGCCCTCATCTCACAATAATTTTTTAAAGAGCATTTCCTCAGCACCTGAACAAAGACCCTTTGATGTCCATCCAAAGCCCTCCTAGGAATTCTTATCTATTTAAAAGGAGGGAACGCTGATTAAAAGCTTGGATTTCTTGGCTAGCCAAGCACCCATCTTAATTTCCTTGTCTGCAAGTTACTATGGCAACAGAAAGCTCCACTGAGAGCTTCTGGGGTGTGTCCAAAGGGACTGCAATCTGGACCCAGGGTGAACTGCATCCCCTCTGCACAGCAGCCCCCAAGCCCTGTCTATGTGGCTGATGGACGCTGCAGGAAGGGGCAGCCTGCAGTCCAGCAGAGCAGGGAACCCTGAGAAGGGGAAGGATGCAGACAGTGGCTCCTCTGAGCCCGAACGCCATGCTGGCCAATTGCCACCCTGAGTCACCATCCCATGCAGGTAGAGGAGAGGGTGCTAGTCACAGCATTTAGAGGCTGTGATCTAAAATGGCATCTTGAGCACCTGAGCCAGTCTCCATGTCAACACGACCACATTTCTAGGCAGGAGTAGGTGGCATCTCGGGCCAATGAGAATAATGCGGCCTGAAAGCTTTCATTAAACAGCTGGGGCAAAGGCAGTCGGCAACTGGGACCCCACCATTCTCACAGGTAAGTCTCATACCTGCACAAGCTCCTTGCCTCCAGGCCCTGAAGACTCAGCCACAGAAAGCCAAAGGGGCCTGAAGTGTACGCTGTCGGGCCATTGGGCAGAACTACTGGGACTAAGAAGGGGCAGGCACAGGGGGTGTGAGGCAGGCAGCCTCCAACATGGCCCCCAATGACCTTCCCCTCCTGGTGAACCTTACGTAGTCCCCTCCGACACTGTACCAAGGTTGGTCTATGTCGTGACCCATAGAGTTCAGCAGAGGGGACAGTGTGTGACTTCTGAAGCTAGGTCATAGGTGACATTATGTCCTTGGATCACGCACACTGAGGGAAGTGGGCTGCCGTGTTGTGAGAACGCTGAAGCAGCCCTATGGAGCAACCCACATGGAGTAGAACTGAAGCCCCGTGCCACCAGCTAACCTGCCAGCCACCTGGGTGAGTCACCTTGGAAATGGGCCCTGACGAGATTTCAGATGACTGCAGCCCCAGCCTCACCACCCCTCGTGACTGCAGTCTCAAGAGAGACCTGGAGCCAGAACTACCAGGCTAAGCTGCTCCAGGATACAGAGTGTACGACGTGTAAAAATATGCAGAATGTTGCTACATATTATTTAGGAATATATACACATGGGTAACAGCAAGAGGCCATGCATGGATGTAATAAGCATCAAATTCAAGGTGATGGTGGTGGTGACCTCTGGGAGGGAGAGAGGGAATATGATAGGGGGAGGGGATGCCCTAGGGCTTTGGTGCGTTGGTAATGTCATATGGTATTTCTTAAACTGGGTGGCAGGCACACAGGTACCCATTGTATTAGCTATGCCTTCTGGATGTCTGAAATATTGCATAATTTAAAAAATAGATGTGGATAGCAAAATATCTAGGACAGTCGTGCATGGGTATTTTTCCTTCTTGTTGTTTATTTGTGCCTTCTACTATATCTATAATGATCCCGTCTTGCTTTTAAGAAACAGAGTAGTTGGTTATTTAACAAGAAAAAAAAGCAGTTATGTTTAATTTTTTTGAAAGAAATATCACTTCCCCACACGACTTGCTGTGAAAAGAACTTATTTGCATGTGTGAGATCGCAATAGATTGGTGACAATCAATTCGACACTGTATGACATGTGCATCCTGAGTCCAGAGCACATCAGCTCAGTGATAACCACACGAGGCCCCAAAAACTCTGTTTCTTGGGGGTGCCTCAGAAACTGGGATGGACCCCACTGGGTATGCATAATAAGGAGGATTAATAGGTAGTTAGGGAGAAGAGCTGCTGGGGCCTCTTCTTCTGTAGCAGCTTTAAGTTAGAAGGAGAAAAATATATATATCCAAGCAGGCTGGGAAATGAGGGGAACCTGGGAGTGAAGGGAGAGAGAACTGGTGTGTTTTCTTTAAATGAAGTTCAGCCATTCAGGAGCCATCCCAGTGCAATATAGCCTCAAGTTGGGGAGTTTTGTGTTTCCTAAGCTATTGAATCCGACTCCGCCAGCAAGAAGTGCTTGAATGCTGTTTCTTAAAGATGCATAAGGGTTTTTTGTTTTGTTTTGTTTTGTTTTGTTTTGCATAATGGACACATTTCCCATGCAGCCACTTTCCAGGTTCTTTGTCAAGTGTCAAGGTAAGCTTTTAGAAAACTCCTCTGTGGGCCATGGGGAGGCAATTTCCACCGATGCAGAATACTTAGGACGGAGAAAGCCAACTTTTCAATATCACTTCAGGGACCATATTTTGTGCATTTAACACAGCTGAATGCAGACAAAGTCGAGAAAGAAAATTGAGTGTGCTCTCCTGACAAATGGGGATTGAATGGAGGAAGTGATGCCAGGCGAATTACTGCCCCCTGGTGTCCACAGACAGTAGTGCCATTATTTGCTGAGAGTCATGTGTGGTACTGCTTCCTGCGACCCCAGCCACCATCTCCTGCCCATTTTAAAAGACTTTAAGCAGAGAACCGGCAGCCCTCTGTCGCCGGCTGAAAGACCTGCCAACTGTTTAAAAGTCTGGAGATTTTGCTTAAAAATCCAGGCCTGACATTTCTTTTGAAAAACTGGAAACTCTGTCAACTGCTCCCCAGCGTCATAAATGGAGGCTACAGTCGAGAAGCTGCTGCCCACTTTGGACAAGCCAGGTACCGTCACATGCTCCACCCTCCCCAGCTGTCCCTATTGGCTCTTGCCCAGGCAGTCTTACTCAGTAACGGTTCTTGTGTAGCTTCTGGATTTGTTCCCATGGCCTAAACTCATTCAGGAGTTTACACTGGAATCCCAAGAAGTAGAGATGGGATGGCGCCTTTAAAGGTAGATGGTTCCATCACCTTCTGCCTGGGAGGGGACAGAGGTCCACAAGCCCCCTGGTACCCAGTGAGGTAAGTGGCCTGCTCAAGGTCACACAGCTGGTAAGAAGTGGGCCCTGCATTTGAACACACATCTGTGTGACCCCAGAGCCTCACTGCGTTCCTCTCCACCAACCGTCTCCCTGGTTGCATAGCAGGCTCTCCTCTGGGGAGGGTTTTTACATTACTGCTTGGGCCATCAGCAGAGAGATTCAGGGGACTCTGAGAGACCAATGTTCAAGACCTCTGGTCAAAGATAGAAACAAGAAGGCCCAGAAATAACTACCACCCTGATTTTGTTTCTTAAAAACTCCATGGTTGGTGATGCTTCAGATATTTCTTATTCGAGTCAAAATTTCTCAAGCACCTACCACATGCCATTCTCCACGCCAAGGGCTGGAAGTTCAGGAAAGCGAGGCGTTACAAGATATAAACAGGGAGCCCAACCAGCAAGCGCCAAAGCTGTTTGGTCCCTCACCTCGCAACACCTCCCCGTGGTATCTTTCATTGACAGCACACCTCTGCTGGCCTGGCCTGGACACTTCCCTTCGTGCTGTGGGTCAGTGGCTTCCCTAAACTGGAGTCTGACTGAGACCTACAAAACGGTAGTAAGGTGTCTCCCCAGTGGTTGGAGTGAGCGTTTCTTCTGCAGATAACAAAGAAAACAGCAATGACTTGGCATCTTTTCTAGGATAGTTGCAACCGCGAACAGTTATCAAGTGCTTGCTCTGTGCCAGACGCATGGGACCTCACTTTGCCCTCACACAAAACACTTTGAAAATGTATTGTCATCACATTACCCCATCTTACAGAAACGCAAAAGGGATCAGCGAGGTTAAGTCAATTGCTGAATGTACTCATGCAAGTGGCAGAGCTAGGATTTGGCCCCACGACTGTGTGGCTCCAATGGTGACACCCACTACCACTGACCAGGAGTGGTTCCCAAGGGGAACGTGGGTCATGGAGGTCAGATATGAAGCATCAGGTCTTCTGCAGCCAGGCAGGAGCTGAGCTGTAACACTGAAGGCGGCTCACCAAAGGGAAGCGGAGCTGCCACACCGGGGCTGCCTCTATGAGGCTGCCTCACAGCCTGCTGTTCTACAGCTGTGCTGTTTCACCACTGAGCTGTTTTCACGGAATAGCCTCCCTCTTCACCACAGCCCAAACCGGGGACTCCTGTTGGCCGTTGAATTTACGCCAACGACCATCAATTGACCTAACATCTTAATGCTTAGCATCTTTGGGCACCTCCTGGATGTTTAATTTCAATATTTGTGAATTAAGGTGGAGTCTTCATCTCTCTGCATCAAGAAACAATCCTCTATCTCTCTGGGAAGCCAAAAGCAGCAGCCAGGCCCTTCTCTGGAGGATCCAAATTAAGTCAGGGAGGCAAAGAGGGCAGGTGAAAGGCGAAAGAACGCAATCCCCGTAGCATAGGGTGGAGGATAACGAGGCTGTGAGGTCAGACTAACTGGGTGGAGGGGTGCAAGCCATCAGCATCCTCATTTTACACCTAAGGAAACTGAGGCTAGGAGAGATGACCCCGGATGAGACCTGAGGGAAGGGCAGCAGCTCCAAGCGAGCGGAATTACGAGTTTCTAGCTCCAGCGAGAGGAACATCGAGTTTCCGTCCTTGCACGTAGCGCGTCCCCAAACCGCATTCCGCGTGGGGTTTTCCGCCCCCGTTACTCCCGCCTGTCGCCCAGGCCCCGCCCCTCCTGTTGTTTATTGGCTACTGGGGGCACGAGACAAACGCAGGAGCCAACCAATGGGAGTGGCCCACGGTGAGCCTTTCCCGGGAAAGCCGACGCGGACGCTAGAACCCGGAAATGCGAGAGGCGGAACAGTGAGGAAAGCCAATCCGCCAAGACGAGGAGGGCGGGCCAACCAATGGCGAGTCGCCCGGGGCGGGGCTAGAAGGCGGCGGCGGAGGAGGTCCTGGGAGCCGGCGCCGCGGACCCTGCGAATGCTCGGAAGGCCGCCCCGGGGCTTGGCAGCGGCGCGCGGTGAGGAGGGGGCGAGCCCGAGGGTCTCGGAAGGAGCGAGCCGGGGAGGGTGCGACAGAGCAGCGAGCCCTGGGCGGGGTCGGAAAGGGTCGGCTCCCCAGAGTGACCTTATCCAGTCCCCTCGCCTCTCTGGGCCTCAGTTTCCCTCTTCCTAGCGTAGAGGGGTGAGAGGTTCGCGCCTAGAGGAACGCACTTCTTCCTCCCCGGTGCACAGCAGCATCACCGCCTAAACCCGGCTCCTCCAAGAAGTCTGTCCCTCGGGGAGCGCGTCCAGACCAGCTGGACGAAACAGTGGCCCACACCTCCCGTGACCCACGGCACGCCAAGCGCACCCCCTTAGCGAGTATACCAAGCCATTCCGGTGTCAACGAGCCAGCCTCCCGCATTAGACTCTCAGCCCTGAGCGATCAGAAAGCTAATCGACCGTTTCTGGGACCCGGAGGCCTAGCACCAGGAGCAGCCCGGAGCAGGTGCACAGGCCCCGGTTATGAATAAGGTAGAGGTGACGACCGGGCACTCTGGACTCACACGGGAGATTTCCGACGCCTCTGTCAGCTCCCTGTGGGCCTTCTGGGGATTGCCTCAGCCTGTGCGTGCCTTGTTTCTCTCCGTCAGTGGAGCTGGGTAACTCCTTAGGTCAGTGAGGATTAAGTGAGATAACGCAGGGCTAGCACTCCGCGCAGTGCCTAGCACACCCTAGTCGCCCACTAAATGCTTGTTGTTAGCATAATGGCTTGCAGACCTGACCAGCCCCAAGCACATGCGTGCTGTCACAGAGGACCAGGGGTCACTGCTCTGGCCCACACCCTGATTTCTTTTTTAGATGCTCAGACTGTCCAAACTCTAGGCAGCATCCGTGCTGGACAGCAGTGTGGCTAATACAAGGGTGAGGGCATGCCGAGGGGGCCACCCATATGGCCATAAATCAGGCCACCAAACAGTTGTGTTTGCCAAAGGATGGGCCTCAGCACTACCTCAGCCAGTCTGGGTATGTGTGTATGTTGTGTCCCAGACACCCAGTGTCAGAAGCCACAGAATTTGTGGTGAAAGTGGAGTATTTTAGAGTGATGGGGTCCTGAATTCAAGTCCTAAGGCTGTCGCCTGTTCACTGGGTGACTTGAGCCAAGGGACTTCGCCTCTCTGAGCTTGTTTCTTCATCTGGAGCGTGGGGTGATGATAGCGTCAGCTCCTGTTGGAAGACTGCAGGAGACAGGATGCGCAGGTCCTTAGCGCTTCGCACAGGGCCTGGCACACAGTAAGTGCTTAATGTGTGGGGCAGCGGTGGCATTACTTTTCAGTCACACCACCCTGGAGGTGGCACCAGTTCTTCCAGGCTCACCCCTCCCCGTTTATATACACTTCTTGCTTGCCCCCACCACCTGGTCATAGTGAGTTAACAGGCGGGGGGGTCTCCAGGCTCTAGCTGGACACAGAAACGCATCCTAAGCGTATCACTTCCCCTGCCTCACCTCCTACAACTCCTGGTACCTTGCAGATCCAGCTCTCTCTGGCGACTGGGTATGTGCAAGGGGCCTACCCCTGAGTCCAGATGACACTCCTGCCGATGGCTTCAGTAATGGCAGTGACTGAACCAAAATGGGTCTCCGTCTGGGGCCGCTTCCTGTGGGTGATGCTGCTGAGTATGGTACTGGGGTCCCTGCTGGCCCTGCTGCTGCCGCTGGGGCCCATGGAGGAGCAGTGTTGGGCCTGGCTCAAAGGCTTCTACCTGCTCAGGAGCAAGCTGGACAGGGCACAGTATGCCATCACCAAGTGCACCAGACCATCCACGGAGCTCAGTGTCACCTCCAAGGACGCAGCACTGCTGGTGGTCAAGACCAAGGCCTCTCCGGGTAAGACAGCAGCGGTCTCTCAGTGCCTTTTTTTTTGGGGGGGGGGGGGGGTTATGCCATTTATTTACCTGTTCATAATTTGTGTTATTTACACTTTTTAAAATTATTGGAGTAACATTAGTTTATAACATTATATAAATTTTCGGTCTATAACTTTATAATACATCTATGTACTCTATTGTAGGCTCACCACCCAAAGTCTAGTCTCCTTCTGTCACCATATATTTGACCCCCTTTACCCTTTGTCCTCCCGCCAGCCCCCTCCTCTCTAGTAATCACCATTCTGTTGTTTGTATCTTGTGTGCTTGTTTTTTTGTTTTGTTTGTTGCTTTCAGTTTTACATCCCACATAGTGAAATCATCCAGGTCTTGTCCTTTAACATCTGACTTATTTCACTTAGCATGATACTCTCAAGATCCATCCATGTTGTTGCAAATGGCACTATTTCATCTTTTTTATGGTAAAGTAATATTCCATTATATATAAGTACCACATCTTCTTTATCAAATCATCTGTTGAAGGACACGGTTGTTTACATGCCTTGACTACTGTAAATAATGCTGCTGTGAACATAGAGGTATATATATAGAGAGGGAGCCAAAAAATGTATACATACACATTTTAAGAAAGGAAAAAACTGTATTAAAATTGTAATACTCGATATACCAATAATAAAAGATGACTACAAGTCATGTGTATACATTTTTTTGGCACCCCCGGTATCTGTATGAATAAATGTTTTCAAAATTTTCTGGTAGATACCTAGGAGAGAGGTTGCTGGGTCCTATGGTAGTTCTGTTCTTAATTTTTTGAGGAACCTCTATACTGTTTTCCAAAGTGGCAGCACCGATTTACATTCCCACCAGCTGTGTGCAAGGGTTCCCTCTTCTCCACATCCTCTCCAACACTTATTACTTGTCTTATTGATACCACCCATTCTAACAGACGTGAGGTGGTATATCAAGGTTTTGATTTGCATTTTCCTTATAACAAAGGGTAAAGGGGGTCAAATATACGGTGACAGAAGGAGACTAGACTTGGGGTGGTAAGCACACAATAGAGTACATAGATGCTGGGCATCTTTTCATACATCTGTTGGCCATCTGTATGTCATCCTTGGAAAAGTGTCTATTCAGGTCCTCTGCCCGTTTTTTAAGTTGGGTTGTTGTTTTCCTTGTTGAGTTGTATGACTTCTTTATATGGGATATTGGCCCCTTATCAGAGGTATCATTTGCAAACATCTCCCATTCAGTTGGTTGCCTTTTTGTTTTGTTGGTCTTTTGCTGTGCAGAAGGTGTTTAGTTTGATGTAGTCTCATTCATTTTTGCTTTTACTTCCTTTGCCTTTGGGGTCAAGTTCACAAAAACCCCTCTAAAACCAAAGTCAGTAAGTTTTAGTGCCTGTGTCGTCTTCTATGTATTTTATTGGTTCAGGTCTTATATTCAAGTCTTTCATCCATTTTGAGTTAATATTTGTGTATGGTGTCAGCAGTCTAGTTTCATTCTTTTGCACGTGGCTTTCTAGTTTTCCTAACACCATTTATTGAAGAGGCCTTCCTTTCTCCATTGTATGTTTTTGGCTCCTTTATTGAGAATTAGTTGGCCATATATGTGTGGGTTTATTTCTGGGCTCTAAGTTTTGTTCCATTGGTCCGTGCCTTTTTTTCTGCCAATACCATACATACTGTTTTGATTACTGTAGCTCTGTAATATAGTTTGAAGTCAGGGGGTTGTGGTGCCTCTGGGTTGTTTTTTTCTCCGGATTGCTTTGGCTATTCAGGGTCTTTTGTGGTTTCATACAAATTTGAGGATTTTTTTTGTTGTTGTACTATTTCTGTGGAAAATGCCATTTGGATTTTGATAGGAATTGCATTAAATCTGTGTATCACCTTAGGTAATATGGGCATTTTAAATATGTTGATTCTTCCAATCCATGAAAGATAGAATATCTATTTGTCTTCTTTAATTTCTTTAAACAACGTTCTATTTGTCTTCTTTAATTTCTTTAAACAACGTCGTGTAGTTTTCAGTGTATAGGTCTTTAACACCCTTTGTTAAAGTTTTTTCCTAGGTATTTTATCCTTTTTGTTGCAATTGTATTCTGCAACTTTATTTATTTACTTTTAAGTTTTTTGGTAGAGTCTTCAGGGTTTTTAATATATAGAATCCTATCATCTGCAAATAGTGAATTTACTTCTTCACCCCCAATTTGGATGCCTTGTCTTTCTTTTTCTCATCTAATTGCTCTAAGACTTCCAGTATTACGTTGAGTAACAGTGGCAAGAATGGACATCGTTGTCTTGTTCCTAATCCTGGAGGAAAAGTTTTCCACTTTTCACCAGAGTATATTAGCTGAGAATTTGTCACATATGGCCTTTTATCATGTTGCGGTGCTTTCCTTCTATACCCATTTTATTGTTTTAATCATAAAGTGGATGTTGTAACTTGTCAAATGCTTTTTCTGCATCTATCAATATAATCGTGATTTTTATCTTTATTTTGTTAATATTGTGTCAGTGTGATCATTGACTTGTATTATACCATCCTTGCATCCCTGGAATGAACCCCACTTGATGACATATGATCCTTTTAATGCCTTGTTGTATTCAGTTTGCTAGTATCTTGTTCAGAATTGTTGCATCTGTATTCATCAGAGATATAGGCCTGTAATTTTTTTGTGTGCTGTCCTTGCCTGGTTTGGTATCAGGGCAATGCTGGCTTCGTAAAATGAGATAGCAAGTATTTGCAACTCTTCAGTATTTTGGAAGAGGTTGAGAAGGATTGGTATTAAATCTTCTTTGAATGTTTGATAGAATTTACCAGGGAAGCCATCTAGCCCTGGACTTTCATTTTATAGATTATTGATTACTGTTTCAATTCCCTTACTAGTGATGGGTCTTTTTAGGTTTTCCCAGTTTTCGTGATTCAGCCTAGGAAGATTGTATATTTCTTAGAACTTGTCCATTTCTCCTAGGTTATTGAATCTGGTGGCATATAGCTTCTCATAATATTCTTGTATAATCCTTTGTGTTTTTGTGGTGTCCATTTTAATTTCTCATCTTTCATTTCTGATTTTGAGTCTTATCTTTTTTTCCTTAGTAAGTGTGGCCAGAGGTTGGTCAGTTTTGTTTGTCTCTTTTCAAAGAAACAGCTCTTTATTTTTTTCTATTGTCTTTTTGTTCTCTATTTCATTTATTTCCACTGATGTTTATTATTTCCTTTCTATCGACTTTGAGGTTCATTTTTTCTTTTTCTAGTTAAGGTGTGATATTAGATTGTTTGAGATTTTTCTTGTTTCTTGAGGTAGGCCATAATGCTTGCTATAAGCTTCCCTTTTAGTTGTGTTTTTGCTGCATCCCCAAAATTTTGATATGTTTTATTTTCATTTCCCAGCTTTCTTTACCCGAGCTCTGCTGGGGTGTTTGGGGCAGAGAAGGCAAGTTCATGATCTCATGACTCCACCCCCCCCAACCCCCCCCATTATCAGCAGAGGCAGTCAGCATTGCTGTCTTGTTTAAGACTTCCCAGCCACCTCTATCTGCCTGTGCCTCAATGGGGATCTGGGAAGGGAGATGCCTTTTCCAGGAGAGAAAATGCTCTGCCCCTCTTACAATCCAGGCTGTAGTGTGAAGACTGCAACCCAGCTTCTCCACTGCTCCCAGGGGACACCAAGCCTTATCTGTGGCCACCATCCCTGTCCTTACCCAATTCTGACTCGCCTACTCGTTCCTGTATACCCACCTTCGGATGTTCCAAAGGTGGATCTTTCGGGTGTGGTTGTGTCGAGCAGGGAATCCTTTGTTGACTTAGAGTTGTCTGACTTGTAGATTTAAGGGGAGAAACAGTGGAGTCTTCTCACTCTGCCATGATGAGGACGTCACTCTCAACACTTGTTCATGTGATAGACATTTAGACTGTCCTGTATGCAGGGCACAGGGTATTAGAGTGAAAAAGTCAGCACTGAGCTCCCAGCCTAGACAAACTGACAGGTGACAGATACAGTGCCACCCGTGTAGTGCTGGAGGAGCAGAGGGGGCTGCAGGCACACAACAGGAAGGCTCCCTGGGAAGGCATGCCTGAGACCCAAGTGTAAGCAGGAGTGACCCAAGGGGACAGGCACAGGGGAGAGTGCTCCAGGCAGAGCCGAAAGGGTGAGAGAGCCTGGGGCACTGCAAGTAAAAGAAGCCGATTAGGCGTGGCTGACACTGACTGGTGGGGCCAGTGGAAGAAGCCAGATATCGAGCAGGGTCTAGCTGAGAACCACCAGGTGAAAATTATTAAAGGGCCCAGGGACAGAGAGGCTAGTCCAGCGGGGAGCTCCTCACAGCCTGGTCTCCAGGGGCAGAGCACGTACTGTCAGGATGGAGCAGAAGATGCAGGGAGGGCCGTGTGATGGGAGCTGTGGCCACGGAGGAACACAGCCATTCACCAGGGCAGGGCAGTAGACGGCGGGGGCCAGGTGATGCCTCCCAGGGTACGGAGAATGGCTTTGGGGACAAGAGGACAAGGAACAGCCTATTGCCCCATGGGGCTGTGGGGAACCATACGTGGAGTGGTAGGGGCACACTGAAGAGCATGAAAGAATGGCTGGAACGAGCCCCCCAAGGCCATGCTTCCCCTGGGGGCCCTGCAGTTGACATCTTACCTCAGTGTCCTTTGCCACTCCTTGCTCTCCCTGCCAGTGCTTTTTTTGGCTCTTTTCTAGGTGGTACGTTGGAAGCCAAAGCGGCTTTGAACCAAGCCCTGGAAATGAAACGCCTGGGCAAGCGGGAGAAAGCCCACAAGCTCTTCTTGCACGCCCTCAGAATGGATCCGGACTTTGCGGACGCCCTCACTGAGTTTGGCATCTTCTCCGAAGAAGAAAAGGACATCATCCAGGCAGATTACTTGTACACCAGAGCGTTGACCATCTCTCCCTACCACGAGAAAGCGCTGATCAACCGGGACCGGACGCTGCCGCTGGTAGAGGAGATCGACCAGCGGTACTTCAGCATCATCGACAGCAAAGTGAAGAAGGTCATGTCCATCCCCAAGGGCAGCTCCGCGCTGCGCAGGGTCATGGAGGAAACGTACTACCATCACATCTACCACACGGTTGCGATCGAGGGCAACACCCTAACCCTCTCGGAAATCAGGCACATCCTGGAGACCCGCTACGCCGTGCCAGGGAAAAGCCTGGAGGAGCAGAACGAGGTCATTGGCATGCACGCGGCAATGAAGTACGTCAACACGACGCTGGTGTCCCGCATCGGCTCGGTCTCCATCAGCGACGTCCTGGAGATCCACCGGCGGGTGCTGGGTTACGTGGATCCGGTGGAAGCTGGCAGGTTTCGGACGACACAGGTCCTCGTGGGACACCACATCCCACCGCATCCTCAAGATGTGGAAAAGCAGATGCACGAGTTCATACAGTGGCTCAACTCCGAGGACGCCATGAACCTGCACCCAGTGGAGTTTGCAGCCTTGGCCCATTATAAACTCGTTTACATCCATCCTTTCATCGACGGCAATGGACGGACCTCGCGCCTGCTGATGAATCTCATCCTGATGCAGGCGGGCTACCCCCCCATCACCATCCGCAAGGAGCAGAGGTCGGAGTACTACCACGTACTGGAAGTCGCCAATGAAGGCGACGTGAGGCCGTTCATTCGTTTCATTGCCAAGTGTACGGAGACCACCCTGGACACCCTGCTCTTCGCCACAACAGAGTACCCGGTGGCGCTGCCAGAGGCCAAACCCAACCATTCTGGGTTCAAGGAGACGCTGCCTGTGAAACCTTAACCTTCTAAATCCTCCCTTGGAGACGGGATGTCCGGGAGGAGAAAAAAAGAAAAATCAAAGAAACTGAGCATTTCTAGAAACCTTGTCATCTCCCAAAGCAAAAGGAGATAGATAAGGAACTTAAACATTCTTTACCTCCAAATGCTTTTTTAGTTAAAGAAAAAAAACTAAATTATTAAGCCTTGTCTCTAAGATAACTTATAATTCAGCCAAGTTATTTATTTTGTTCTTTTGAACTAGTAAATGTTGTGTCTGCTGTCCGTGCTGATGGCCTGTCCTTGTGGTGGTCCCAGCAGGCTTTGGGGCACCAGTGCTTCTGGAGGGACCAGAGTAGCTTCTGGAGCAGAATTTGCACTAAGGTGGGGAGAGGCCACGAGCTGTGGGACGAGGTCCAGAGCCACAGGACTAACTCCTCCAAGTTTTTCTCTGAAACTGGCCGAAAGGTTCTGTGATTCTACTTGGGAGGTCAGAACCCAGTCCCAGTTTTGAGAAATGACTGAACACTTGCTTTTTTAGAGGTTTTTGCTCCCCTACAAAGAGGTTAGTGTTATAACTAATTCTTACTGGTAGAGCAAACTTCTGAGATGTGAAATAAAATGAATGTTGACATTTCTAGTTCGATACCTTGCTTATTTCAAGAAGAGTCTTTGAGCCATAGTTAGTTTGCAAACTCTAGTGCCAGAGGCTATTTTTCCATATCAAGACTATTTTTCTAATAAAGACTAGGGGAGTGGCCAGCCTAGCTTTTTCTATCAATGTTTTTCTCACTTCATTTGCAGCAACTCAGACCAGATGTTTTAGTCTAGAAGTTCTCTGGGGTTTCACTGAACCACCCAATCATGCTGCAGATGAGGTAGGTATTGTGCAAGTGAGTGAGTGTGCCCTCACCCCCATTCTGAGTTTAACGTCTTCTATCGGTAGATGTTAAGGAACAGAGCTGAGAAAACAGATGCCACACCAACACCAAAAAAGCACTTTTGATACTGAATTAGAGCACCAGTTTCTACTGAACCACGAAAACCCTTTAACTACAGCCAAGACATGTCTCTTTTGTCATACAGTTTTATCCCCTTACTGACCTGACCCCACCTCCCACAGCCACCGTACTGTCCAGCGTCCTCTTGGGGAAGCAGAATGGTTTGCCTTGGAGTGGCCTTAGTTTTCAAGCAACTTATAAAGTGTTACATGGAATACAGCCAAGTTGTTATTCTATAGAAATAGAAAGAACCTTCTCTTCCCATCATACATGGCACAGGTGCCAATATGACTGCTGCTATTTAGTCAGAATTGTCAGAAATCTTTGCGTTCCCCTTCCAGGGATAGAGCCCGTGATGTCTAACACTGGACATCACTGTGTCATTGTCTGAATGGTGGTGAATATGTACAATGTTGTCTCTGATTTGAGAATTGAGATCCTGAGAGTAATGTGGTCACTATTATGTAGCAGATGTTTATACAGTTATTTAATTGTAGAATAAGCACACTGAGAGTGGTTTTCTGAAGGATTAAGGAAATTAAGTGTAAAGGTATATGAAATGGCCCCAAGTGATAGTTGTCCAAACCTTTATAGAAAAGAGTTTCCTATTCGTATGCTGCCATAAAGTATTTCTTAAACCCTGACTCTTCTATCATCTTGGTTTTATAAGCACATCAAGGAAGCCTGACACAAGTGCTTGCTTTGTACTATAGAAATTGGCACTTTAGCTGTATGTGAAGGATGTTATTTTAATGAATAACTAACTCTAATAAAGTATTTTATTACGTTAAATAAATGCCTCAGACTTTGCTGTCTTATTCACAAGACGGTCCCATTTGTCAGAGGGATGCAAAAGGGAATTTTTTCAGGACCTTAGCCCTGCTCTTTAGATTCTGGCAGTAAAACTGATCTAAGATCGTACTTTCAATAGGAAAATGAGACAGCTGGTTGGGTAAGCTGCCTACGTAGGCTGACAGGGATGGATCACTGACCTTTCACTAAGACTGAAGTTACTGAAATGATTTTTTCTGGGGAAAACCCATAAAGCCAGTCACATCTGGAAAATCCCTTTCTAGAACAGTCAACACCCCAAACCTAAACTGGGTCCTGTTTCAGTGCGAAACGGTTCACCTCTGTGATGAGCCTGTGCTAACATTTAAGACTATGAAGTGAGGTCAGAGGACTGGCCAACAAGAGGACAAAACAGTGAAATGTGAAGCAGCAAAGAGTAAAACCACCCAAACCTGGATCGATAAAGAAATACTCATGGCTCTTCGGTGTCGGTCTCCAACCGTCCCAAATCCTCACCCACCGAACGGGCTTCCTCAGGGAAGTGAGTGGCCATTCCAGAGAACAAGAGGCTACCACACAGCTTCTTCTGACTGCTTATGAGGTGAGAAATAGCCACTGCTCGAATTTAACTCAGATTACTCACAACAACCAATTTTTGTTCTGTGCAAAACAGAGAAAGACAAGGTAGAGGGGGAGGGACCTACCGAGTAAAAGACTTAAGAAGTTATTGACCAATCATAACTTATGGGAGGGAACTGATATTTATGAAACAATAGGAAATTGAATTTTGCTGACTAGTTGACATCAAGGTATTATTGCTAACGTTTCTAGGAATGATAATAAAATTATGGCCCTTATGTTCTTATCTCTTAGAGATACATGCTACAATGTTAGTGGGTGAGTGCTATGACGTCTAGGGTATCCTTCAACATAATATGGGAGAAGGGGGTGGCGGAAGAAATGAAGGAAGATGGGCTCCGGGGTGAGAAATGCTGACATTCAATGGTAGCTACCTAAGGAGTTTATCTCACTATTCTTTCCTTTATAAACATTTTTCCATGAAAAGTTAAAGTTAAGAAATGTAGTGAAGCCTGACTGATGCACAAAAACTTAAACAGATAAGAGAGCTGATTTCCATCACATCGGAAAGAATTCCACCTTTCTCCCAGACAGCCTTTATAAAGTAAGTTTCCCCTACTAAACTGCCAGTGTCACTTTCTAAGCAATAAATATTTGATAAATGAGAGCTAAAAAAAACTTAAAAGCTAAAGTGTCAAACTGCCATAAACTGAAGTTTTAAAACTGAAGACAAACTACACCTGAAATGATTTAAATCAAAGTGACAATAGGATTTGACTTACAAAAGTTCTATTTACACATCTACCAGGTAAAGCAAGGTACACCCATTTCAAAATACATCAGTATTTGAATGCACAGCTCAGCATCATTCCACAAGACGTTTTTAAGAGATCTTCAGTTTAATAAACAAAGCTAAATGGGGAAAATTTAAGTTTGTACTTGACATGGTATTTAAACAAAACCAAAGGGCTGAAACTCAATATTTAAACAACACAGTCCACTACTCACTAGGCAAAGAAAATGGTCCACAGCAGATGGCACACAGAATTCCTATACAAAACAAATGTCACAAATATTTTGCTTTTAGGAAACATAAAACAGTGGGTTGACATGTCATTTACAAATACATAATATAAAAACACACAGCCCCTTCAACAAAAACCCATCAAATATTTTTTATGTGACTTCTCCTATCCCCACCCCTTTACTAAAATAGGCCATTCTGGTGAATTACTAGCATCTGCCATTTTGTCTTTTAAAAATTAAAAGAGTGAGGGGCACATGTGCTATGCAGAGTGTAAGAGAAGTGTCTTATAAAAAGAGGCCAGAGTCTCAAAACGATGTGTTCAAGTTTCACTTCCGTTTCTAACTCTTAAAAACAAAACAAAAAAAAACCTCTTAGAAACTACACCCTGTGCCCACCCTATGGAGTGATTGTTTTCCTCCTGTCGCCCTCAATATGAGGGAGCACTAAAGCCTCCTTCCTTGGACCCCACTTCCCTTGGTCTAACCCAGAGGAAACTAGGTGGGTGCAGGCGCTTTCATACCCAGGGTACAGCTGGGTGACTGGTGGTCTTCCTGGCCAGCATGAAGTAAGGCATTTGCCTTCTCTCGGAGTCCCGTTCACTTTCTCAGAAGCAACTTGGCAAAATCAGCATTGGACATCTTGGGAGCTTCAGTGGCTGCTGAGGTGGCTGCTGGTTTGGGGGCAGGCCCATTCTCGGCTTGAGCTACTGCAGTGCTCGTTCGTTGCAGGGCGCGAGGCAGCAGAGAAAGCTGGGTCCTTCCCCTCCCCCGCCTGCAAGAGCAAACACTGAATGTACTCTTTCGAAGCAACAATTCATGGCCCCTGGTTTATTTGTGAAAATAAGCCAGGATAGTCTTAAACCACTCAAAGTTAAAAGATGAAAAATAAAAAACAAGAAGGATAAGATGATGCCTAAGTCTCTTTGACTTTGACTAGAAGGTAAAAATCACTTTAAATTGGCCTTTTTCCCAATTTTGGCATAGACCAAACCTGTGTCATGTAGTCACCCCAGGAAAGAGAAAAATGGCTATAATCTTTCAGACCTCACCAAATCACGTTGCAATTTTGCTGTCATTCCTATCAAGTATAGACGTGACTTTTCTAGGGTGACAGCCAGAGCTGTAGATTACCCTGGCAAGCATACGGTGGTCCGGCTTTGTTTTACACATATGGATTCAACCGGCAAAGAGGACTTTACAATAATCACAGCCCCCAAAACATGTGACCTTAAATAAATCACACGTGTAAACTGGTGAGTACCAGGAAGGGTTCCCCTTCTGGGCTTGCACTCTGCGTGGATGTGCTATGGACACCCTTCCCTGGGGACCACAGTGGACAGCGGCCCTGTCCTTGTCCTTGACACGCTGCACCACCAGAAACGAATTCATCGTGGTGCTGGCCAGGACAAAGTCCGCACCGGCGGCCGTGCAAACACTTACGCTCCATATATCTGCCGCGGTACCATGGGGCCACCTGGTCCTTTCCTTGCTTCAGGCTGCTCTGGAACTTTCCTCTGAGGGGGATTGCTGATGGCCACTTTGATGACGTTCTCTTTGATAGTCATGCCGTCCATCTTCATGACAGCCTGCGATGCCTGGGATTCGTTCTCGTACTCCACGTAGGCGAGGCCCTGAAAGAGCCAGGTCACAAGCTGTGGAGCCACGACGCACCTGCCTCCCTCGGGTCAGGTGGTCAGCCCATCAACAGGTGGCCTTCCCCACCTC
The DNA here is from genome assembly GCF_004115265.2 of Rhinolophus ferrumequinum. NCBI lineage: Eukaryota > Metazoa > Chordata > Mammalia > Chiroptera > Rhinolophidae > Rhinolophus > Rhinolophus ferrumequinum. The sequence goes on along the minus strand of NC_046308.1, from coordinate 14,779,521 downwards.
CGCCATCCTTGCCTGTAGGTTCATCTCCCTGCTGTACTCTTCCTCCCCGTTTCTATAACTGACTGTAACGTCAGGTAACCTTAAGTTCAGTATCTCTTGTGTTTACTCCAGTAAAACAAACAACAGACGGATCAGTATAAATCCAGCAAATGGATGAGGTGCCTTGGACACAGGGGGAGCAGCCCAGGTGGGCCCTAATGTCTATGCCTTCACCCCCCCCATTTCATACTCTCTAACTCTCAATTAACCTGGATGGGAGGGGGAGGGGAGAGAGGTAACCCAAACTCTTGCTTAAAGAATACTCCTCAAAATGCAGTACAAAGAGGACTTAGCAAGAGGCTGAAGGGGGGGCTAAAGGGGATGACATGAAAATGGGGAGTCGGTGGAGGGACCTGAGGAAATGACTGGAGGCCTAGTGAAAAGGAGGAGTCTGGGCAAGAGTGAGGAGACTGCAGAGGATGGCCCTTTACCCCAAGACCCCACTGTGCCCCCCCCACAGTAATTTGTGGTAGCTTTTTCCCCAAACATCTGATTCTTTTTGTAGTACAATTAGCTACAAACAAGTTAAGCTGGCTCCAAACGGAAGCAGAGCCTAGTGTGCCTATCCTTCTGTCAACTTATCTTCTGTTTCTTAGCAGATTAACTAGGACCCCCTCAAGAACCACATAGTCTCTGAACGGACACCAAACGAGGCTGTCCGAGCCTCGGAAGGCTACGTGCTGTCGGCTCAGACGCTGACCTTTGGTTTCCCAGCTCGGTTGGTAACCAGCCTGATGTCCCTCACGGTGCCATGAGCCTTGCAGATCTCTTCGAGTTCCTCTTTAGTGCAGGAAAAAGGCAGACCCGAGATAAAGAGCTTGTGTTTCTCCAGGGCAGTGCTGTACCTGAACACCTACAGGAAGAAAGGAGGGGAAGAAATCAAGCACTCAGGGCCCAACCAGCACACCGACCAGCTCCAGCCAGGACCAGCCTGGCAGACCAGAGCCAACAGGGTGCTGGGAACTGTTGACTAGTCGCTCTGGACAAGTCCCTTAACCTCTCGAAGCCTCTACGTCCTCCTCTGTAAAACGGCAAGAATGAAAACAGCTGTTCTCCGAGTTTGGGTCAGGGTCCTCTGAGGTAACATACAAAGCATAAGCACTCAACGGAAAGAAGGCATGATTACAATTCCTAATTTTATGATCACCTGTCAACAAACACAAGCTCGAAGTGACCGAGCCCTGACTCAGAACTCAATTAACCAGCTTGGAACACACCCCAATTAATGCTGGAAGTTTAGTTCTTAACGGAGTATAGCTATTCCCTGCGTATTTTACATATAAGTTGCAGCGTGAAGAAAGCATTGTGTCTATAGCAACCCTTCATGAGAGGCGCTGTTTTCTCCACGAACATACCTTAAAATCGGGATTTTTGCTCTTGTCCACACAGGGGGAAACAAACATTGGCCTCCCTTCTACATTCTTCCGGTCCAACTCCAGTGCCTTCAGGGCCGACTTCTCCTCTTTAAACTCCACGTAGCAGTAACCTCGGAAGTCGCCCCGGTTGCTGAAGATGGGACGGACCTCAACCACGTCTCCACAGGCCTCAAAGAGCGGCCGCAGCTTGGCGTCCGGCTCGTCCATGCTGTAGGGCAGGTTGCTGACAAAGACGGTGACGCCGTCCTTGCTGCTGTCGTGCAGCACCTTGGGCACGTCCCTCTTCAGGGCAGCCGCCCTCTCCTTCTGCTTCGAGGGGGGCTCAATGGCTACAGGTGCGCTTCTCCCAAAGAGGCCTGTTTCCGCCTCCAGGGCTTGTGCCTCTCCAGCTGGGGGAACACTGTTCTCAACCTTTCTGCGTTTGGAAGCCGGCTCTACAGGTGGTCAGGAAAAAAGGCGGCAATGATTAACTGCTTCCTGTCAGGGAGCAGTTCCGTGTACATGCTCTTCCCACCACAAACAGCTGGTCTGCAACAGACGCCCGTGATGAACACGCCTCGCTCCAGACACCGCGGTGCACGCGCCCAGCCTGTCAAGTCTTTCCTGGCTCACTGGCTTTTTCCTGCTACTTTCTGGACCCTGACTACGTTCAGATACGTGGACTGAATCAAGAGGAACAGATAACATGCGTCCTCAGCGTCTACAATGACATAAAAGGTCAGGGGTCTCAGAGTTCAGACAGCAAGTTCCAGCGCCCCTCAGCCAGGGCAGGATGGGGCCTGGGATCCACCCTCGGTGAGTCGGAAGTGTGCGCTTCACCTGCAGGCTGCACTTTGGAACGCGCAACAAAGGGTCTGTAGTTCCTGAAAACAGACCATTGTCTTGTGTCCTTCAAGAGTGTAACAACATTCTATTCCAACCCATTCTCCTCACTGCCTCCAGAACCACAGCACTGAAACCCAACTGGCACTGGCCCCCTACTTGCAGACCCCTCCATCCGTTCCCCGCTGCTTCTTGATGAAGTCTGACCCCTGCGTGCTGCATTCAAGGGCAGCCCTGAGTGGGGCCCGGCCAGCTGGCCCGCCTGCAGCTCCAGCCTCATCACCTGCCCCTGGTGCCCCCCGCCCGCACCAGGGCTCAAATCCCGCTATCTGCAGCTGACAGCAAATGCCAGGCTGTTTTGTGCCTCACACTCTGCTGGCACCGGCTCTGTCTGGCTCCCCTTCTTTTTCACTTGACAGTCACTCCCTTCTCCCCCCAGATGTCCAGATGCATGTATCACTTCCCCACGAACTCTTTCTTGCAGGGAGCTGTCCCACTAGTGCCTTGGTTGGCTTCCACCATAATTCACACCTACATCTCCCCCGGTGCCGATTACACACCACTGCAATCACATTTGCCTTACCCTGCTAAACCAGGAGCGCTGAAGGGCAGTGAGCTACCACGACCATGTCTGAAGGCTCCAAAAAGTTGCACAAGAAAGGTCAACTGAATGATGACTCCATTACTATATCCCTCTGGCTGACAACTTTGTACTAGGAAAATGTAGGGTCCTTTCATGTCTAGAGACAATTCTTTACTATGACTAACTTTGCTGAAATAAATCTGATCCACACCCGCCCATTCCTGGAGTTGCAGGATTGACAGAAACACTGGTTGGCAAATTCTACCACGTCAAAACCATGGGTGGGGCTGAGCAAAGCAAGTGTGCGTGCAGGGTGGGGCTACAGCAGGGGTTGAGATACTGGAGGCTGAGTGGGATAAAGGCGTGTCCACACATAGGGCAGGACCAGGGACAGCTTGGGGTACCGGAGCCCAAGCGGGGAGAGGAGGGCACCACACAGGAGGGCAGTGGTGGCAAACAGCACAGTTTAGGGAATGGAGCCCAGGTGGATGGGCAAGGGTGTCTGTGCAGGGCAGGGCCTGGCAAAGGGCGTGGAGTAGGCAGGGACAGCAAGAGTGACAGCGTCATGCTGGCAACGTGTTCTCAAATGGTTCAAGAAAAAAAGTTCTCTGTACAGTTTTTGCAACGTCTCTGGAAGGCTGGGATGTCCCATAATAAAACTGCTGCAAAGCTTTACCTTCTTCATCGTCGCCCCACTCTTTCTCATCGTCCTCATCTGCTTTGCGCTTGTCTGTGCCTCTGGTCTTTTTCTTCTTTTTCAACGCTTTCTTCTCGGCCCGGGTCTTCTTCCGGTGTTCAGCCTTTTCTTCTTCTTGCTGGGCGAGGGCGGCTTCCTTCTCTGCAGCCTGGAAAATTGGGAATCTGATCCAATACTGGACACAGCAATGACATGAACTATACTGATTGTGATGAGAGAGACAGGGGGCAGGGAGTGGAACTGCATTACCCAAGTCAAAGGACGAGGCCATGAAAAACGAGAAAGATGTGCTCACAACTTTCCCCTGCCAGTGTTTCTCAGGCTTCCCAGGACGCTGTCTCTCAAGTCTACAGTATATTTTACAACATCCCCAGCAATTATTCACCCAGAGAAAGAAAGAATCAATCAAACTGGGGCCCTCATTAATTTGGGGGTGTTTATAATCCAATCACTAGACTAAGTGAGGCTCCTTTCTATTCTTTTTTATCTATTCTAGCAAATTTTAGGGTTAAAATTCCCCCACTACCCATTGTTTGGGCTAAAGTTTTAAGCAGATTTGAAAAATAATACAAGATAGATTTAGATACTGATTCAAGTATTTTGTAGTAAATACTAAGTAAAAGACACTTTTTAAGAACACCTCAAAGGTTCTGAAAAGAAATATTAGAAGAAACACAGAAGAGTTATCAGAGGTTCCTAAGACTTCAAATAAATGGCATAATTACCTTAATTCTCTGCTCATTAACACGAGCTAATCGAGTTTCGGTTTTCTGAACAGCTATATCCCAATCTTCTAAAGTACCTTGATAGAAAGAGAAGCAAACTTTCACTTTTTAGGTTTTTGAGGGATATCGTAAGATTTTCTTAATTTCCCCACACTCCAAGAGAGCCCTCTCCCATCAGACAATAAAAACTGGATGGACAATCAGCTCCCAATTTTAAGATGACTTTATTACGTATAGGCTTAAAGTTTTAGAATTCAAATAGTCCTGCCCGGAATGTTTAAAACGACCCTTCTCCTTTAAGAAAAAAGACTTCGGAAACTAGAATGTGATCTAATATGGGCTGTCCCTGGAAAAGATTATGAAAACATTCTAAAGCAAACGGTACAAGACGGAATAATTTATATGAAGACGGAATAATTTTAAGAGCACCTCAAATGATAAATGTGGGGTATTTTGTAATTTGTTGTTGTTTGGGTGTTTTATTTCAAGTTCTGAGGGCTTCACACCCAAAATCCAGACCAATGTCCATGGATAAATTCACATTTGCCTACTGGAAACTTAAGTGGGACTCTGAAATTCAGCAAGTGATGTACACATAACCAAAAAACTCATGTCGCCATCTGCCTCTCTGTGCTCCTCTGGAGTGTGTGACTTTGTGCTCGAGCAGAGGTTCTCAACTGGAGTGACCTCGGCCCACAGGGAACACTCAGCCATGTCGGAGACCTTTTTGGTTGTCGTGACTGGGGCTGGGGGGATTGTTACAGGTACTGGGTGGGTACAGAGAGGCCAGGCATGCTGCTACTGCTGCTACAGGCCCTGCAATGCCCAGGACAGCCCCACACCGAGGATTGTGAGAACCCCGAGCTAGAGCTGCATAATGGAGGGTCCTCCTGGTTTCTGGAGCATGAGAGGACTCGCTGTCACTGGTGAGCACGTGACAGCCTTGTCAGCGTGCGCCACGTGAGGGGTTGTAGCCATAGACATGGTCTGTCCTTACAGACTCCAAGCCCGAAGCAGCGAACCCAGGGTCCCCACCTTCTGTCCTCTCCAAGGTGAGCAACACTTCACAGACGTGCTCCGGGTAGTCACTCGTGCACTGAACTGCTCGGTGCAGGGCCTTCCTGCAGTGCTGGGTGTCACCATGTGCCCTAGGGCAGAAAACAAACAGTTGCTGCCACCAGGACACAAAGCAGAAGGTACACAAAGGGGGGGGGGTCTCCTCACAGACAGTGAGTGCCACAGGGGCACAAGCTCTGCCACAACTCTAGCTTCTGAGGAGACTCTGGCTTCCAGAACTATCCACACAAAGCACTTCTGCATAGCGAAGTACAAAGGCTGTCACAAAGGAAGTAATATGTCACTGTTTGGGGTGCAATCTAAAGTAGTTAGCTGTTTTCATGGAACACCCTTTTCACTTTCTAATATGGTAAATATTAACAGATAATTTACATCTACAAAAGCTTTTAGTGGTCCTCAAATTTTAAGAGTATAAAAGAGTCCCGAGACCAAAAAAGTATGAGAACCACTAATCTAGAGGAATAGTCAAGCATTAAGAGTGGTTATCTCTGGGAGTGGAATTTAAGAAACTTTCACTTTCTACTGAATAAAAAAGCTGGTCATATTCTTTATATCTTCTCATGTTATTAGGCGTATTTTACTTATTTAAAATAATTTTAGAGGTTTATAATATATACACTATAATTATACTTTCATTTTTTTTTTCAATTTAAGCATGGAAAAGTCTTAAATAATATACCTAAACCGTTAACTAATGGTGGTTACGTCTGGGTCCATGACTGCAGTTAATTTGGGTTTTTTTCCTCTGTGCTCTTCAGTATTTTACATTTTTATATACAAAGCAAATATACTAAAACAATAAATACCTTCAAAAAAGTCAAATAAAATGTTCATGTCCAAAAATCAACCCTTCCCCCCACCCCCCAAAAAAATGAAAAGAAATGCATCGCTACAAGAGCCCAGCACAAATATTACGTTTGGTCCTCTAGCACAGCCCACGAATGAGAAACAGGCTGAAGGAAGGCGGTGGCGGCCCACTGTAAAGAGCAAGACCAAGCCAGCAGGCGTTGGCCAAGACTGAAGAGACTGTCCTGCTGACAAAGCACCCAGCTCCTTACCTTTCCAGGTTGTAATACTCAAGCCACATGTTGGCATACTTGGCATTTCCTTTAGTCATGATGCTATCCCAGAGCTCCCGAGCTTTCTGCATATTATTACACAGTCGAGCCTAAGATGCATTAGAAGGCTCAGTTAGGAAAAGACCTGAACCTGATGACATCCACACCCATTACACAAAACATACGTCAAACAGACATGCCTAAAAAACCCACCCCTGACTCCGGAAATCCCTGGACATTCCCCAGGCTGCCCTCCATGGGAACAGGCCCAGCCCAACCACTCCAGCCTCTCTGCAGTGACAAGCCGCAAGCTCCCTGCCTACGCCTCTTTGTTGAGAACACAGAGTGGTAGCCCAGGGGCACTAAGACAGTGCTGGCTGGTCACTTGTTTATTTTTGTCAATGTTAACTTTAATTTGAGAGGCCGTGTAGATTTAGGAGCAAATGCCAGCTCCGCCACTTACTGAGTGACTTGGCCAAGTTACTTAACCTCTCTCAGCCTCAGCTGCCTCATCTTTAAAATGATGACACAAACATCCCATCTAGAAACTACCTGATAAATGTCTCTTTGATCTGACTCCCCCTCGGAGAATAAAACTGTCGAATTTCACAATTCTCTGAGCTGATCACCGGCAGCTCCCAGGTCTTAGCTGGAGGTCCTCGGCCCAGCAACAACATTCATCTCATTATATCCTCTAATTAGTCAGACGGTCTGTCTTCCGCGTTAGGTTAAAGCTTTCCCAGTGCAGGCGCCCTTTCTAGCTCATTTCCCCAGCACTTCAGAAAGCACCGGGCACAGTACCCACCTGATATGCTCTCATGAATGAGGCACTGAGGGAAGGAGAAGTAAATGAGGGACTGCCTGGCATGCAGACATTTGCTACACCTCTTCTCCCCGGGAGCTAATATTTTCACTAAGATAGAAACAAATGTGCACCGAGCTAGGCAAATGCCACGAGTCCTAACAGAGCCTAGACCATCAGCTGGGATTCTGCCTCAATTTTAACCACACCACGAGACAAAGGTGCATGAAACCAGCGGGTGTGTCAAGGCCATTTACCTCAATTCTAGCCCAGTTCTGCATGATCGTGCAGCTTGGATCCCCACTCTCGTTGAAACCTTTAAGAATAGAAGGTAAATTCTATTACAGAGACAAAAAACCTCTGCCTGAAAAGGCACATCAGCTGAGAACAGGAAATTCAACTGAACAAAAGCAGTAGGTTGGAACCACACTTACGTTCTTCCACCTCCTGTTTCAGATACTCCAAAGCACGAGTGAATGCAGACCTCAACTCTTCCAGCTCTTTACTGGAGTCTGGTAGAAAGTGCAAAAGAGGTTTGGCTTTATGAAACCACAGACCATGTTTTTTTTTAATCCTACACTGAAACTCCCGGGAGCCTATTATGTACCTGGCATCACGCTGGGGACACAGAAATAAAAGTGCCAGTCCCTGCCCTCACCACATAGTGGGGGAAAGAGACAGTGGAGCAGAGCACATTACAGGAAGTACGATGACAAAAGTGAGCACAGGGAACCCAGCGGAGGGGGTCTCCCGCAGCCTGTGAAATGACTGAAGGCCCCCGGCATGAGCAAGAACGAGTTCTGGTTGCTTTTTTTTTTGTTTGTTTGAGAGAGACGAGGAGAAAGGCAGGGGATCCTGCATACATTCAAAGATTTAAAAGAAACATGTCAAGTCTTATTTAGAGAACTATTTAGGATATATAAAAGAGAGAAGAGAGACACAAAATGAGACTGAAGCACTGGCAGAAGGCTGCCTAAAACATCAGGACCATTGCTCTCTTCCTTTACAATCCATAGCATGATGTGTCAAAAGACTTACACAGCAAAACTTTTTAGGGGAAAATAGTTACTAACGACTGGTCTACATCATTTGCCTAATCACAATGTATTTGGGCAACTAGAACATCTCACCAAAATATATGTTAAGAAAAAGTTCAGTTCTGATATGAAGCGCATGAACTTAAATACCTTGTTTGAAATCAACCCTTCTCCTCAGGTAATCAAGGTACGCTTGCCAAATCTCCACATAATCGGTGGCCTGAATGAAGCCAGCACTCAAAGCTTTCTCGAAGGTCACTGGAGTTAAAGAAAAAGCCAGAGTTTGTTGCCAATTCAAAATGAAACTAACAAAGTTATCAAGATTATCACGAAACACCTCTACTGACTATAAAATACTACATGATTTAAAGTAATAATAATAAGATGCAACAAAGTGAAATGAGCTAGAAAGAAATGTTCAAGAGAAAAGCGACTATAGCATTGCACAAACTGTTCTAGAGAGAGCACATTCCACAAGACACCCTGTAATAAAAGAGTTCCAGGTCAAGTAAGTTTGGAGAAAAGACCACGACTCTTGAAAAATCACAATAAATACCGGCATGTTAAAAAGCTCTAAGCCAAAAATACAACCAGTTTATCTCCCACTTAGAGCCCTTCTTTTCAATAATACCCAATATCCCAAAGTAACACTCTGGGGAATGCCGATGTAATGCCGTTGTCAGAACTCTACACTGCTAACTTGAGACAAAAAGCCTGTTAAGTCTTCCCACAAAAACGTTCGCACCAGCAATCACTTGATGATCAACTCCATGTCTTTCCATAGCTAAGAGGTACCGACTCCACAGGGCAACCGTCCAGGGGCAGTTTCTAACGGCACGATTATGTACAGATAAGACCAAATCCTTTACTTTCAGCTGCCGATCCTACAATAAAGAATTGTAGAGTTAGGAGATAAAATTTTATGGTTAAGACTTCACCATTGACGAGACATTTCCAGCACAACCAACTGACAAAAGGCATTTCCTTAGAAATGTCGTGACTGATTTCTTCCACAAAGAGATATCAGGGAGGAGTGGGGAGACAAGAGGTAGAGAAGAGAACGTATACAGTAAAAGAGCCTTGAGAGACGTCAGCCAATCCTAACGTATGGACCTTGTTTGGAACCTGATTCAAATCTTTTATACACATTTAAGTCTTTACCAAGAAACAGTGATTTCTGGATTTGCTTCAAAATAACGTGGAATGGGGAAAATGGGTAAGGACATAGCTGAAACTGGACTAGTGTCATTAGGTAATTGTTTAAGCTGGGTGATGGGTATGCGAAGTTTCATTTTACTAACCTGTCTACATTTATGTGATTACATTTTTCCATAATAAAAGGATAAAAGAAAAAAGTAATCTGTTATAAAATCCTTAATAGTAAGACTATGCAATTGTTTTTACACTTAGTGATCAGTTTAAAATAACTTAAAACACTAGGAAAACTTCCGAAGTGAGTTGACAAAGAGAAAAGGAAGATGAAGGGAAAAGAACAAAGAGCAGCATGCAAGTAACTCCAAGCACTCTTACTGATTTTCTTTAAATAGATCCCAAATTAGTAAACACACACACACACACACACACACACACACACACAATGAAATCAGAACAGTTATCTTACTAGGTACTGACTGTAACGGATCCATAAGTCTGGGACCAGGCAGTTCTCGACCAGGGCGCGCTCAAAGATTAACTGAATGCGAGCGGGATCGCCAACTTTCATCTCAAAATCGATGTACGCTTGATATTCGGCCAGCCGGGGTGCTTCTGCTTCCAACTGGGGCAAAGGAGAATCACAGTGAAGTTGAAATGAGCTACTCGGTACTGTCAGGAAGCACAACACATCTTCACATTCAACTTTGGTGAGACGGCTGCAGCAGGACGAGCTCCCCAAGCCCCACTCTCAGCACCTCTGCACATGGCAACTACAGTTCGATGGGCAGAATGAGCGTCCAAAGAGCCTCTTCATGGCAGTAGCTACCACGGCTCATAAACCTTTTTCTAAATCCCTCCCTAGACTGCAGGCGATTTAAATCTCCCATTAACCCGGAACTGAATAAAAAAGCAACAGCTTTGCCAATGACCACTGTTAGCCATCCTTCCAAAACAGAAGTCACTTTCACAGCCTATAGAGCGCAGCGAATGCTGCCACACAGGAGTAATTCAGTGCCTTGTGCTATTTCAGGCTTGTCATTCCAAATATCACTCCCGCCAGAGTTCAGTACATGCAGAAGACAGAAGACGCCATGCTGAATGTGTGCTGATCCAAAGTCATACAATCAAAACTCTTTTTTAGACAAAATCCTCTTATCACCTTGTTTTCTTTTCAGCCACACTCTGAGGATGGTCAAAACAAAACTGAACTGGCTGAGGAAAAGGGGTGAAAAGAGGTGAGGCAGCACATGCAGACCAACAAGAGAGCACCCAGGCCCCAACATAGAAAACCATGTTTTAGAGCCTCTGTTTCTAGTAGTAATAACAACAAATTAGTTACCCTGCCACACTGTGCCATTGAAAACAACCAAAACTGCTAGATTCCATATGAAAAAAACACCTTGAACATCACCAACAAACTGGTAAGGAAACAAGAAATACGAAGGACAAACACCTAGAGAAAGTGGTTAAGTGAAGGGTAAGCTCTTGCTGGCTTAAGATGTATTAAGACTTTGATCTTCACAACAATCCTCTGAGGCACGTATCGTTACTGTCCCCATCTTACAGCGAAGGCACCTGAAACACAAGGGGGCTGAGTCCTAACCCAAAGTCAGAAGGCTAGTAAGTAGCAGAGCTCAAGTTCCAACAGGAGGCAGCCTGGCTCTCAATATCTGTGTTCTTACTCACTATGCTACGAAAGAGACCAAAAACATAGCCAAGAAGCCCAACAAACTACAAGCAGGATAAACACAAAGACATCCACACATGGACCTACGATCTTGAAATTGCAGGACATCAAACCAAAACAATGACATCTTAAAGTCGCCGAGACAAAATAAGGATTACCTTCAAAGATAGCAAGAGTTAGACAGCTGACTTCTCAACAGCAACAACAGAAGCCAGAAGACAGAAAGATGTATTTAATTGCTCAGAGAACACAACTATCGATCTAGAATTCTATATCCTGAGAAGTTAAGTTTCAAATAAAACCTTTTCAAACAAACAAAAACTGAGAAAATCCGTTACCAGCAAGTGTCCAGTGTGGGAAACTCTAATGGGTGGACTTCAAGCAAAAGAAAAGTGATTCCATATTAAAAAAAACTAGGATGCACAAAGGAAGAGCAAAGAAAGCGGGACATGATGTACTGAATGTAAACAAACTAGGACTGGATGATACAAAATTAACGATGATGCCATGTGCCAAACAAAGAGACAAGAAATCCAAGATAACAAGGGCGTAAACCTGAGGCATAGCAAATGAAGTTAAAAGCATTCTACGACCAAGAAAGAGAACAAAATTGCCCCTTACAAACATTAGTGTTTAAAAAAAGTATGTATTATTGTCAATACAGAAAATCCAAAAGAATCCATAAATTATTAATAGCAAGAGTTCAGCAAGTTTGATAAAAATTAATATAAAAACAACTTACATTTTATATACCAGGAATAACTAGAAAATCTTGAAAAAGATACCCTTTCCAATAGCATCAAAAACCACGTAGAAATACATCTAAAAAATATGTTCAAGATTACCAGATGAATTTGTACATTTATAAAACTTTACAGAAAGACAAGGCCTATTTTAAACAGCAGAGGCCTCTATCATGTTCATAGATTGGAAGATTTGATATTTAAAAGGTGTAAATTCTTCTCCAAATCGATCTGCCGTGTTTCCCCGAAAATAAGACCTAACCAGAAAATAAGTCCTAGCATGATTTTTCAGGATGACATCCCCTGAACATAAGCCCTAATGCATCTTTTGGAGCAACATTTAATGTAAGACTCGGTCTTCTTTTTGGGGAAACACAGTACAGATTCAATGCAATTCCAGTAAAAAATTCAATAGCTTTTTTAATAGAACTTGAAAAGCTGATTCTAAATTCAGTGACAGCATTAAGAGCTAAAGAAAGCCAAGAACCTCTTGAAGAGTGACAGGTGTGTTGGAACTCGTCTACCTAACATCAAAACTTACAAAATTATCATCATTTCGACCATGTAATATAAACCAGCGGGCGGCACAGAGAGGCCAGGAAGAGTCCCACACATAACAGGACAGCTAGTCTATGACAGATGAGGGACTGCCATCAGTGAGAGAAGAACAGAATCATCACAATCAGTGCTGAAACAACTGGTTCTCCGTTATGAAAAAATGAAACGAGGCCCTGCCTCCTACCATACACAAAAATCAATTCCAGATGAAGACCTAAACATGAACTTCAAAACTATAAACTTTCAGAAGAAAACAGAGCAAAGTATATTAATGACTTTGGAGTATAGAGAGATTTCTTAGCATAACAAAAGCACAAACCCTACGGGAACGAATGATGAATCCTATTCAATTAACATTAAGAACTGGTCATCAAAAGATGCCATTTTGAAAAATGAGAAGACAAACCACAAACTTGGGTGAAAAAATTTGGATAAACCAAAAGGAAAATGAGTCAAAGACTTTAACAGGCACCTCACCAAAACAAGGAATCTGAATGGCCAATATATGGGGAAAGATGCTCACCTTCATTAGTAATCAGGGAAATGCAAATTAAAACAATAATCTCAGACTCATCAGATTGGCTAAGTTTAAGGAGGTTGACATCCACGGGCAGCAAAAGCAATGAGAAATCTCAGATGCTGCCGGGAGGAGCGTAAATTGATAACGGGGAAAACAGTTCCATTCCTAGATGTACACACAGAACAACTCTTCTCCGTGTGTACCAAGAGATACGGTTGGAGCCACGCTGCTGCTCCAAGCAACGCACGGGAAACAACCCAACTATCGAAGAACTTGGATAAATTGTTTATATACAGACAACTTTATAGCAAAACAAACGGACTGTAACTGTATCCTTATCGGTACAAGTAAAACCCCAAAACATGTTGAATGAAAGAAAATTACAGCTTGATTCCAAGTTCAAAACCAAGCAAAATTAAACAATATATTAATTAAGGATACATTCACAGGTTGTAAAACTACAAGGAAAAGCAAGGGAATGATTATCACAAAAGTCAGGAAAGTGATTACCTCTCGGGAGAGGGAAGAGGAGGCAATCGGAGAGGGGCACATAGGAGACGTCTAAGGTACTGGCAATGTTCTATTTCTTAACCTGGGTGGTGGGTACATGGATGTTCACTGTATCATTAGTGCGTAAAGTGTAGGTACACATTTATACATGCTATGTATTTCACAATAAAACAAGTTTTAAAGCTATTGTTTTACTTGCAACTATCGATTCAGGACAAGTTTGCAGAGAGAAGTTTACTGTAAAAGAAGCCAACACTTACCAGTGCGTCTTCATAGGGTTTGTATTTCTCCAACTGCTGTAGTGCTTTGTTATAGTTCTGAATGACCGACTCTGGTATCGGGTCTTCCGACCATTCTTCATACTCTGCAAATGTTGCCTCCATTTCTATTGAAAGATGGATTCAACCCCGTGGGTCTTGCCATTGGGTTTTTACCAATCCAGACATAGATTAAACCATGGACTCAGGTGCCCCTACCCCCTCCCACATCTGTGGCCATAGTAACTCGCACTGATCGAATCCCGAGCTCTTCCGCTGAAGCTCAGACTTGGCCTGAGACTCTATCTCAAAGTACTCTCCCAGGCAGCCCTGTCAATTAATTCATCAATCAGAGTTCACGAAACTAATTGCAGTGCTTTCACAACTCACTCAGTGCTTCTTAGGTTCTACCACTTCACATCTATCAACACATTTGATTCTCACAACTCCAGGAGGCGGGTTCTACCGTGATCCCCATTTTGCCATTGGGGAAGCACAAGCAAAGGGTTATATCAACTGTCTCCAATAAACGGTAGCGCAAGGTTTTGAACCCAGGTAGTCTAGCTCAAGTTCACTACGCCACGCTGCCTCATGCTGGTATAGGAGATGAAATCTACAAGCCAGCTCCGTTCTAGCCTTTTCTGCATGTCACCCAAGGATTTGACTGGAGAGCCACTTTATAGTTTGTTAAATCAAATTCAAATAAACCATGAAGTAAAAAGAGAAATAAGCCTGGGATCAAGTAAAAACTAATCGTGCCTGGGGAACAAGATGCCCAACTCTTGCGAGGCTGGGGAAAACCCTCTCAGCACTGCTCACACACAAGCTCCAGAACCGCAAAGGCTTGGCCTGCCAAAATATATTCACCCCAAAAGGAGACTCCTTACCAAACCCCCAAGAAATTCAAATAATGAATACTTCGCATCGACAATGCTTCTGAACCAAATCACCCCTCCACCCCGGAGAATGGTACAGACCCATGTAAAATCCCCACCCTGTCACGGAAGAGGTTACTCCTGAAGAGAAAATGCTCAGAATGGAACTCTGATTCAATATAGTTTTCCCAAAAAACACGGGGCGGGCGGGGAGGGGTCGGTTTCCCAATTCCTTTCAGAGACCCTATCTCTGCCTCTCCGACGATGTTGTAATACAGGAAACTAGGAGTCAGGACATCTGGCTTTCAGTCCTGCATGACCCTCATAACCCACCTGAGTATTAACAATTCAAGACACATTTCTACCCAGGGCCTCATCACATTGCCACTGTGCAGCGAGAGTAAGAATGCCGGCTCCACCTGCCTCACGGGACGCTGGGGAAGGCCTAATCACACGACATACCCCAAAGCGTTTTGAAAACCACGAAGGGCTGGCTGTTGATGTGTCAGTTTCTCTTACCATAGAGTGGGATCGCCAGCTGTCGCCGGAAGAGACTGTGCACTTTCTCCAGCTGTGAATCAAAGGTTTGGTCCCGGTCAAAAGGGGAAAGGAAGCCAGCTATGGGCTAAAGAAGCAAATTCGGAGTAAATGACAAACTTTGGTTCTTCCTACTTCAAAAATTATTTCAACACATTTTTAGTCCAAACTAAAAAAATGTTTAGTCCAAACTAAAAAAATGTTTATGACCTCTTATACATTGTGCCAAATTCTTCAAGAGGTACAAAAATAAATGTTATCTTTGCTACCGATGGTGAAGCGGAGAAAGCAAGAAGGAATATAAGAAACGTATGGAAAGCATTCTAATGAGGCAGAAGCTAAGTGTCATCAAAGCAAAGTATCAAAGTGTGGCTTGCTTTCGGCTGCTTTTCAGAGCCGAGTTTTATTGTTATGAAGGGAGGAAATCAGGAAAGACTCCTGGGGCAGCTGGTGTTTGGGGTGTGTCTGCAGGCTCTCCAGAGGTAGTGAGAGAAGGAAACTGACTCCCAGTTGAAGGAACATCATGACTTAAAAGTACGGTGGCCAAAAAGTACAAGAATATTGCGGGGAGTGTGGGACAGAGGCCATGCAGGTCACGTCTGCTCCGAGAGGGAGCCACAAATGTCACCAGCGGAGTCAGCCCTGATGCCTTAGGGCACACTGGAGGCACCACGGCCGACTTTCAACAGGGACATAATCCAAGAAGGGACGAGGGCACTTTAATAATAATCATGTAACTAGTAGAGGGCTTCGTATGTACCAATAATACCTTTGTGTGCACACATAGTGAAGAAGTGACACAAAGGAGACTATAAAATTCCATACATTGCAGTGTAAATAATGCAATTATTTTGGGGACAAATCTCTCGCAGTTACTACTAGACACGATTTGGGGGTGGGAGGTGACGGGGTTATGCTTATATATTATCCTGGAACCAGTAACTAAAACAGTATTTTTCACCATAAGGAACAAATTGTAGGGTCATCTGCTTTACAGTCAAAGACACATTCTTGCTACTCCACGAAGACTATTAACTTCACTTACTTTACTGGCCACACACTAAGGAATTGGTGAAGATCATTCTGTTAACTACGTTCCTCAAGGAACATGGACAAGGAGAGCCCCGACTATTTCTGGGGAAGCACTGGTCACAAGACAGGGTCACTCACCCGGGCAGCTTCCACAATCGCACTTTCAAACTCCCGATAAGCCTCCCAGATGGCCAGGCCTTTGGTCATGTGTAAACCGACGGACGAGAGAGCCCTTTCAAACACAGAGCGGACTTTCTCAAGGCCACCTTTCTGACCGATACCGCCGACTGAGTACTGGCCATACTCCAGCCAAATGTTTGGACCTAAAAATGAGAAGTGGTCTATTAGTTTGAGATATAAAACACCCAAATACAAAACTGATGCATAACAAAAGAAACGTGCCCACCAAAAAAGTACTCATTCATGCAAGAAGGACCAGAGCACCACCACCAAGCGTCCCAATTTACCTCTGCCAATACTGCAGCCTGAAACGGAAGGACAGCTAAACAACGTTCCTACTGGGTACAACTGTTGAGATTTTACTGCAACAACAGTATATTCCAGGTAGTAATATGTAAAACTATGATTATAAAGTTTATTAAAACTGAAGGAATCCAGTAATAGATTTCAATGAAAACAGTTACAAATCTGAGTCAATCTTCACAAAGATTTCAAAGCCTCCAATTTTTCAACTTTTGAATCTTGATTCATTTTTAAGCCTTCTGGTCAAAGTGAAAGAAAAAAATTAAAAGTACCAATCCTGTTACTACAAATCTATATTTTAAATGTCTATTTTTAATGATGTTTAAATGATAAAAAAGGATCTGGTTGCCTTATTTCTTTCACTGTTTTTTAAACGTTTTATATACTCACTTCCACAGCTTTAAGACCAGACTAAGGAATTAAATTCTTCATGCATGCGTCAATTCTTACTGCGCACATTTTGTCTATATTTTTCAAAGATCTGAAAATTATTTCAGAGGCCTATACGCTAACCTTGTCAAATAAAAATACTAAAAAAATAAAGAGGTCCATTTGACAGTTACTTTGTTTTCCTGACGCTTGCTTTATCGTTGAAGTAGGTTCATTTCAAGAACTTAAACAAAGCCACTCTGTTTTCACTCACCAACATAAAGCTGCTAGATGGGCTGCAAAATGAAAATGCAAATAATCTAGCTCTTGGAGCTGAAGCCCTTAGTGAACGTAAGTCAAGTTTCCAGATGGGCTATGACACAGCTGCTCCTCTAAGAGAGGGTCATTTTCAACAAATTAGATCGTGGCTTCTCCCAACATTTAAATCACCTAGAGACGGGCAAATATTCTGAATAGCGTTTTACCTTAGAAAACCTAAGGGTGCAGCGGCCACAATGACTATGACAGGCAAACAAAAGGATGTGTCACTAGATCCCAGGTTCCCAAACAGGCACAAAGCCTCTGCACAAGGTTCCTCCAAAGACAGAGGAGCCTGATTTTCACAATCTCTGAAGAGCCAGAGGAGTGTTGCCATATCCTGTTAGAGGCGCCATGACCACCTCCTGCACAGCCTGACGTCAGTACTGAGTCCATGCTGAGGAATAACAGACGGCTACACCTGGTATCTTCAAATGTACAAAAACATACTTCAAAACTAAGAAGCAGGGAAACGTGGCTTTTGAACGTTCAAAACAAGTGACACAATTTCCACACACGAAAGCTCCTGAAAATAACACGAGGACCCCGTGGGCTCCCATTCAAAACTCCTTATGAGACATAATCTATGAGGCATGGTTATCCGGCTTCCTGAGCCACAGCAGCCCTGACGCAGCTGCTGGGAAGGGAGGGCATACTGACATCAGCACCACGGGACAGCAGAGATGACTAGGCCTCCTGCACAACCATAAGGGACTGGAAACCATGACAGCCTGGGGAGGGACAAGAGATCCTTAGAGAAAGAGAACTGCTGCTGCTAATGACGACCCTGAGACATGAATAAAGGAGGAACAGGATCAGCAGAAAACATGGGCATATCATGCATTCGGAATTCTGTCAGACTCTAAGAGGCCACGTGGGCAGCAGAGGCCCAAGGAGAGCTTTTAAAAACACATTCGCTATAACTATATTCACAAAACACCTATTATTTTCATTATTCAAATTATGAAAAATAAAAACTTGATCAATTCTTGGCTGGTAAAGGCACAAGAACAATACCCTCCCTCGGAGCGGTCTGTCTATCTTCTACGTACCGATGCTTCCATGAGGGGGAAAATGCCCACAGTGTTGAGTGAGGAAAGTCAGGGAAGAAGGAAGTCGGATGTAAAAGGGGGGATTTTTTAAGGCTTTTTAAAAACAATTTGTCCATAGCGTTGCCTGATGTGGTGTCCAATGTATGTAGAGAAAATATTTAGAGAATTACACAATCCACAGGGGAGGGTAAAGGGACTTCAAGGAAAGTTAGGCATCTATACGTCACTTGCACGGGTAAAACGTCCGCACCAGCAGACCAGGGAGACCTCTGGGGTGACGGAGGGTTCTGTACCTCAATGACAGGGGTGGCTACCCGAATCTACACACAGGGCAAAACTTCACAGAACTACACACACACATTATACCAAGGTCAATTTCCTGGCTTTGATTTTCGACTCTAGCTACAAGATATGGGGAGAAACTGGATGAAGTGAGCACACAGGACTTCTCTGTGCTATGTGTGCGATTTCCTGTAAATTTATAATTATTTCAAAATAAAGGGTTTTTTAAGATTAAAAAAAACCCCATTCTGTCCAAAACTTTTAAAAAGCCCTGCAATGTGTGAAAGGTGATCTTCAGTCATGTGGAAATACCATGTAAGTTCTTCCTGTGAGTGTATTCGTTCACTTTACTACAAACATTTCTTCTGTTTATACAGGCGCCCCTCGGAGATACTTCAGGTTCGCTTCCAGACCACCGCAATAGAGCGAATATTGCAATAAAACAAGTGACACAAATTTTTTGGTTTCCCAGTGCATATACGTTATGCTTGCACTATACAGTCTATAAAGTGTGCAACAGCAGTATGTCTACGAAAACCATGTCCATACCTTAATTAAAAAATACTTTACTGCTACAAAAATCACCTGAGACTGTTGGAAAAATGGCGCCCATAGACTCGCTCGACACAGGGTTGCCACAAGCCTTCCATTTGTTTTTTTTAAAAAATGCAATTCTCTGTGAGGCGCAATAAAGCAAAGCACACTACCACGAGGTATGCCTGTATTTTAAACCCAAATATCCTGAATGAAAAATCACAGACGACGCTAATAACTGAACTCACACCTATCCGACTGCTAGGCTAACGCTCTCGTCTGGGCAGCAGCATGTCACAGTACGATCCGCGACAGCAGAGACTGAGGCCACATAGATGACACGGCCAGACACACTGGAAAAGGCCCCCGGGAACTTACAAATGTAGTCCTTCACGGCTTTCTCAAAGAGGTCGTACACGTGCTCTCTGTCCAGACCGTCCAGGGCCATGGTGATCTCGTCGTGTAGCCACTCCAGCCAGAGCTCTGCAAGACAACACCTCCCACGTGACCACCTCCCTCAGCAAAGGGCGGGCGGGAAGCAGGAATCTTCCTGCGCGTCCTCAGCACGCAAATGTTTCATCCGTCTTACATAAGCTAGCACAGTTCACAGAAACTCAATTCTTAACACCTGCACCGAGCACATCAAAGGTTGATACTGCTAAATAAGATCCAATCACAAAGATCATAACATCCTACACCTGTTGGGCATTTTATGTTTTGCAAATTCTGGGTTTGTCAAAGCAGTGAGGCTGCTGAAGTGTTACCTACCTTCGGTCAAGGGGAAGATCTCACTCATCTTCTGGCGGGCCATCCTCACTTTGGTGAGCTCCCCTTCCAGCCGGAGCAGCCGGATGAGGTCCACGTGGCAGTTGTAGTCGTAGACATTGATGGACAGCTAAAAGGAAAGGGCACAGAAGTTGAAAATTAAAACGCCACCATCAAAATGACTTAGTTTTTTCCACCACTGGTGAGAACGCACATGTCTGCCACAAACAAAAGACATGTGCTATGTGGGAGAGCTTCTGAAAAGAAAGGCAACATTTACCCTCCGGAAAAGGAAGGGGGGAAAAAAATCAATGAAAGAAGCTTTTTTTGTTTTCTTTTTTCTTTTAAACGTTTATTTAGTTAAGTGTTTTACCAGGACCCATCAGCTCCAAGTCAAGTAGTTGTTTCAATCTAGTTGTGGAGGGCGCAGCTCACAGTGGCCAGTGTGGGGGTCAAACCAGCGACCTGGTTGTTAAGAACACCGCACTCTAACCAACTGAGCTAACCGGCCGCCCCCAAAAGAAGCTTTTTATAAGAATCATAAAGCTCCCTCAAATCTCTTACAATTCCTGTCAGAACATACTTGGATTCTCTTTAAAATACAGGAAACATTCTAATGAAACAAATAAACACAAAGTTTGACCTCAGGCAAGTTATTAACTTTTCCAAGCCTTCATTTCATCTATAAAATAGGGATACCGCAGGTTCTAGCTCAGAAGACTAGTGAGGATTTTAAAGACAATTTAGTAACGTGCTTTAGCGCATGCCAGGTACATAGGTAATAGCTCTTTTCTTTCACCAAACAAAAAGGGAGGGAGGGGGAGAAGCAGGAGGGGGTGACCCATATTGGCAGAAACAAGAATGACAACAGATTGGTGTTTGTTGAAGCTGAGTGATCAGTACATAAAGGTTTATTTTTATACTTGAAACTTTTCAAACTAAGTTAAAATAGTAAAATAACTGCTTAAAAAACCTATCATATATCTGAGACAAAAGAAAACTAAAAGAATTTCTTACTGGCAGACTTACTCTTCTTCAAGACTAGCTCAAGGAAGTTCTGCAAACAGAAAGGAAGTGATAAATCTTGGAGCATCAGGAAGAAAGAACAACAAAAAGAGCAGAAAAGTGGGTAAATTCTCCTTATGAGTTTTCTAAATTGTATGTGATAACTGAAACAAAAATTTTATGACTAGCTGATACCCAAAACAATGATATTTAAAATAAGATTGGCAAAGGGGCATAAATGGAAGGGAGATTTTTCACACCTCACTTAGTGGTTAAAACACAAATACCACGTAAGTCAAATATACTGAAATACAAGCAACCATTAAGAAACTATACAAAGCAATACACTAAAAAATCACTATAAATAAACCAAAATGGAATCCTAAAAAATGTTGAAGTAACCCACAGGCAGCCAAGAAAAGAGAAACAGAAGAATAAAATATGAAAAGAAAAAAATAAAATAAAATGTCAGGCTTTAGACCTAACGTATCAATAATTACATTAAATGTATATGGTACAAATATACTTGCTAATTAATAGGAAGAGAATGCAGAGAGGATAAAAATACAACCCAACTACATGCTGATTACATAAAACTCACTTCATATTCAAGGATGTAGGTAGGTTGAAAGCAAAAGGATGGGAAAAGACAGACTATGCAAACATTAATCAAAAAGCAGCAAAAATGGTTACATTAATAACACATAAAGAGCAAAGAAAACTCTCAGATAAAAAGGGACATCATGTAATGATAAAAGAATCAACCCACTAGAAACACCAAACAATGCTAAATGTGTATGCACCAAACAACACAGCCTCAAAATAGATGAAGCAAAAACTGACAGAACTAAAACAAGAAACACACACATCTACAATTATACTGGGGACTTCAACATCCCCCATTTCAGCAACTAATACCAGATAGATAACCAGCAAAGATACAGAACTCAACACCACCACCAACATATTCTAATTGACATACATAGAATACTCTACTCAGTAATAACAGAATACTTTTTCCCCCCTCACGTGCCCACAGAACATTCACTGAGACCATATCCTGGATCATAAAACAAACCTCAACAAATTTAAAAGAAATGAAATCATACAGAGTACATCTTCTGATCACAATAGAATCAATGTAGAAATCAGTAACAGGAGGAAAATTTCTAAACACTTGGAAATTAAGCAATACACTTCTCAATAATCTATGGATCAAAGAGGAAGTCTCAAAGAAAATTTTATAATACATAGAACTGAAAGAAAATGAAAATACAGCAAATCAAAATAAGTGGGATACAGGTAGCACAGTGTGGAGAGGAAAACTTACGGAACTAAATTCACTGCATAAAAAGAATTATACACCATGACTAAGTGGGATTTGTTCCGGGTATGCAAAGCTGGTGAAATCTTTGAAAATCAATCACTGTAATCCACTATATCAACAGGCTAAAACACAAAAATCATGACATCTATAGACACAGGAAATGCATTTGACAAAATCCAACAACCATTCACTATAAAAACTCTCAGCAAATTAGGACCTTATCAAAATTAAAACGTTTTTCTCTGTAAAAAACTATTTAGAGGATGCAAAGAAAAGGTACTGACTGAAAAAAAATATTTACAAACCACATATCTGACAAAGGACTAATATCTAAAGGATATAACTCCAACTCAACAGTGAAAAACAAAGAACCCAATTAGAAAATGGGCAGAAGACATGAACCGACATATATATCCAAAGAGAACACACAGATGGCTGATAGGTCTGTATGAATGGTGTTCAACATCATTAGCTATCAGGGAAATACAAATTAAAACCAGAATGGGATATCATTATACACCTAATTGAATGGCTAAAATAAAAAATAGTGACAATACTAAATGCTGGAGAAACAAAACTGGCTCACTCATACATCGATGGGAGTGCAAAATGGGTATAGCAACTCTGGAAAACAGTTTAGCAATTTCTTGTAAAATTCAACATACAACTGCCTTATCACCCAACAAGGGCATTTTCCCAGAGAAATAAAACCTATGTTCACACAAACACCCCAAGTGAATATTCGTAACAGCCTTATTCCCCATAGCCGAACTGGAAACAACCAGAAGTCCTTCACTGGGTGAATGATTAACCATGGCACACCCACACCATGGAACACTACTCAGCCATTGAAAGGGGATGAACTAATATACACACAATGCAGATGGATCATGAGAGAAATTATACTGAGTGAAAAAAACGAATCCCAAAAGGTTACAAACTGTACGAATCCATGTAGGCAACATTCTGGAAATGACAAAATCCCAGAAGTGGAGAACGGACTGGCTGCCTGAGGTCAGGAAGTGTAGCCATTAAAGGGCGAAGGGAGGGGATTCTTGTGAGGGGACCCATCTGTGTGGTGACCGTATCCATGTCACTCTGGGTCATGATACTATAGTTTTACAAAAGATTATTATTGGGGGAAACTGAGTAAAGGGTACACAGGAACTGCAGGGAAATGCACCCTTATCTCAAAAGGAAAAGTTTAATTTCTTAAAAAAGCTTTCACACAAGCTGGGGTATGGGGTTACCATAAGTCGACGTGGAGACTAGACTAGTATCTACTCTTCCATCTGCCACAACATTTCAGCAATAAATATTTCCCTCTCCAAAGAGAGCAGATCACCTATACTTCTTCCAATCAACATCTGCCATTTAACAAGGTACTCTTAATAATCTAGACAGTGGCTATTGCATTAAAATACACAAAGGAAGATTTGTCTTACCAGATGGCAAGTCTCTGCAATAGAGTTAGACCAGGAAATTGACACAGAATAGACAAACTGACCAACTGAAGTGCTTAGAAACAAACCTAAGCAGACAAATATATAGATGACAGAGGTGGCACTGCTTGTATCCACTAAAATGAATTCATGACCCCTGATCGTGATCCCTATCTGAAAAACACTGACTTAGAGATGCTCTTCTATACAGAGGGTGCCAAAAAATTGTATACACATTTTAAGAAAGGAAAACTGTTAAAATTGTAATACTCAATATATACCGATAACAAAAGATGACTACAAGTCACATTTGACTTTTGCAATGACAAGAGGTGCTCAAAGTGGTTCCCATCAGCGTCCAGATACTTCTGATTATGGCAAACTATTGCTTGAGCAACGCTGACCAAAGTGTCCACTTGTATACATTTTTTTGGCACCCCCGTATGTTCAATAGTAGCACAGTTCAACAGTAACAATGCACCTGTATTTTGTTTGTAATGGGGGGGGAAACAAAAAACGGTAGCAATTCAAATGTCATAAGAACTGATAAACTGTGGGATAGCTCACACGGTGGTACACTAAATATACAGTAGTCAAAATGAATGAACTGCAGCCACAAGTAACATGAATGAATCTCAGAAACCCACTGCTGGGTGGAAAGCAGTCCCAGAAGATTATGGATAGCCTGATACGCTGTTTAAAAAGCTCAAAAACAAACAAAAGTGGACAATACATTGCTTACAGATACATACTTTGGTGATAAAACTATACATGTTTTCAAACAGAAGGAAGCACAGGAAATTCAAGAAAGTAGTTACCTAGGTTTTAGGAAGGACAAAGGAGGAGGGTAAAGACAGGACAATGGAATAGGGGAGAAGCCTACAGGTGCATGAAATGGCACAGAAGAAGTTCTAACTCTTAAGACAAGTGGTGGCGTAAGTGGTATCCCTTTGACTACCACACTTTATAATTCACAGATATGAACAGTGTTTGTATGTCTCAATTCACATACAGAAAGATAAAGAAGAATCGGGAACAGATAAGAGCATGACCTATGAATTCTTTTAAAAATCTTAAAACTTCCAGCAATGTTCTCCTGCTCGTGATTTATAAAACCTGACAAGCTGAACCCATCCCATGATTACGTGATGGGTTAAAAAAGGACTGGACTCAGTCAAGACACAAGTTCTAACCTCCTCCACTGGTTCTTGGTTTCCCCCCTTGTACCAGGCAGGCGCTGGAGGAAATCTTTGGCTCTCAAGTGGGTTGTCACAACATACTGATCTTTCAAAACTGACTGTCAAGTGTGTCACACAAGTAACAATAGTTTAGAAAGTTTGTGGAAGAAGTACTTTCCTCAATAAAGCACATTCTAGGTTCTCCCTGTCACCCCACCACTCGTAATTCACCTGGGTCTGACTGCGTTTTCTGAGAATGAAGAGGGGAGAGAGAGTCCTCACTAGTTAGTGTGAAGAATGTGTACGCAAGTGCCCCTCACGTGAGTACCATGTGTAGGTCAGAAGAAAAAGGTGTAAAAGTCACTGAAGTAGAGGAACTGGCTCTAAGATGATTTTTGGTCTAAACTTCTGACTTGTAGGCGCAAATAATGAAGATTCTCTATGTGGGGAGGTGGTCTGCAAGTGTGTGTATTAAATGCATAATGAGATGCATTTAGAAGAGGCATTTCCACAAAGTTCAATCAGCACTGACAAAGGGGTATACACGCCGGTCTTTTCTGGTCTCCGATCATTAACCTCAGAGGATGCTTTAGACAGAGGCAGCCGAGCCAGTGCACAAGGTGACTGCTAACTGATTTCCTAAGTCCCTGACAGCACACACCCTGGCCCTGGAATGGGGGTGGAGACATAATAGAGGCATGGTGAAAGAACGCACTGCTGCAATCACAGGAAAGGAGAATGGAGCAGGCCTTGGCACAGCACCTACCATGTGTCAAACGCTGCGAGGAACTTTACAGACACGTGAGGGAGGAAATACGGCAACATGGTTTTGCCCGCTGGGACACCACAGGCTCAGAGAGCTGAAATAACCTGTTTCAGAACACCAACACAAATAATGGGAAATCTCGGCTTTTGTTACAAGGGCAGGTACCACTGGCACTTCCTTGTGAGCCTCCATAAAATACACTCAGCAATGAGAACTGGAATTGGCAAACGTGGCAGCGGAGTTTTTCACAGGCCTATCTGGAAGTTATTCATCATTATGCTCCACCGTAATAGTTACAGCAGGAACTAGAAGCTGTGGGGTTAGGATGCAGTGGGAGAGAGGTTTGGAAAAATTGGGTCAATTTGTAGACCCCAGGACAAAGAGGATAAAGCCAGAGGCTCTTCAATTCACCATCCCTTGCCAGATCCCATCCTGTGTGGTTACCTCTGAGCTCCATGCCAACCTCAGTGGCCCGACGCGGGGGGCCAACTGCAAAACACCAGTACCCAGGAGACCTCTGCTCCGAGCCAGCCTCCTCTCTAGAAAACTGGGTACCTTCCAGCAAGGACTTCATCTCTCTGCTTCCAAACTTCCCCTGTCACTAAGACAGATAATCCCATTCCCCCTACCTCATGGAATGGTAAGATCCAAGTGAGCTAACGGTTCCCTGAAAGGCCCAAGGCCCGAAGTCTGAAAAAGAGATTTCCATCAGGACAGGGACACAGCCTGGCACCCCATATTACACTGCGTTTGCTGAATGAATAAAAGACTGAATGAATGTCGGCGTACTCGTTTATAAAAAGCATGGTAACCGCCTGCCTATCCCAACTGGCTCCTTTGCCATTTACACGTCATGATGAGTGGGACGAACTGTACTAAATGGAGGATGTTGCGCTTCCACAACTTAACAAAAATGGTACTGCTGGAGAGGACATTACAAGGAATCTCACACTCAGCGAGGTTAACAACTTCACATCACTAAGCGATTTCGTATCCAGTATAGCATTTGGTCCACAACCTTGAAAAGTTCAAAACCGCCCTTTTATGAGCGACTTTGAACAAGCCATCTCATCATTTGTTCCTCGCCTGCTTCCTCGCCTGTAACATGAAAATGTGCTCGATCCGCTTGCCCCTCCAAACCCCTCCACCCTCTCCTCCCTGTCCTGTGCCCCGCTGTGTGGACCACATAGATGGGGCGGCTGGCTCTCTTCCTCCCAGCTGCGTTTGCCCAGCAGAAGCCACTAGCAGATGTTTGGAGAGAGGAAGACAGGTAGCGCAGGGTATTTCTTCCTGCACCCCAATCGCTGAGGAAAACTGGGGCTGCATTCCTTGACCAAAGGACTCCTCAGCTCCTCTCAGGTGTCCTCTCCACACAATAATTCGGGAAACCAGCCATTCCCCTCACCTCTACCAAAAGGGACACCGAGCCCTGGCGTACTAAACCTTCACTCCTGATTTCCCTGCCCACATCTTTATAAACACTACAGTCTCTGTATCAACCTTTTCTCAAATTATCCTAATAGGAACGTGGATAATGTCCCATGTCCTGCTGGGACTCTGGATTATACAGGAGTTACAAATTAGAGATAATGTTACTAAAAGGTGCCAGGCACCTGGCTCTATAGGGTTACTGATACGACAATTATATGATGCAGAAATTGTTGCTCCCAATTTGCAGATAAGGACGCCGAGACTCACGGAAATTAAGAAATCCGACCAAGCATCCTCAGCCTCCAGTGCTGAAATCGAACCTTTCCATTTCCATTATCACCCCCAAGGTCAATCTACTTCCTACCACCCCGTACTTCACCAACGTCACCATTCCTACAGGAAAATAACTCCTACAAATGGAATCTCATTCCTACTGCCGGACACAGTTGAACAGAGTGGTTAGGGGTGGGAGCTGTGGAGTGGGTTCAAAGTTCAAAGCCCGACTCGCCACTGGCGGGAAGTGGAATCTTGAGCAAGAGCATTCCCCCTCCACGAGGAGCCACAGTTTCCTCCAGTAAAACGGGGAATGCACTGCTTCCTCCCTGGGTCGTTGCGAGGGTTCAATGCGCTAACGCTTGCAAAGCAGCAGGCCAGCAGTAAGCGCCCAAACGACGGTAGCTATGGTGACTAATAGCGGGTTTGCGGCCCTAGCGGCTTTCTTACCGCTCAGAACCGGGGAGGCGGGCCGGGGCCTGGGAACCGGAGGGAAGGAGCCCGCTGCCCACCCCCGAGCGCACCTGTTCCTCCAGCCTCTCGATCTCCAGCTGGTTCTTCTCCTCCTCTTCGTCGTACTCCCACTCGTACTCGCCGGGGGAGCTCTCCGCTGAAGAAGCCATGGCGTACTCATCTCCATCGCTCTCACTCACGCCTTCCTCCTGCTGCTCCCTCCCTGGCCCCGTGGTCTTGTACGTCGCAGCGGCCACAGCCCGCGATAACACCTTCCTTCTCGTCTTAGCCGCCTTAATCTCATCCTCTTCACCCTCAGCCTTGGGCCCCGCCTTGGGCTCCGTCTCCGGTTCTGTAGCCGATGTTGCGGCAGCCGTCGCCATCTTGCGCTTCCAGTCACTCCCGGGTTTTCACTCGGCCGCCGAAGACCCGCTGGAGTAGAAGCTGCCCGCGGCGCGCGCCTGATCAAAACCTAGCTCTCGTCCTACCTAAAGGGACAATGTGAGCCTCGGATGGTGGGGAAAT
Source organism: Rhinolophus ferrumequinum (assembly GCF_004115265.2). Classification (NCBI taxonomy): domain Eukaryota; kingdom Metazoa; phylum Chordata; class Mammalia; order Chiroptera; family Rhinolophidae; genus Rhinolophus; species Rhinolophus ferrumequinum. Next base: position 14,751,228 of record NC_046308.1, on the reverse strand, counting down.
CTCTAAATGCACTCAATTCATGTTATTTTATATATCTGTAAAAGTTCTCGTAAGAAAAACAACTCATTAACACGGCATGTGTTCCGCCGCAACTTCGGACAGAAGTTGGGACTTTGGACAGGAAGTGGAGGCCATTAGAGGAAGTCATTGAGTGAGCGTGATGACTGTGGGGAAGGGGTTGGCGCCATCTTGAGAAGGTCAAAAAATGATTCTGGGAATAAATGCTTACTGCCTACTCTCTGACCTGGAGCGTGGTTCAAGTCTCTCATCAACTGATACTGAAACGCAGAGTAAACTCCAAGCCCTCAGGGATCAATTGCCCCATTCTTGAGAAAAACCCATGTCCCAAAGAGATTCCTCCCCATCGTGTTACTTACTGCCTGGTGCCTAGTGGGCGTTAAATACACGTCTGCGTTTTCTCTTTTTATAAGATCATATTCTGCAAACCGATATTAATAAATTGCATTACGAAGCATTTAATTAGAAACTCTCAATTGCCAGGTATTGTCAAATAAGTTGGGAGTTTACTGTTTATATAGAAGTAGATACAGGCATAAACATAGATACATACGTTTTTTAAAAATCAGGACATGGTGTTCGTTTCCTTCTCAATTAAGATTCCCATTTTTGAGGTAGGGGAGTACTGGCGTGTTTATTTATTGTCTTTCTCCTTCATTAGCAAGCTTAATGAGGCAGGAAGTATGTCTTTTTCTTTCCGTTGGATCCCCAAAGCCTACTATATAGCGTCTTGACACATGATAGCTACTCAACACATATTTATTCATGAAAGAATTGTCCTTGAATTACGTAGTAAAAAGAGAAGATACAGGCTAAAAGAGCTGATGTCATTTGCCTAGGGTCACACAACCAGGAAGAAGCGGCACCGGGATTCTAACTCGCCATTGTCCGAATTCGAATCCCAAATGAATCTCTCTGAGCAACCTTGGACAAGTTGCTAAACCGCTCTGAACCTCAACGTCCTTAGCTGCAAATCAGGGGTAAGAAAGGTGGACTGGTTGATACTATGCGCCGCATTCAGGCAGCGGGCTCTATAAACGCAAACTTGGGTGCCGCACTACAGCCCAAGCTCTCTTAAATCCCAACGCTGCACGGAGAACAATTCCTCCTACGACTTCAGACCTTCCCGCTCCGAGCCCCGCCCGCCCCCAAAGGGCGTGGCCAAGGCGGGGCCAAAGCGCTGACACGTGCACGGAGAGGGAGGGCGCAGGCGCGAAGTTGCGGTGACGTAAGGGCGCGCGCGCTCATAGCGGGGAGCCGACTCACCCGAGCGCCTCTCCCCTTAGTTTCGCGTTTGACCTGCGCAGGCTCAAGCCCGCAAGATGGCGGCGGCTGGAGCAGGCCGTCTGAGGCGGGCGGCGTCAGCTCTATTGCTCCGGAGCCCCCGACTGCCGACCCGGGAGCTGTCAGCTCCGGCCCGGCTCTATCACAAGAAGGTAGGGGCGGGCGAGGGGGTGCGCGGACTCCGCACCGATCTGGGGGTGGGAGTGCGAGGACCACAGAAAGAACCCAAGGGTGCCGGCGCCCGACGGAGGTCCAGCCTGGGGAGGAGTGGCCGTGGGATTCTGCGCTGCCCCGGGAGCCCCCATTATGGGCCGGGGTAGTGACGGCGCCTGGCCCGGGATGGAGGACCCGCCCTCTCGCACGACTCTGCTTCAACTAACTTTCCCTCGCTGCGCAGTGACATTAACTGCGCAGGAAAACAAATAACTGCCCGTGGGCGGCGCCGCTGGCTGCGATGTCCCTCATCCCAGCCTTTAAACATGCCGACAGCCCAGGAACGAGGGTCCTGTTAGGACCTGCCAGCCTGACACACGCGCACACACAACCCACACCCTCTCCCCCACACCCGGCGGGTTCTGGCTTCAGCCAGGCCACCGCCCTGGCCAAGCGACCTTGGGCAAGTCACTGCTCTCCGCTGATCTTGTTTCCCCATTTGTAAAATAGCTATGTTAGCATCCCCCTATACGAAATAATGCTTGGGAGTCGTCTGCGTGGTGCCTAGCACACGGAGACCATTTACGGTGCCGCTGTTGTTACTCTTGTAGGAGTTCGTAGCCTCCAAGTGGAGTCAGACACGTGACCAACAATCATAATGTTTTTATTTTCGTTTTGTTTTGGGGGAGGGAGTTGAGATAGGTGCGTACTTTGCAGCCCCGGCCTTCCGGGGGCGGAAAGTCCTTTAGACGTGAGACTCTTGCACTCGAGACGACTAACTAAAGAATGCAGTAAATCCACATGGGGCAAAAAGTCCGGATGGGATATTATCTTGCAGGTCCTTGGGCTTGGAGCCAACATCTGCGGTTGGCTTGGTGGAGGGAGGGGACTGGAGGATCGGTATACGTACGGGTAACTGGTAAACAAATCTCAAGGTTATTAAAGACTTCGGTATGCCAGTTTGAATAGATCTTGATTCTGTCTGGCTTCAGCACAGTGCCAAGGACCTTGCTCCTCCCCCACCCAGGGGTGTGTCTTGTTGACGGTACATTCTGACTGAATTCGGGCCGGCAGCCCTTCCAGCCACCAGGGTGCGCTGCCGCACCGGGGCGATTTCAGGACCCTGAAACGGTGATGGAACTGATTTTTTATCGTCATACAGAAATGGACACGTTCCATAGCATTGTTCCCCTCTGACAGCCTTATTGAGGCTTCTGGGTAAACCTTCAATTTACGGGCCATAGTTATTTTTAGACTGTTTTAATAGTAATCATTGTCCACTGAGAATGGATTTTATTTGGAAACAATAAAAATATTTGAGCCCAAATCTGGCGACTTTGGTGGGTAAAGGTCAAGTAAGTATATGTGGTTAAAAACCCTATGGAACTAGGGCGTGATTTTGCTGATTTTTCTCAAATCCCTGGATCACAAATGGTTCTCACTGACATTTCACCTACCCAGGTGAAATTTGGCATTCAATGATCACCTGCCAAGTTCAGGTTGCTGACTTCATGGAGCTTCCTTTCCATCAAGTCAAATCAGCGCCAAAAAAGTGATCATGATTTCTCTTAACCCTCTCATTTCAGGTTGTTGATCATTATGAAAATCCTAGAAACGTGGGGTCTCTTGACAAGACATCTAAAAATGTTGGAACTGGATTAGTGGGGGCTCCAGCATGTGGTGATGTAATGAAATTGCAGGTAGAGCTGGTTTTCATTTTTAATGTTAATAATTGATAATCCCAGTGTTTATACAGTGCTTCATAGTTTGCAAGCATTTGCGCACACACCATTTCATCTGGTCAGCATTTTGATTCCTGTGAGATGGGATGAGTCAGTATTATAAATAATTAGAGCAGGATCCCGAATCATAGTTCTCCTGTTAGTATACTATGCTGACCCTTTCTGATATCATGAACTAATTTCACTTTTCTACTCACTGAATCAGCTTAAATTCCAAATTCAGTTAAGTAAAAAGTTTTGTGAATTTTACTGACCAAAGGAAAACCACAACCGTTCAGTTAGCAATCCCCAATGAGATAAGAAATGCAATAAATCAAACCTCCCCCAAATTGGAGACAACAGGAAGGGAGTGACTGGCACTCTGGGTAAACAGTACCTATATCCACAATCTGCTTCATCATGGTGGGTGGGCCGTTTGCCAAAGTCTTTATGTGTATTGTAGAAAACAGAAACAAGGCAGGAGGGAACCACTAAATAATGCAGCTGGGCTCTCAAGAAAAAAAGCATTAACCAGAGACCTTTAATGCAGACCCTCCCTGTATTTTAAGAGGCAAATTGACCCAGCAGCCACGAGTAGAACTTCATAGCCAAAAATCAGGCTAGGGTTGGAAACAAAAAAACAAAAAAACCAAAACGGGGTGAGAGGGCCTATTCTTCAGCTGATCTTTACCAGCTAGGCCTATATAATTCTGTATAATTGTTTCTACGTTTAACTTTTCATCACTGAATTCTTCGAAACAAAGCAAACTCAGTAATTAATGCCAAAACTTAAGTGTGGAAAGCAAGACCAGAGCTCCTGGGGACAGCCTTAGAGACCCTCCATGAGTTCCGAGTTCTACAGGGTGGCCTAACACCTGTCTTTTCTAGATTCAAGTGGATGAAAAGGGGAAGATCGTGGATGCCAGGTTTAAAACATTTGGTTGTGGTTCTGCAATTGCCTCCAGCTCCTTAGCCACTGAATGGGTGAAAGGGAAGACGGTAAGCTTGCTTGCAAATCTGACAGAATTAAATCACATTCTCCACAAACCTGGCTCTCAGTTAAGGGAAGTGTCTAGTGAGTGGGGGGAAAAAAGGGAACTGTGATTTTTTTGCTAAATATTCTAAAAATGTTTAACTTTCTCCTACCCAGATCTTGATTACATTTTTCTCCACCTTGGGAATTGTGGATAATTTTGTTAAATGTTTTTTAGTTTGAGAGTTTTGTTTATGTTGTTGTTGAGCATTTTTAATTGTTTAGGGGGTTTGGTGGTTTTGTTTTTAATTAAAAAGAAGAAAAGGTCCTCACCTCTCCATCTAACAAAATAAAGCTGAAAGGAAAACCTTGGTTTTCTCCAAGGTTGCTCACGTTGTTATAATTTCTTAGGAGTCTCAGTCAGGTCAGGAGGCGTTGAGAGTAGTTCTTCTTGTTTATTTCCATCATGTTTCAGGAAGGATTGCAGGTAGCTTATAAGGATTCATGAACTAATAAACTGGCCTGTGCAAAAAGAGCGATTGAAGAATTGAAAACACAGTGAGGGTAGGGGAAAAGCGAACAAACACATCAAAATAATGATCCAGATGGCTGGTCACAGGCCCTCTGAGAGTGGTGAGAAGATAGGGGGAACATCTTTTCCATCTTTTTTATCTGGCGAAGCTTTTTTCCCCAGCAGCTGCAGAAGTAGAAGGTCCTAAGCCCAGTGACGAGCTGGACTTTCTAAAATCTAGTCGTCATTAAAACCTCTTAGAAAAGCCAAACTGCACGGTACTCATCTTTGTGGCCCCAGGGGAGTAGAGTCATGGCGATACATGCTTGAGGAGCTGGACAGCTATACAGCAAAGCCGTACTCCACATGCCACCTGCTTCCTGTGGCCTGGGGCCTGCTGGCTGGCAAGCTTCTCCGGGCCAAGGAAGCAGAGACCTGACCACAGTTCTGGCAGGAGCTGGCTCTGACAGATTTGTCAAGAACTGGCCTCAGGGAAAGAGGAAATGAAGAGACAAAGCACCTGTGCTCCTAGGTCTCAATACTTAGGGGACTATGGGTTGTGATCAGAAAATGGGGGAAGAAAGTCTTTTCTTTGACCTTGAGATCCTCCCATCTGAGTTTCAAGGAACAGAACTTAAATCATAATTCAGTGGAGTAAGAGGAATTGGGAAATTGGGGGACAGATAGGGAAATTTGGCTTTCCTTCAGGCAGTGGGACCCGGTTCCACGTGGACAAGGAACTGCCTGCCTCATGTTAGGACTTCGGGCTCTTGGCCAAACCTCCGGCATCATTTTCAGTCTGGAGGAACGAGTCTCCTTTCAGCAGAGGATGAGCCTAAAGAGAGCTCTCATCCCAAGACCTATCTGTGCCACTGCTGGAGTGCCTGAGTGCCACCAGCCTGTCTGACACCGCTCCTGGTGCCATTCAGCACTTCTAGTGGACAGGACTTATTCTGAACATTTGCTATAAGGACATCGGAGAAGCTGATAGTCATAAAACCAGCATAGGAAATCACTGCTTTCAACAAAAATAAAAGCAGACCCCTAAGAGACTTCTCCCAGGTCCTCCCAGCTTATAGACGTGTCTTCACCAGCCTTGTTTACCCCAGCCAAGCAATGCAGGTGTGTATACTTCGTGCCTGAGAATCCAGGCTGCAGCCTTGACATGCAAGTGGGGTTCCTCAGAAGGTGCTCGGTCCTTTGCGTGGGGTTAGTAACAGAAAGCCTGTCCTGAGAGCCTCTTTGACCTTCCCTTGGTATTGCTGTCCCTCCAGAAAGAGCACCACTAACACTGCTTCTCTCTCCCATGTGCCTCTCAGGTAGAGGAAGCCTTGACCATCAAAAACACAGACATCGCCAAGGAACTCTGCCTTCCCCCTGTGAAACTGCACTGCTCCAGTAAGTCTCTGCTCTCCAGAATGCCAGCGAGCCTGGACAGTTGGGGAGAAGTTTGTAATGGCGTCAGCGTGCATTTGTGACAGAGTAGTGATGTGTCCCTTGTGGTCACGGAGTCTGCCTTATAACCGTCAGAGGGCTCAAGCCCTGTGGTCTCGCGGCCAGCTCCAGGCAAGTCCTGCAGGAGGTGGAGTGCGCCAGACGTCGTGCTGAGCACTTCCTGGCATCATTTCCAAACCTCAGAAACGCTCTCCAGGCTACAGAAGGTGTCATTACCTCTCCTTTACAGATGGGGAAACTGGGGTTCGTATTAAAGCACCCCAGTCAGATGGCTTCTAAGTGGGAGAGCCAGGATCTAAGCCCCAATCTTTGATTCCAGAATCTGCTGTTCTCACCCCATGGTAGTAAAGTTAAGAGCAGCAGAGGAGAAAATTCAGATTTCGCCATCACCTGATTCGTGGTGTGTTTCTGTTATTTCATCACTTGCTGTCCACATGCTGTTGCTGTTGGGGTCGCATCTGTGTATGTGGAATGACTAAGCCCAGCCATGCAGTCTTCCCCTCTGCACTGTCGGAGGAGAAAGCCCAGATGCCGTAAGACTGATACTTGGCTTTCCAGATCAGTCTGTCTTAAATCTAAAGCTATTTCTATCTTCTCTCAACTTTCTTGGGAAAGGAGGGAGTGACAAACAGCAGGCTTAACATATCGGTGGAGATTTACTGACCAAAGTAGTTAAAAATCAGCTGAGAGCCAGGCCTCTTGCCAAGGTAAGACTCACAGGAGAAGGGCGTGCTGCGACAGGGACGCGCTAACGCAATCCTCAAGAAGTCTGCTAGGACCCGAGTGCTTTGTACTAGCACTGGAATTTCACGTACCCATGAATAAAGGCCATAGCTTGTAAACATTTTCACAAAGCTTCAGAAAAACGCCAGCCGTTTCACTCGGCCTCTGGGTACTACGACCTTGAGCTGAGGCTCTCTGCTGTGTGCTTGCTTTCTGCGGTCATTCCAGCTCTCTCCGTTTTTATTTTCCCCCATAGCCTCCTTTTTAATACCGACTCCAAAGTAAATTTTCAAACTTGGGATTCTTAGAGGGTGATGTGGCAGACACCATCCCCTCAACAAATGACATGGCCCACGTTACGTCAGCAGCTTAATCGACATCCGCCACGAGGTGTGATCAGACAACACGGTGAATGTTTACTTTTAAAAAACTGTATTACAGTAAAAGGCATATTGCCATTAACCCCCCTCACTTCGAACACACTTATCCCATCGTTCTTGCCACTTTCTGAATCAGTTCTGAAGTCCTCTTTCGTGAGTGAGTTGCACCGTCATGGCTGCCTCGATGTCCTGAATCTATTCAACACATTTACCTTTCATGGTCATTTTGACTTTGGGGAAGAGCCAGAAGTCACACGGTGCCAAACCCGGTGACTCAGGTAGATAGGACATACCATGATGTTTTTATTTGACAGAAATTGGTATGCCAGAAGTGGTGTGTGACATGGAGCCTTTCCGTTGTGATCACAAAATATGATGAATGCTGCTGCCACGTGCTATGCAGCAGAATGGCAGGGATCTTCAGTACGGGAAGTGGCACATCGAACCTTAGTAACAGTGGGTGACAAGCTTCAATGTCTTTGGTGCAGTCAGTTGGCTGTGAACTATGGTTGAGAGAAGGTGTGTTTTAAAGTGTGCCATAAATCATCCATCATGACAATGCTCTGTGTTACATATCACTTCTGGTATTCAGCAATCTCTGTCAAATAAAAACATTACAGTGTGTCTTCATCCACCTTATTCACTGGATCTGGCACCGTGCGACTTCTGGCTCTTCCCCAAAGTCAAAATGACCATGAAAGGTAAACGTTTTGAATCGATGCAGGACATCGAAGCAGCCGCGATAGCACAACTAAAGACACTCACGAAAGAGGACTTCCAGAACTGCTTCAGAAAGTGGCAAGAACGATGGGGTAAGTGTGTTCGAAGCAAGGGGGGGTATTTTGAGGAGGATTAATGGCAATGTGGCTTTAGTAAGTTTTTTTATTTAAATATCCACCTTACTGTTTGATCACACCTCATACATTTACTCCAGACTTTCATGTGAGCAGATGAGAGTTAACAAACGTGTCCCTACTATGTGTCAGACACATTATGTAAGTCCTCATACAATCCCAGCAAGAAAAGCACGCTTGTCCAGTTTTACAGGAAAGAAAGTAGATTCCAAGAGGCTAAGGAAGTAGAGTCCCAGGTATTTAACCCCACTCTGTGTCCAAAGCCAGCACAGGAAGAATCTGGCTCAGGAAATGGCTGGCTGGTGTCCAGGCTTGCTGCTCACCCCAGCGCCCTGGCTGGGTGACTGTTAAGCCTGGCCCAGCACCGCTGCCCTCCAGCTCTTAAAGACTCCATTCCTAAGATTATTTCTGAGTCTAGAAACTTAGGCTGTCTTTCCTCCCCTGCCTTGCAGTGCTGGCTGAAGATGCGATCAAGGCTGCCCTGGCTGATTACAAACTGAAACAAGAACCTAAGAAGGGAGAGGCGGAGAAGTGAGCCCTTGGCGAAGCTTCCAGCTGGGCACATCGGCTGCTTGCCCACCCGCCGTGCAGTCACCGTAGATTTCCGAAGCCCCTCACACTACAGCGAAAGAGCTATGCGACTCTCACGTTTGCTGTTCACATTGTGGCCCTAATGCAAGCAAGATACACAGTGTCATTGTTGTGCATCCTGTGGTTTCTTTCAGCCCGCTTTTATCCCCTTAACCCAGTTATGTATATTCTGAATTGTGTGTATGGCCTCAAACTGAAATCGGTAATGAAGTCCCAAGTTTTGGTAGTCTGTGAAGGGCACAAAGATCTATTTTACCTGAATCTGTTTTGGGGAAGGTTACCAATAGCATGCCTTTGTAAGATTCTTTGCTAGAACCAAGCATTGTATATAAAACATACCTGCATATATACAGTAAATAAAAGAACGCAAGACAATGTTTTTCTCTGCTAAGCCTTGTCTCTTGGATCCCTCACTCACCCCAAAGTGCTGCCCAAAGCCCCTTGCTGTTCCCCCCTGCTGGACCAGGGGGACACATGCACCTTCCTGAGCAAACCGGGCAGTAAACACTACGGAGATTTTCACAAAGCCACGTGCATGTCATGTTTCGTGACATGAGTGAAGGTGAAAGTTGATGGCCATCACTTTTCGTTTCTCTTTGCAGAATAACAGACGGACAACTCTTCGTGAGAACGAAAATTCTTTTGTGATTCCACTGGTCTGTGAAATCCTAAAACCTGACGAATGCTGACTTAGATAATACCCTAAAGCTGTGGGCCAAAGGTAAAGAGCACCTGGGGGATGAGTTTAAAATACAGATTTCTAGGCCCAGGGGTCAGCGTTAGGTCTGGGCAGGTGATTCCAACCTGTGTGGTGGCGGATGAGCCAAGCCATAGGCAGAAGCTTCTTTGGGCCCCTTCTCTATCATGCACAGCTGTGACCTTTACACAGTTCATCCTGAGCTGTCTGTGGATGGTGGGCTAATGTCAGAAATACCCATCCCTGGCTCAGACACGAGTATCAGCCCTTCTAATCACTGTCCACCTCTGTACGTAGACTTCACTGCCCAGTGTGCTCCGAAAGGAGCATGTGTCCTCATCTTCTCTCCCCCACCAGGGTAGAGGGCAGGGTGTACCTTTCTGAGGTACCCACAGTCATGCACCAGCTAAAATCCCACCAAAGGAGGCCCACGTTTCTAGTGAAAACATAATACTGAAATAACAGTTACGTTTCAGATCTCTTTCAACTCTCCCAAAGTAAGACGTGTTTGTCTTTTTTTGATGATGGTTTTTGTTTGGGCATAGGCTGGCTGCCTCTTAACCATACCTCCTTTGTTAAAAAAAAGAAAAGAAAAGAAAAATTCTGTATATGTGTGTGTGTGTGTATTTAAAAATCCTCTGGGTTCTGGAGAAGAGCACAGAACTTCAAAGGCCATTCCCTCTGCAGGCAAGAAACCACAAGGCCTTTCTCATCTCCAATTAGAGCCCCCGGACGGAACCATGTCAAATTGTGCCGGGTGGCACGTTCTATCTAATTCACCGGGCCTCTAGGGTGTGCTGGTCTCTCTCCCTTCTTTATCAGCTGTGGTAACACTGCAATTCCCCATCACTCTTTGTGATTTTTTTAAAAAATGAGATGGTTTTGTACTTGTCAACATCCTCTGAAAGTTGAAGCTGAGTTCTATCTACACATCTAAAGCCAGAACAATATTACCAGAACAGCCCAAACCTCAAAATAGGTGGTTGTGCAGCTAAAAGAAATGAATTGGGTTTTTGGTTGTTTTGAATTTACATGAAAGACACTCCTTTTCCCAGACAAGTCTAGTTTTAACCACACGAGGGCACTGTGTACCCTTCAATGAGCTCAAGTCCAGGGTTTATAGGGTCTCCAAGGAGGTCTCGGCATCACCAAGTAAACTCTGCCATGGCGATCTCGACATAGGAGTTACGGCAGTCCATCAAGCGCCATGCCCTGTGCCAGGCCCTTCCATCTGTAATCCTGTGAGTTCTCATAACAGCCCACTGAGGTTTTTTTCAAATGAGGAACGTGGCTCAAGCGGTCAACTGACTCTCAAGCCCGCGCACTGGGGCTGCGTGAGGCCCGGGCTTCTCCCACCTCGTTTCCTCCAGGCGGAACATCCCACGGATGCTAACCTCACATCAGAGTCTCATCTGTTTGCTGAGCATCCGCATGAATCGCAGCCAACACAGAAGGAGCCCTGATTCATTCATTTGGCGCAGCACGGTCCTCACGCGGGCCGTGCATCAGAGACATCAGGGACCCCATTTCATCCTGACGTCCAATTAGATCCGATGCCCTAGGGGTGGGGCTGGGGCACTGGTGTTTTTGAAAATCTCCCCGGGAGCCTCCAATGTGCACCCATGGGTGGAAACCACCATGAAGTGCTTTGCAAAGCAGTTTGCTAAAGTTATCTCAGTGGCTGCTCACTGTCTTGTGAGAAGGTGTCATTCCCTGTCTCCAAAGAGCTCTCGAGTCCCTTCCTCTCCACTCCCCTCCCCCTGCCCAGTCTGCCTTGGTCTAGGCCCCATCATCTCCTGGCCTCCCATCAGTCTCCCCGCCGCCAGCCTCACTGCTGGGATCCATGTCCCACGTGGCTGCCAGAGGGACCGTTCTAAACCAAAGTATTACCCTGTCCCTTCTCTTCTTAAAACCCATTTATGACTTGCCGTTGCCCTTCCGACAAATTCTAAACCTCCTACCACATCGGTCGCTTTGGTCCAGCCACACTGAACCTTAACTGTAGGCCTTTGCTCATGCTGTTTCTCCTGCCAGGAATGCCCTCGCCAGGCACCTTCCCTTATCCTCCACTCAGCCTGGGGGCCTCCTGTCAGGCATCACTTCCTCCAGGAAGCCTTCCCTGATTCCCCCAGGCTAAGCCAGGTACCCCCTCAAATTCCACAGTCCCCTGTTCTTCCCTAATCACGTACATATCATGGACAGCATTGTACTATGCTGTTTTCCTATCTTTGTATGTCATTACCCAGAGACTGAGTCTTCTTTGTTTAATGTAATTTTTTTTTTCAATTTTAAACAGGTAACACACTATTAAGAAAAAAGTCAAACAGCCTAAAAGGGAACAGTGTGATATATAAGTTTCCTTGCCACCCCTACTCATTCCCCAATCTCCTTCCTCGCAGGCAATCTCTGATACTTGTTTCTCACATGTCCTTCCAGAGATTTTCTAGGCATATCCAAGTATACATATGTTTACATAGACTGTCCTTTTTCCTTTTTCCAAATGGTAGCATGTCTGATAATTAAGTTCATGAACTCATCCCAGAAAAAGTGCTACATACCTCATTGCTGAATATCACTATGGACACCTTCGAAGTCCTCCCCTTGGGAAGCTATGCACCGACTTGGTATGCTATGGTTCTCATAGCCAGCCTACGATTTGCCAGCACCTAGTCTACCCTTCAAAGCAATTTTGGAACTCTTTCTGGAATGGCCATCACAGCTGTTGTCATATTACCCTTGATGTCCTGAATGTCATTAAAATGTCTCCTTTCAATATTTCCTTTATCTTTGGGTAAAGAAAGAAGTCATTGGGGGCCAGATCAGGTGAGTAGGGAGGGTGTTCCAATACAGTTATTTGTTTACTGGCTAAAAACTCCCTCACAGACAGTGCCGTGTGAGCTGGTGCATTGTCGTGATGCAAGAGCTCCTTCGGGACCATTTCTGCACACACCTTTCTCATGCCAAGATTTTCAGTTAAGGTTTTCCTAACTGTTTCTCCATCGATGTTTACTTGGTATGCTGTGCTTCTCACAGTCAGCCTACGATTTTGACGCACAATTCTACGAATTTTTGCCATGTTTTCATCGATTCTGCTCGTTACCGACCGCCCTGACCTCTCTTCATCAGTGACGCATTCTCTCCCCTCAGAAAAACGTTTAATCCATTTGTACACTACCGTTTTCTTTATAACATTAACTCCCTAAACTTGGACTAACATGTCCCTGCTTTCACTTCCACTCTTGCCAAGTCTAACATGAAATTTAAGGTTTGTTCATTGCTCTTCTTCAAGCTCAGACATTCTCGCGACAACACACAAAAACACATGACAATAATGAACACCTCTCAGCAAGACCCCACCACACGTCGACACGAACGCAGCCGTGAGACACTGATATACCAAGGTTATGAAACCTTACCGAGTTGTTTGTACAGTGGTGCCCATGTAAGCGCACGGTGGCAAGTTCACAAACTGAATTCTCCGATCTCGTACTTCCCAGACTTCTGCATCTTTTTGTTTTCCTCTTGAACATATTTCTCCACATCAGTTCCTATTGACCTGTCTCTTTCTTATTAACAGCTACACAGTATTCCATGTATGATGGTCTATAATTTAGTCTTCTATTGATGACTGTGTATGTTGTTTTCACAGCAATATCATAACTGTGGAACCCAGCACCTGGTGTAGTTCTTGACTTACTAGGGGCGCTATGAATGCTTATTAGATGGATGGATGGATTTGTGGGTAAGGGGATAGATAGATGGTTGGGTGGGTCAATGGACGGGTGGGTGAATGAATAGAAGGGTGGATGGATGGAGGGGTGTGTGAGTGGATGGATGGGGTAGGTGG